>NC_136498.1:45870227-45972727 GCF_053919585.1 Euprymna scolopes
AAGTCCAATGTCGGTCGGAGTTATAAATCCAGGTCGGCAGAAAAAAGCCCAGGGAAGTAAGTAACATTCCCATATAGCGAAATATTTTTCGAAAAGTATACGGGGGGGCCTTAATCGTTGGTGTGTTGAGTGTGTGTTGGTTGATGTAGTCCAAATGCTTTCTTGGTGTTGACAAAGTGTATCCGATATTGGGTAGATATAACATTCCATTGTAATTATCCCCCTGACCTGAGCAATAGAATTTGAGCATTGAAATATGCATGCGATGGACCTCGAAATCAATGATATTTTGGCTAGGATCACCTTGAAAGTATTACTTCAAGTAATATCTCTCAGGATTTTTCATCTGAATTCTATCAGTGTCTTATCTCGCTTATATATATATATATATATATATATATATATATATATATATATATATATATATATATATATATGTAAATATGTATATATATATATATGTATATATATATATATATATATATATATATATATATATATATATATATATATATATATATATATTTAGTAGCAGGGGAGGCGTCGGCGGGATTTGACCGATCGTAAAATACGCATAAATCTAATGTTTTCATTTGGTCCAGACTTCATATATATTATTATATAGTCGTGATTTCTAAAGTAAAAAAAAATATTTGAGTGCAGTCAGGTAAAATCGAAATCGAAGCTGTAGCATTAAAAGCTGGTGATGTTACCACTGTAAGAACATGACTCGCATATAAACTGATTCAAAATAAACTACGACAGCTGTACAAAATGTATAACGACTTATTGTAATTTGTCCCCTTTTTGACAGTCCATGAAAAATGCAATCATTCGAGGAGATTGGCACGATTCTGCGACTTTTAGTTTCGGGATAGATAGAAGTTGAAAATATGGTGATAGACATATAGCCGTTTATATATATATATATATATATATATATATATATATATATATATATATATATATATATGTCTGGGTGTGTGTGTGTGCGTGTTCGTATGTATGTGAGTGTGGGTATAAAATATTGATATAAGAAACATTAATCATTAATTTTAAATGTGCCTAATATAAGTTAGAGCTTTATAAATGTGCATTTTATAATTATCGTAAACAGACTCAATAGCATTAATGTAATTACCTTTCAGTGCTGATTGTAGCTGATCAGGGCTGAAATTGCAATTACATTAATTTTTCAAATATTGCCAGAATCAGATATGTCGTAGAGCCAAATTTTACAATTAGTGGCAGCAGCTATCGGGGTCATTACTAACTTTAAATAACAAATTGTAGAAGACTATCAACACCGGGAACTTTATTTCCTAGTTTAGACAGATGTATTACAATCCTCGCCCAATTACCATCCTGATATATTACACATTGAAACATTATAACTATTAATAATGTGTGCGGAAATGCATACACACAAACAACAGAGTGAACGCACAAATGAAAGCTGCAAACGTAGGCAGGATTATATATTTTTCAACATAGAATGAGTAACCACACGCTGACAACCACAATTATCTATGTATTAATAGGATAGCGTGTCTGTTATTTTCTGTGTAACGCTTATTTTCTCGTCGTTTAATTTTTATGTAATTCCATTTCTTGTAATAAATAATAAACCAAAGAATTCCTCATAAGGCTCAGTTTCGATTATAGCTGATGGCACTTAAGTTATCTACTTTTTTATGAATAATTTTACCAATAATTCCTCCTAAGTTTGGGCTTCGGTTACAATTATTGCTACTAGGACTCGAATAGTCTTTATTAAAAAGAAATTATTTAAAGTTCATCATAAGTCTTGGTTTCGGTTTCGATTGTAGTCGATGGCAACTTAGTAATTCATTTTTTTGTTCAAGATTACTTCACAAGTATTGGATTCGGTTTCGATTAGAGCTGAAGGAAATAAATTATATATATATATATATATATATATATATATATATATATTTATATATATATACATATAAAACAACTATATTTATATATACATATAAGTATATATATATACATATATATACATATATATATATATATACATATATATAAAGTGGAGACTAGGTTTCGATCCAAGCTGATGGACACAAGTCATATAAATATATTTTCATAATATTTAAAATTGATTGCACGTAAAATCTATATTTATACATAGGAAATCTGCAAGAATTAAAATATATTTAAGCGTATTTTAATACCTGGATACGCGGGGTTTCCCTGCTCGCTTGGATAAATACTGTTGCAGATTTAACAAAATAGCTTCAATGATATCAGAGTGTCTCCAATTACGCTGAATATTTACAGAATGCCAACATTAAAATATTTTATATGAATTAGTCCCCTGTGGAATACCCAAAGGTCCTGCTAATAAACCACTATCAAAGTTTCGAGATATATATATATATATATATATATATATATATATATATATAATTATTCGCAAGTATAACACTTAAAAAAATAAAGTAATTACTATGAAATATAATAACATCAAAATATATAACATGGCACCAAATAACACTTTCATGCACAACTACGTAGCTTGTAGGATTATTCCGACACAGATGTAAACATTATATGCATTATGATATTTACAAATATATACAATTTACAACAATATATATATATATATATATATATTATATTATATACATATATGCATATATATATATATGTGTGTGTGTGTGTGTATATATAAGGCATTTATTATTAAAATTGCAACCTTAAAATCAGAGGCATTGTATTGGGCAAAGGATTTTATAAATTTATTCTCTCTTTTTCTTGTTTATCATATACATTTTGTGCGATAATTATGTATGCTGAAAGGACCTCCAGCGTATTTAAAGGAAAACTAAGTTCCAAGAACACAAGGAAGTTTTTCAATAACATTAATACACTGATTCTTTAAACATTCCGACAAAGCTATATATATATATATATATATATATATATATATATATATATATATATAAAAGTATATATATATGAATATATATATAAATATATATATATAAAGAAAGAGATACATAATGAAGATGTGTATATATATATAAACGCACATATATGATTATATATATATATATACTTCATTTACTCACATAAAATTAATATACGACAATATAAATTTATGCGTAAACTTAAAGTATTTACTTCAAAAGTGCTCAATACGTAGGTAGAACTAGTTAGTAAGTTATAAGATATATATGGCGATAAAGCTACACTGAATATTCCGCGTTTGTCGACAGACAACCACAAAATCCCCGCATAAGCTTGAAGAGTCCTTGAGTGGATGAAACGCGGAATATTCAGTGTAGCTTTTTTTTACATGAGGGTCACCACCTATAAAGACCCGGAGGCCACTCAGGGATTAGAGTTATTGCGTGTACAGTAATCAGTGAGATAATATTCTAGTAATCATTAGTATTGGAGATTTGATAGAGTGTCTTACTTAAGGGGGCAGTTTGTCAAGAAGTCGTTTATGTTGGATTTGAAGACATCCATGTTGTAGTCAAATGTGAAACAGGCAAACGGAAGAGAGTTCCACAGCCGTGCACTTCTGAGAAAGAAGCTCTGCTCATGGAATCTACGTTTTGATTAAGGCACAGATAACGAGTGGGGAAAATTATTGACAGTAGTTTCAGCCAGACGGGTGTTTCTCGTGAAAGATTGGCTAGGGGGGCAGAGATTGGAGCTCAGACGAGAACTTGCCATGGAAATAACGATGAAACAAAGACAGGCTCGCAACGTCTCTTCTGTGGGAGAGAGGCTGCAGGGAAGAGAAAAGGTCATCCCCCGCTAAACCACGAAGTCTATTTTGTACATTGCCAAGGCAGGATACACACGCATATATATATATATATGTATATGTATATATATATATATGCGTGTATGTGTGCTTTCGTATCATAACGTAAATTACTCGTAAAACACAGTCCCCTAAAAATTTATGTTTTTAAATATTTTTAATTCGTTTGTTAATTTGTATGCTTTATGATTTTTCTTTTCTTTATTTATATTTATTTTTAAAACCATTTTATTTTTATTCACAAAGGAAATCCACATTTATTATTTACTAGTAGTTCAGGGCGGCTTTGCTCACTAACTATCTATTGTTCATAACTTTATGTGCATCGCATAATATGTATATATAAATTTATTCGATTGTCAAATTTTTAGAATAATTATAAAAACGTGAGCCATAGCGGAAATTCAATCGACAAAAATAAGATGGAAAACGGGGCGAGGAAAAGGAAAAAAAATTGGGGAAGTTACATGTAACAAATGTACAATTTAGTAAAATAAATAAGTCGATTAAAAACAAGATCGTTAAAATACACCCGAAGCGCTTTTCGTTCAGACTATCTTTTCAAGAGTATAAGTCTGAAAATTATTTTTTTTTTTTTAGAATTTTTTGTAGTAGAATGGAGTAAGAGCGGAGAGGAGTTAAAAAAAAAACTGTGACTACCCAAATAATTCTAATTGAAGCCGGAGGTTTCTCTGCTTTCACAAAGTAGGGGGCTTGGAAATGATGGCTAGTGCTTCGAGGACAGATAGGTGGAACTTTGTTTTGTACCGAGGACGTATATATTCGTGTTTGTTGTCGCATTGTTTGAGCGCGAAATTCAATTATTCAATTATTGTAAAGTCACACATTTAAAAACAAATTAAATTAAAACATGAAAATTTAAAAACCTAAAAATGGTGTGAAATATTTTTTTTTTTTGTATTTACTTTTATTTGGTTTCCGAATTTTCGCCAATTACCTGGCTTTATCAAGGAGATGTCAGTCCGATAGAGTTTTAGAAGAAGAAAAAAAAACTCTATCGGATTGACATAGCCAGATTATTGGCGAAAACGTAGAATTTTTTATAACACAAAAAAAGTTTTTTAAAAAAGTGGCTCTATCATTTCACAAAATTTTCCGTTTTTCAAATTTTCTTGTTTAAATTCAGTAAAAAATGTTTTCTAAAAAAAATGTGTGAATTTACATTGACATATATATATATAGGTGTATATATATATATATATATATATATATGTGTGTGTGTGTGTGTGTATGTATATATATATACATACATATACACAAAGGGAGATGAAACGATATATAATTTGTGTATAATATTTAAGTATAGTATGTGTATACTAGCAGAAATAACTTTCGTTGGCTGATTTATGAAAGTATAAACATATATATATATATATATATATATATATATATATAATATTCCTTAATTGGAATTCATTTTTTGAGATGAGCATTATATATTAATTTTTATTTTTATTTCGGACAATTAGTCTCATCTTTATTAGTTGTTTTTGGATATTTTTATTGGTTCACAACGTTTCGGCCAACTTCCTCTGGCCTTCCTCAGGTGGTAACCGCAACGGATAGGAACTTCGAATCTCCTGACTGCATTCTCAGCCATCACTGCCATCCGTAGTTGTTGTCGTCTCACCACATTTTGACCAATTAACCTCTGGCAAGCTTTGGGTGGGATCGAAACCGCTATCTTCAGACAATGTGGTGAGACGACAACAACTACGGATGGCAGTGATGGCTGAGAATGCAGTTAGGAGATTCGAAGTTCCTATCCGTCGCGGTTACCACCTGAGGAAGGCCAGAGGAAGTTGGCCGAAACGTTGTGAACCAATAAAAATATCCAAAAACAGCAACTAATAAAGATGAGACTAATAGTCCGAAATAAAAATAAAAATTAAAGGATAAACATTTATGAAAAAAGGGTATGTGTAAAGAGATAGCTGTAAACTTTGTATCAAAACCTAAGCAACCCCTTCAAATTAATGTGAGAGATAAGTAGTAGAGATTTTTATTTGCACAAATGTATACACACTAATTATAAATGACCCCAAAGTGCGCCAACCCAGTTAATGTAAGTCAGCGATGTATCCCGTAAACACATCTCCCTTTCTAATGGCAAGTTTGGTAGTTCTATATGAAACAGTGTGAGAAATATTGGGTTCCCATATATAAGTCACACCCCTTGGCCTCCCACTTCTCTTTTTAGGGTGAACGGTGTAACCCATCGAAACCTCCCATTTCCGTGGCGGTTAATACTGTCATACTTGTGACTTTACGATCAGGGAGCTCATCAGAGATGCCCATGGCAAAATATTTACTCTTCCAGCGAAACAGTGTGCAAATGAGACCACTGAATGTTTCAAAACTGCTATTGAAGCACATGTTCCCGCACGGAAATTCTATAGCAAACCCCACTCCCCCCAATGGTTTACTTCTGCTTGTGCAGCTGCCATTTGTCAAAGGCAGCATGCGTTCCGCAGATTCAACCGACATAAATCCAGCTCAAATAAACAGAAGTTTATAGAAGCTAGAAATAATTGTAAGAGAGTGATAGACACAGCTAAGACAGATTACTCTGAAACCACCAGAAAACGCATCGAAGCACAGAAATTAGGAAGACGGGATTTTTGGAAAATCTACAACAGCGTAGTAAATAATGGACAGTCAACTATTCTCCCACTATCAAACGATCATGAGGTTGCTTGCACGGCAACTGACAAGGCTAATCTGCTTGCCAGTCGGTTTGCCTCAAACTCCACACCGAACTCGGTACACCACTCACTCCTTGATTTTCCTCTGCGAACAGACGCCTCACTAGACGATTTGAAAATCACCCCTTCTTAGGTACATGCTATTATAAAAAAATCTAGACACCTCAAAAGCATGTGGACCAGATCTCATCCCGGCTGTGCTATTAAAAAAATGCTCTGCCGAGGTTGCTCCAGTTCTGTCCAAACTTTACAATAAATGCCTTAACGAATCTTGTTTTCCCGACTGCTGGAAAACCGCCTCTGTGGTACCAGTCTTCAAGAATTCTGGTGAAAGAACTGGCCCACTAAATTATCGCCCCATTAGCCTCCTCCCGCTTTTCGCCAAAATATTTGAGTCCTTAGTTAATCAAGCCTTAGTCCAGCACCTAACAGCTGCTAAACTCCTGACTGACAAACAATATGGATCCAGGCAAGCCCGTTCAACAGCAGATATCTTAACTGTAGTTTCTGAACGTATATACCGTTCATTGGATAAAATAGGGGAGGGTAGAGCGGTGGCCCTCGATATATCTAAGGCTTTCGACAGGGTATGGCACGATGGTCTTCTAAGGAAAATTAGATCATATGGAATCACTCGAAGAATTCATAATGTAATTAAATCCTTCTAAAGTAATAGAAAAATCAAAGTTGTCCTCGACGGTCGTATATCCAAACAATACGACATAAATGCGGAGTACCTCAGGGTTCTATCCTTGGACCTCTATTATTCCTGATATTCATAAACGACCTCCCTGATAAAATTGTTTCGGAGATGGGTATATTTGCCGATGACACCACTCTCTATAACAGATATGAGGGGAAAACAAATGAACACATATCCAAGGAAATGGCAGAAATGCTAGAGAATGACGTCCAATCCGTAGTGGAATGGGGACAAAAATGGTTGGTCACATTAAATGCTGCTAAGACTAAGCTTGTTTCCTTCAATAACTACAAGAAACCTTCTCTGCAACTAATAGCATTGGCCAAGAACACATTACCTGAAACTTCTTCTTTTAAACTCCTCGGCCTAACGTTTACAGGGAATATGAACTGGAATATATACATTGAGAGCATTGCCAAGGCTGCTGCAAGGAAGGTTGGCTCCATCTACCGTGCTAGAAAACTACTTACGCCTGACAGTATCCTATACCTCTATAAGGCAACCATTCGCCCATGTATGGAGTACTGTTGCCACATCTGGGCTCGTGCATCTGCTTCTTGTCTCTCGCTCCTGGACAGGGTTCAAAAGAGAGTCGCCAACCTGATAGGTCCTGAACTGTCATCTAGGCTTCAGCCTCTGTCCCATCGACGAGATGTTGCATCCCTCTGCCTGTTCTACAAATACTTCAATGGTGAATGCTCTGACGAACTGCAAACACTTGTACCTCCCCGACGTACCTACCCCCGACAAACCCGACAAGCTACTAAGTCTCATCCCTTTACAGTAGAGATCCCTAGGTGCAAGAAAGCCTTTTACTCCAATAGTTTCTTCCCCAGAACTGCGGGTCTTTGGAACTCCCTTCCAGGATTCTGCTTTCCCAACTGCAATGATATGCAGAAGTTCAAGTGTAATGTTAACAAACATCTTTCTACTCATCTCCCTTCATAATGACCCCGCTAATTAAGTCCCTGATAGTAGCCCCCTGCTTCAAAGTGGCACTGTGCCTTGTTTGGGGTGAAAATTGAATAATATATATATATATATATATATATATATATATATATATATATATATATATATATATGGATTAATTTGTGAATTTTTTTTTTGGCTATTTCTGTACTAAAAAGCATACGCATTTCATTTTCGAAGGAACGACTCCGACTAAAATGATTGTTTTTAAAGTAAATACTGAAAATCGATAATAATATTTCATTTAATTATGTAGATAGATGTAATATTATATGTAGGTGTGTGCGTAAAAGTATATAGATATAATTTACGTATATATGCATATATACAGATATATGTATGAAATTGAATACGTTCATGATAAACTAATATAGATATGATAGGTTCGCGTGTCTTATTTAAAAACAACTGACAAATATATCATGATGTGCGTGCCGAATATTCTATAGTTCATTAAATAACTTTCAGTATGTGTTTACCATATCAAATCCATTTTTCTAAATTACAATATTCATGAATTTTATAAAGGTCCTATTTCTGATGAACTTGCATACGGAGAACAAAAGATAAGCATTTAATTTCGTTGTCTTTATCACGTGTGTGTCAGCCGGGAGACTCAGTTGGAAAAACAAAATATGTTTTTAAATATACGCGACAGTTGTATACGATTTCGTTTGAATCTATTTTATTTTAATGTTTGATAATTTCTACTTATATTATAAAATCTTATCATATGTGTATTTATATACTAAGATGAAAAGATGTATTTTTGATTTCTAGTTCTCATCTGAAGTTGAAAACATAAGAATGAAACGGCCTATATTTTTTAATGTGCTACTATAGAATATATATAAATCATTCATTTTAATACTTTCTTTTGTCTCTCGCCATATTTTGTTAAAATATTTGCTTCAAAATACATCCCCTCATCCTATTCAAACATTGAATACATTATCGAGATCTGTTCGCACAGAAATATGTTTAGCATATATCACCTCTATCAACACAATAGCATGACATAAACTCATGATTAATCATAAGTTTGTCTTAAATATTTATTATCGTTTCTTATTAGAAATATGGTTTGTTTTCGTGGACATCTGTTTAAGATTATCATCTGCCAGCTTTTAGACTAGTTACTATAACAACGCTTGTGATACTACTCTGCAAACCTATCTAACCCAGGTTTATTTAGAATAAATGTATTTATCATACCTTGCAAAATTACTGTACGTTGTATGGCGAAATGATTTCTGGAGTAAGAAATATTCACTGTCAATGTTGCTTAAGCTATGAAACGAAGAAAGGCAAATAATTAAGAATGAGTAAAATTTCGAAATAAAATGTATGATATTTTGAGGCGAGGGATTATATCATACAGGCTATCCCGGATTAATACTGTATTAAGCATATAACTCGACATAGTGATGTTTAGTCCAAGGCATCTAACAGTATTCGTTTATTCGGAACGACAGTGTAAGGTGTCCGCATCAATTTTTACAATATAAAAGAAAGGGATATTTTTTGAATGATTTTATTTATGCCAAAAATTTCGTACAAAGTATTGGTATTGCGAACCTAGTAAACTGTTAGCATTAAAATATTTGTGGAATATCGCAACGGTTGGTGAGAAATTGTAACGTACGCATTTTAATGGCCCGTTGTGAGAAACGACTTCACTGCATCAAGCATATTAATTAAGAAATTATGCTATTTTTACTTGTTAACGTATTTTGGTTTTGACAACGTTTCTTTTAGACTTTAATTAAAATGGTAATACTGATACATCTCTTAAACAAGGCTGAATACTCTATTATTAGGTATGTTCCGGAAATTTTTGTAAGAAAATAAACAACTTGAAGTGGTTCGTAAATTAGAAGAGTGTAAAAGCAGACGATACTATTACAATTTTTTTTTTTTTAATGAAAAGAAACAAACAATTCCTGGAAAATTGTTTTTAGTAGTCTTGTACTGGAAAAAAACGAAACTGTTTCTATTATTCTTATTTATTCTTTACTAAGCAAATATGGCAGAATTGTGGATAATCAGAAAATTACAATTAATTTATTGATTGTAGACTATTATCCTCATCTTCCGTATGTGGTTTTCCACGACGCTTCGGCCAACTATTCCTCTGTCCTTCGTCAAATGGAAACCGCGAGGGGATAGGAACTGAATCTCCTTACTGCATTCTTAGCAATTACTGCCATCCATAGTTGTTGTCTTCTCACCAAGTTTTTGGCCAAGTAAACATCTGGCCGGCTTTGGGTAGGATTGAAACCGCTATCTTCAGACAATTCTCACCTTGAATCGTAGAGATTAAACGTCTCTATCGACTGCACCACAGGCCACATGGTGAGACGACAACACCTATGGATGGCAGTAATTACTGAGAATGCAGTTAGGATATTCGGAGTTCCTATCCCGTCGCGCTTACAACCTAACGAAGCCAGGGAATTAATTGGTCTAAACGTCGTGAAACAGCATCTAAGAAAGATGAGAATAACAGTCTGCAGAAAATAAATTGATAAATAATACCCATCTCAATAATGAATTCAAATTTAAAAATACATACAAAAAACTACATTTTAAAATAAATAACATTGAAAACATCACGTGGCATTTTCTTAGAAATTATAATTATTCATTTTTATCACAATTAATACTGAAATGTTATGTCGTGCCTTCTGTATATAACTGCTATAAATGTTTGTCCGTGTACATCGGGTTCTAACGTAGGAAGTGATTCAACTCTTGCATGTTAAGGCAGAACCGCCAACAGCTAGCACGCTTTTAAAGCAAGGAAGCAAATGGCATATGTCGAGCGTCACTTGTCTCAACTGTTTCGAGCAAAGCATACGTTTGCACCACCCTCATGAAAAAATGTCAAGAAAACGGGTTTTTTTATTGTCAATTATATCTAGTCAAATTGATGCCGATAACGGAAAGGGCAGTGTAGAAGATACTGTTTTTATCGAGCAGGACACGAGCTATCAGAATATTGTTCTCGAACAGTTGAGAAGATCTGCATCCATTACTGGTGTTGTTTGCTTTCCTGCACACTGAACAAGTCTTACCCCAGACGGGCCAATATGCATGGCTAGGAAGCCGGATAAATATAGCATGGACAATAATAATTACACACTTTACAGGTTGGTGATTTGAGTTTTCGAGAATTGTTACGGCGATGGCTGGATACTGGTCTAACAGTACAAATATCAGATGACTAGCTGAGCTGAGACTAATCTCTGAGCATTGCTTCAAAGACCTCTGAGTGTTTGACAACATCTTCGATGGCTGCTAACTGACTAGACTTAAAGAAAATATCTTTGAAGAGTTGCATTGTTGATTCCACATATTAACTGGCTCTTGATGTTGATCGTAGAAATTTCAAAATGGCAACTAGGACAAGCGAATTCGCAATCAACCGCAAGTGATCGCATACGAAGTAAAAAGTCGTTCAAAGGTTCATTTTCAGCTTGAATGACGTTGCCGAAACAGATGCGATGGACAGCAAGGTTAATGTGTACGTAACCAAGGATTAAATTGCCTGAAGGATTTCATCTGGCATGCTGAAAAATGCCGGATACGAACTAATGGCACTGTTCTGTACAGAATCCTGACAACAACATTTTACAATGTTCTAACCATGTGTTGGGGGTATGTTGGTAACGTTCTTGTACACTCCACATCAATGACGAACTTTCGGAACCGAGGATGGATCGTGTTCACCACGAAAGTAGGGAGTTTGATTGAGTCAGCCAAAGGTTTGAAATCTGTGGAGTTGGCACCTATGGACGGCTCTATCTTCGGAGAATATGTTTAGTCGGGAGCAAGGATAGCAAGTCTGTCGCCAAGATCATGATATCGAGACTGTTAAAATGGGAATCAGTTTGTGTTTGAACGGTTTTCTCAGTGATACGGGTGTTTACGAATGCTTGATCGTATTGGGTACAGTCAATGCCCGTGATATCAGCCTCATTAAAAAAAAACCCTCACCCAACATCCTTCCTGCACCGTAGCACCGTATCAAATGCAGGAACACAGGTTCGACCAAAGGTACTTAGATGGTTAAAACCCATGCAGCTGCTGAAATGAAAGAAACACTCATTAGCAACAATGAAGGAACTGAGGAGTATATACTCTATATCCAATCACACCTGCCTAACTAGCAAGCGTCCTCCAAACGGGAATGTTTACTCTCAAAATATCTTATGTGAGTTTTTATTTATATAAAGGTGTATGTTTGTAGGGTGTAACCCCTATACACCGACCTGCACCCAAAACGCAACCTTCTAGCACCATAAGCAACAGTAGTGCACACTTTTCAATGAAAATAACTTTTATATGTGCCATCGGCAAACCTTAACCTATCTGCACTTACTTGACGCAATTGAGATCAAATCAGTCCCGCGTAAACCGCGTTATTGACACACAACAATGCGACGGTCTGTTATCATTTATTTACTTGTTTTCAGAACAACAGCACCTTTTCTTGAAGAATGGCATGCCATTTGAAATATTGAACTATAAAAATATATTTATAACAATACACAGACTCACCTCCATTATGAAAATATAACTCAGGAAACTTATGTTGAATAACAAATTTGTAAGTGAAATAATTACTATTATTTAAACACCGAAAACAATATTGTCTGATTATTAATAATGTTAACTTATTGTTATTTCTTAAAAGTAGATAATTGGAAATAAGAAGATTAGTAAATAAATCTGGTGAGTACACAGAGTTTAAATCTCATAGCTATAGCCGTCGGGTATCGTTGAGTTCTCTCCCCTGTACGACATGAAACTTAAATCGGAGACAGACCTGGATAGATCTAGAGGTATCGAGTGGTTTATACGTACTTTCAATCACCAGACTTATATTTAACGTTGCAGTCTCGGATCGATGGCATCGTGCATTCTATACACCATCACCCGCTTCTATCCCCGCTCAGTGTTGTCTGTAAGCAGCGAAAAAGTGTGTGGGGGTTTGAAGAGAAAGAGAGAGAGAGAGAGAGAGAGAGAGAGAGAGGGGTTCGGTGAAGGTAATTTTCCAAGAGATGAGCGGACGCAGATGTTTGAAAAAAGGAAACATCTTATGTATGTGTTTTGCGTTGTATTTTTTCCTTGTTACTATTCTTTTTTACAATTTCCATTCAATAATGTTAATCTCGTTTAAAATAGGTTAAATTATTTCTTGGTAAATCTAGAGTTTAATGATCAGAAGCCAAGGTTGTTGTAAACTGATAGTTTTTTTCTAGTGAATTCTCAACAAAAGTATATGTGCTGCATTAAGCAATATGCATATATATATATATATATATATATATATATATATATATATTATATATAGAGAGAGAAAGCGAAAGGAAAGAGAGAAGGAGAGAAACATGTGAGCATCTATACATACATCACACGTTATAAATATCCATAGATCTATACCCTAGACTTGTATAAATATATGGAAAAATAAAAATAAGGAATGCCTGACAATAAATAAAAACATAACTAGTTTTGGATTTACCGTTTCTTTCAATATAGATGTACGTCTTCCTAGAATCACAGTACCCTTTTATATTTACATCTACTATAATAAATTCGTCTTCCCTTTTGTTTGCTTGTTCATCATTTGAGTAATATTAAGACAAGTTACACTTTCTCACAAATTAATGTATATATATATATATATATATATATATATATATATATATATATATATATATATATATATATATAATTTAAGTCAGCCAATGAATTTAAAAATTTATGATGTGAAATGTTTGAGTTTCGGATACAAGATTTTTTTTATTATTCTATGTAAGACAAAGATTATATTAGAAATATTTTTACTCCTTATCCTATAATATTTCGATGTCTACTATCTCTTCAGAGGATAAATCGCAGGTTTCCATATCAGCTGATTGTTTGATAATTTTATTCTGAAAAAGTATATATATATATATATATATATGTATATATATATATATATATATATATATATATATATATATATATATAGTTAGTTAGTTGTGAAAATATATATGCCAATTAAACTATTCCGAATATTCCGTGTGTTATTCTCGCGGAATATTCTGATAGCTTAATTGACATATATATTTTCACAACTTAATACGTAACGCTACATATGTATTGCGACCTGTCGAAGTAAATACTGAAAATCCACGCATAAAATCATATCTTCGTGTATTAATTTTTGGAATTAAATGAAGTTATCATATAAATATATATATATATATATATATATATATATATATATATATATATATAATGGAGGGGGTTGTAAAGAGATAGGTTTTTATACTAAAAATTTTACCATAAGCAAAAGATGATGAAAGTAAAGATACTTTTCGCGAAAATATATTTTTTTATATCAACTTCTTTTTTCCATTCGAAAAGAGAAAATGTTATATATATAATAATATAAATATACAAGAAATAAATGTTACTTTTATGGTAGAAAACTCATTGGTTTTTATATTTATGTAGCATGTAAAAAAAAAAACAATAATCCACGAACAGGTTTTAAAAAAAAATCAAAATGGCAGCGATTTTCAAATGGAGAGCCCCGTTGTCAATTTGAAGGAGACGAACCTTAGCATTCTGTGTTTACAATTTCAGAGAGTTCCGTCATCGTAAGGCATATTTATAGACATATTTTTATGTTTTCCGTTATTTTGTGCTTGAGGAATATCCGAGTATGGCATGTGTAGTTTATATAAAAATTAATTTATGTAGTTATCGTCTCAAATTTCGTTATAATTTCGGTTCGCTGAAATTATTTCAAGTAAAGAGCATTAAAAACTATTTCAAAACAAGCAAAAAACATGAACTGAACTTTTATTGACTATGGGAACATTTATTTCTTGTATATTTATTTTTTCGGGTAGTCGTTTGTTGGCTTTTTCTACTAAACACTCTTATTAAATAATATCGACGAAATATCGAAAAACAAAGAAACAAAAACAGTTTTAAAAAATAATGAAGGTTTACTTATTTTAGTAAAATAATCTGAAACAGCAAAATGGGATATTAAAAAAGTAAACCCGTAATTACTATAGTTTTTTTAAGCAAAGTATCGATATAAATATCAATAAGAAGAGAATGGCGCCTTTTTAAAGCAGAACAGCTTCGTTTCAGTTTTACAGTATTTAACGGTGTAGTATTGCGCCAGACTTATGCAAAATTTGTGTCGAGAATTGTCTAAGGTTCCGACTTTTTTTTTGGGGGGGGCTTTCACTTTAATAAGAGCGTGAATTTATGAGGTGAATTTATTCGACACGATATGATTCAACTAAAAAAAAAGAATCCAACGTGAATTAAGATTAAAGTTAAGGTGTTATTGTGGACCTTCTCCCCTTTACAAAAAAAACCTTGGTGAACTTTGAGACATATTTCCATTCTATGGAGGGCAGGCGCGTACGAACACCCAATACTTTTATTATACCATATTTCTTCAAACTGAAACATAATTATTAAAGTATACTTACGCAAATAGATATAAAATGTCTTTGTTAAAGTTTGATCCATATTTCCATGGAGTACAGGCGCGAACGCAGACCCCATAATTTTATTATTCCATCTCTATTTAAGTTGAAACATACTTAACAAAGTATTCTGATGTACGTCTATATAAAAAACCCTTGCAAACGTTTTTTTTTATTTTTTATTTTTTTTATTTCCATACTTTGAGGGCCAGGTACGAACGCAGACCCCACAATTTTAATAAACTACCGTTCTGCCAGATCAAACATACCCATTCCTGATCCTCGATACATCTATCATTATATTATATGTAATCAGTTTTTTAAAATAGTCAACCACATAGAAGCCTATTCGTGACCACACACACACACACACACACACACACACACACGTTCAGCTTTATATGATAGATATATATATATAATATTTATGGGGCGATTCGAATTTTTTTTTTTTTTTTGATTCTGCGAGAATTACGGAAACTGCTTTAAAATCCAGATGCCTATTCAAGTACTGATATCTATTCTATTAAAATGTCTTATCTTTCGGTGTAATATCTGCATATATTTTTTGCACTAGGGAGGAGGCGTAAAATGTAGATTTTGGAAATAATTTACTCTAATTTTTCAACAAAGACAAGATTTATTAGTCTTTTAGAAGAAATCGCTTTTGCATTTGGTGGTTCATTCATACTATTTGCAATTTCCATGAAAGTTTTAATAGAATCAAGGATTTGTATAAAAAATAAATAAACCGTTTAAGCACACAATTGCTAACAACCCCCCACGTGTCAAGAATGGGTTTCTACATTATACTGATACTATTGAGAAATCTTTCCCAACATTGTAATGGTTCTGTGTATACTATTATCTATATCCCATCTCAATAAATGTTTGTTTGTTTTTTCTCGCAATTATGCAGTAGTCTCTGGTGGGGCCTCTCAATGCCATACTAGTGGGTAACTGTTACGGCTTTACCTTATCATGTGCTACAAAAAAAATCCTGTCTTTCCTCTCTTACTTTCCCTCTCTGTTCTGCTTTAACCAAGTATGCTGACCTCTTCCACAAACCCCAAAATCATCAACATGAAATATCTCAAAAAAGAAAACACGAATAAACCTAGAACCCCATACTCCTACGCAGACCCCTACTGCCATATCTCCTTCTCCAACCTCAGGAGTCTACGTTCTAACCTGCCAGAGGTTGAAACCCAATTACAGGAGACGAAACCTGACATATTCTTTCTAAGCGAAACTGGAATAGGGCCGACCACCTCCCTAGATGAGTTCATAATTAAAGGATACTCTAACTTAACATCTAAATCTGACCCCCAAGATCTCCCACAGGCATGGAATATGTGCCTACATCAAAGATGACTTCCCATGTGGCAGGGATATCTCCAGAGAAGACCCTAATCTTCCTTGTATGTGCTTCCAGGTTGCACCACCGCATTTATATTTGCCCTCTATCGCCCCCACAACAGCGGAGTTACTGTCTTTAAGAGTATATCAGAAAAGATTAACCACATCCTGTCTGCTCATCCCTCGGCTAACATTCACATTTGCAGTGACTTCAATGTCTATAATGTGGAATGGCTGACCCACTCAAATAAGACTGATAATGAGGGGAGGTTCTGTCATGATTTTGCCATTGCTTATGACCTCACTTAGATTGCCTGCGATCCCACCCGTATGCCCGCTAGTACCGGTCAGTTCGCAAGCCTCCCAGACCTTTTTTCTATCCACTTCCCCTGAGCTATGCTCATGTTCCGTTCTATCTCCTCTGGGATCCTCCGACCACTGCGTCGTTTCAGATAAGATAAAAATGAAATATAATAAATCTACAGACGTACCTCCCCACCGTACTGTATATCGATACTCTATAGCGGACTGGGATACTTCCGTACATTCATATCTGATCTCCCTCTCCATTCCATGTTTAAAAAGGATGTGCCCTCTATAGTATCAGACCTAACCGAATGGTTACTCATAGGCATAGACCAATTCATACCATCAAAAAAATTCCAACAAAAACCTAACAGCCAGACATGGTTCTCCCCCGAATGTGCTGCTGCCATCGCACACAGAAATCACTTTTTCCATAGCGGCCAACGTAATAGATGCACTGAAACTAAAGCAACCACTGTAAAAGAGTAATAAAAAATGCAAGAGGGCTATATGCGCAATCCGTTAAGCCCAAAGTAGCTGAGGAGAGGCTTGGTTCCCACCAGTTCTGGCAAATAGCAAATAGGATCCTGAACAGAAACGTGCGTTCTATCCCAACCATTATCAATGGACCAGAGGTCATCTCGACAGCATCAGACAAGGCCAAACTTATTGCCAAAAACTTTGCGGCAAATTCTACCCTGTGTGACGAAGGCCATCAACTCCCCATATTCCCTCCTATAACAGACAACACGCAAGGCAACATACAAATATCTGTGCGTGAGGTCGTCAAGCTAATCAAGAACCAGTAAAGTAACTGGTCCCGACAGTATTCCAATTATAGTGTTAAAAGAATTACAACCAGAACTTGCCCCCATACTTTCCAAACTGTTTAAGCGTTGCCTTAAGGAGAAGTGCTTCCCAACACCCTGCAAAACCTCATCAGTATGCCGTGTTTAAGAATTCAGGTGATAAGTCATCCCCCTCTCAGTGCAGACCAATAAGTCTCCTGTGAATCCACAATAAACAGAGAAGTGGTCAACCACCTCAGCAGAAATAACCTTCTTAGCGACACGCAATATGGTTTCCGCTCTGCTAGGTCTACAACATATGTGCTAACGGTTATATCTCATAGGATTAGCGAATCTCTCGACAAATGCTTCATTTCTAGGGCAATTGCTCTCGACATATCAAAGGCCTTCGATAAGGTTTGGCATGAAGGCCTACTACACAAGATTTCCAGCTACGGTATAACTGGAAATGTTTTCTATATCATTAAGACATTTCTCTCGGATAGGCTCATAAGAGTAGTTGTTTATGGGCAGAAATCAGAGGCCCACAGTATTAATGCTGGAGTCCCTCAGGGGTCCATACTGGGCCCAACTCTCTTCCTGATCTACATCAATGATCTCCCAAAACACATACTAAAATCTTTCGTTGTCATCTATGCTGATGACACGACCATCTATTGCAACACATCAAAGGGCGTAAATGATGATATTCTCTCTGATTCTCTCTCCTCTGATCTTAAGTGCTTGGTACAGCGGGGGAAGAGGTGTCTGGTTACCTTTAATGCATCTAAAACCAAGCTCCTATCTCTACATCATAAATGCTCTGATCCCCATCTGGCATCAATTGAAATGGATGGCTCTCGTCTAAGGGAGGGCACAGGCTTTGATAAGCTCCTGGGTGTGACCTTTACACCTGATCTGAAATGGAACACATACATCAAGTCTGTGGCCAAGGTCGCTGTGAAAATGGTGGGATCCTTCTACCGCCACAGAAGATATCTCACTAATGATGCAATTCTCTATCTATATAAGAGCCAAGTACGTCCAAAGATGGAGTACTGCTGCCACATCTGGGCGGGGGCTGCTAAAAACAGCCTATACTGCCTTGACAGAGTACAAAATAGACTCCGTGGCTTGGTGGGGGATGCCCTTTTTTCTACCCTGCAACCTCTTTCCCACAGAAGAGACGTAGCGAGCCTGTCATTGTTCTATCGTTATTTCCATGGCAGGTGTTCGTCTGAGCTCCATTCTCTGGTCCCCTTTCGCCAATCTTTCTCAAAAAACACCCGGCTAGCTGAAACCACCGTCAATAATTTTCCCCACTCCCTATCTGTGCCTAAATCAAAATGTAGATACCATGAACAAAGCTTCTTTCTTAGAACAGCACGCCTATGGAACTCTGTTCCGCTTGCCTGTTTCCCTCCCGACTTCAACCTGGATGCCTTCAAGTCTAACACAAACAAATTCCTGATGAACCACCCTCCCTAAGTAATGAAACCTTACCAATTCTCCAATACTATTGCTACACTATCTCGTTTGATTACTGTAAATGCAATAACTCTTATCCCTGAGTGGCCATTGGGCCTTGATAAGTGGTGAACTCCATGTAAATATATATATATATATATATATATATATATATATATATATATATATATATATATTTGGCAGTTATTATATTGATGTGTGTTACTGAAAAATAAAACCGAAATAATGATGGTGATAATAATAATAATAATAATAATAATAATAATAATAATAATAATAATTTAGCAAGAAAGAAAAACCGTGTCAAATTGTAGACTTTGCTGCTACAGCTGACCAAAGGGTGAATATCAAAGAAAAAGAGAAATGGAACAAATACATATAGATAACCAGAGAGCTGAAAGGGATATGGAAGATGAAGAAAATCAAATAATACTTATAACAGTAGGAGCACTAGGAACCTCCCGAAAAACTTTGAAAAAAGAATGGGAGAAATTGGAATCAAAGGAATGACTGGAAAAATACAACGAACAACAGCAACATGAAAACAGCTGAAATATTAAGAGAACCCCTTGAATGTGGAAACTAACACACAGGAGCAACACGTGCGGTCCAGACAAACTGCTGCAAGGGAAAAAAATGAAACACTACATGGAACCAAGAACACTGAAACCGCATATCTATAAGTTCTCTAACTCAATCTTACCCCCATTGCCACATCACTACCCCCACCAAAAAATAATGAGACCAAACGGTTTTAGCTATATATAGATAATATTATAAGAAAGTTTTCGTAGGTTTATATTACTGTGATTTTTGAAATTTATCTCACAGATGTAGTATATATGTAGAATAGCACGCCAGTATGCTGAAATTACATATTTTATTGTTTAATTTAGTTAAACACATAGTACAGGAAATATTAAGATACTTATGTACAAATGATTTTCAGCATACCGTACGGCTCTATACTTTAACAAATTTATATGCATGATCGCTGATTGTTGTGTATATGAATTTAACGTTAAAATTTTTTGCTTTATTCTTTTTCTTGGGAATGGTAAATAAGGACTTTCCGTTTCCATAAACCGTATGCATCTACTCTCTTTTCAATGCCGTTTAGTCAAAATTACGAATTTTTCAGTTATTGATTTGTTTTTTCTGTCAGGGATTAATATCCATTCGGCACTTTCCCCGATTGAATTGCTCCCGTTCCTTATCTCTCGCTTCAACAGACATTGTTTTGTAAGAAGTGCGCGTGTTTTGCAATTGTATTAGTTTTACATATAAGAAGAGTTGAATATCTGATCAGTTCATTACTCGACCAGTTTGCACTCTCGAGGCTATATTTTTTTAAAAATGTTCTCTACTGCGCGAGAATAACTTAGCTACTGTTGTTATATCAAGGTAGGCGGTATGGCTGTACCTATGGCCGTGAGATGCGAATCAAAGCTAACCAGCCAATTACTTGTTTTGTGATCTTGGTTTAATCCCCAATTACAACAGGCAACGATGACATTATGATCACCGTAGATTAATCAGATACCTAACATGATGGGGTTTTGTCAAAATTACAATTTTAAACTGACAACCGTCTTTCTGACATTCCCGGTAGCTTGACCGAAGACAATGTGTGGGTATATATATATATATATATATATATATATATATATATATATATATATATATATATATATATATATATATATATATATATATATATATTACAATACTAATTTTTTATACCTACAGACACAAGTGTTTCATCCTTCAGTGCAGGGTGACACGATTACTACCGGTCGGTAGATTTGAACCCGACCATGAAGCCAACTGTGACTCCATTAGCAAGCAACGTACCTCACGTGCAATCTAAACCGCGAGAAATATGCGTTTAAATTTTAGCATTTAATTTTTAAATGTCGTAATATCCAGCCATAGTGATCTAATGGTTATAGCACAATGATCTGCCGACGACTATATGTTTAAACATTTAAAATCTCAACAGTTAGAAACTGATTTTCTTAAAAGGGCTGACATAATTATTACAATAATACTTTTAATACCTACGGACACTAGTTTCATTTCAGGGCTCATCTATCTATCTATCTATCTATCTATCTATATATATATATATATATATATATATATATATATATATATATATATGTATCTATATAATAGATTCTATGAAATAAACAATCGACAATAATATATTTAACTATAAAATATGAAAGTGTGGGAAAAATTGCCCACTTTTTTAGTTGTTTTCTGTCAGTTCATAGATCCAAAGGGCGATAATTTTACTTTACCTGCTAAGTTGTACGTCTGTCATGCTTTACTTGGTCGACAAAGTCACAATAAATATGTATCAGTTATTAAACAGCAAACATAGGCAACAGTACTAAGTAAGATTAGTTTTATAAAACATAACTGGTAGACAGTCTATTATTATAGTGGACTGATATATATAGCAAATATATGGAAACTGCCATGAATAATTTTATTTAGAAGTCGACGATATAATTAAATTGAAAAGTGTGGTCATACCTTCATATTCATATTAAATATGCATAAAATAATTTTTAGTAATAACATATAAATATAGTAATCAAAATATTATTTATTTAATGAAAACCATTGTTGAAATCGTTTGTTTATAAATACATAGCCGGGTCCTAAGGCAGAACCAAACTCTAAAGACTTAATGGGAAATTTAATGACTTTTATTAATTGAGTGTCTCAACGCTGTATTTCAATCTTGTTGATGCTAAAAGCAAGATATCACTAAGCCGGTTTTTAGTCAATTTTTTTCCACAGTGTTCCTGCTATAAGAATTTTTTACAAGGCTAGATACCAAGTGTATATATGTAAGGTCTACATATTGACTCCCTTATTTTTTAACGTGTCGTTTATTTAATGTATGACGTATTCCAATATGTTATCCTCTGGCGGATAAATGTTTATCTTGTTTATATGTGTGTATAATTGGTATTTGTGTGTCGACATACTAAAAAGTTTATAGGCAGAAGGATGGATCAGCATCTTTTTACATCTGTGTTATAGACTGTTCAACGTTGGTTGGTTGGTTGCTTTTGTTTTACGGCATATCAACCCTTTTCGGGTTATTTAATGCCGAATCCAGTTATTTTGAAGAACATTTTTTTAACAGAATATATTTTTTTCAAGTCGGTTTCTATTTAATCCATAGTCGGGACCCTAACAGGTATTACCACTCTGGGTCAGAGTGGGCCTTGGAGCAATGACAATTAAAGGGTGGCTCCACACTCCCCAAAGACTCCTGGCTGGGGCCTCACCATCGCATATAATTTAATATCATATCCAGGACACTCAACCTTTGGTACCATAAAGCAATATATATATATATATATATATATATATATATATATATATATATATATATATATATATATATATATACGACCAAACAGTTCATAAAACATGTTAAAACCCGTTGAAACGAGTTAAAAACATATTTAATCTGAAAAGGAAACACTAGATAATTGGATAGTCCTTAATCCGCGGAATTTCGAAGAAATACTTTCCTTCTCATCAGAGGGTAGGAATTAGAAAAATGTGGGATCGGATTTTGCATGCAAAAGTATTTGATGAAACAACAAGTAAGTCAAAGATCTTACTTGATAACAAAAAAGTGAAGCAGAGGGAATATAGGTAAGAAAAAGGTGATTACACGTTAATGGATAGTCTGGTGGAAGATAATATTGAATATTTTATTTTTTATATATATATGTATGTATGTATATATATATATATATATGTGTCTATATGTATGTATGTATGTAGGTATATATATATGTCTATATGTATGTATATATATATATATATATATATATATATATATATATATATATATATATATAGAGAGAGAGAGAGAGAGAGAGAGAGAGGGGGGAGAGAGAGAATGGCAAATAAAAAATTAAAAATAGAAGAGACAGAAGGAGAGCTAAAAATATAAAGAGCATATAATTTATTTATTTATACACCCCCGTATATATGCATGCGTGTGATGTGCGTACATGACATATTAAGATGAAATTATTTACAATTATTCAAACAAAAGAAAAGTATCGTTATATATTTTTTTTAAATCGGCGTCGAATTGATATCGGAATAAGTTTTTTAGGAAATCTATAGAATATATTGGATTCTAGCAAAAAAAAAATAAAAAAATTGGCAAAAATATTTTTAGTTCACCCTGAGGATTTGACGAATCTGATGCTTTTGGTGCCTGCGAAGGAAAAGTTCTAATTTCATATGAATGGAAAAACTCATGAAATCCGAGTGGATATAAAAGGGTACAGTTAAATCGTTTAATTCGCTCAATACGTTTTCCTCCTTTAAAATAAAGGCGACTAGATTCTTGCGTCTTCTATATAGATAGGTGTATAAAAGGTTATGGCAGAAAATCAGTCTCGATAACTAAATGTAACCAGTATATTTTTATGTGAAAGAGGCTGGTAAGTTATATGCATATGAAAGCAAACAAAATAATCGTTTCCATCAAGCTTTGAATCACGTGCATACTCCGGAGGTCTTAGCCACATGCTTAAGAATAATATTCCAACACGTTATCGCGGTGTTTAGTTATTACTTGAGTTGCCAGATCTATTTTTCTGATCAATAACATTCTACAGAAACTCGTAGCCTAACACGTTGTAGCAAACTACCTCGCAAAGGAGACTAAGACAAAGATTAACTCGACTCACTTTTTCACGTTGTAACAATGACATTTATTTTAGTGTACAACCGTGATCTTTCTCTCTAACCTCTGTTCACTTTTCGAACACCATCGTCGGTCTGCGCACACGTTCTTTTTATAGTTCTTTTTTTCCCTTGCTATGACGTCACTTAGCACACAGCTCGGCATTTGCATACAGCCGTCATCCGCTCTGTGTTACAAATGTATTTAGAACGAGCTCGGTAAAAGTTAGGTTATTAAAGAAGATGGCTCGACAGACATTGTTAAACATGTGAGTATAAAACATGCAGTAAGTGTCGATGGCGAAGGAGCTCCGCGGTATTGCGTTAAACACATAAGTAGTTGGCTAAAATTCCATGCTCATAGAAGTTCCGTTTAATTATAAACAGAGAAATAGAAGAAAAATAATGGCAGAGATTTTAGGAAAACTGGCTTAAGCTGTTAGTACTTTTCAGAGGGCAAATATAGATTAGAACTCACCCGAGACTCTTGTATTAAACTTACTGTATGCAAATATACTTTATGAAAGGAAAGAATAGATGCGCTTATATGTGAGAAAAGAGAAAGGATATTGTAAGTGAATGACCTCTCTATGTTTCGCAGTCTTTATTGTACTTTAAAGACAAGAAAATGGGCTCTAATCGCCATTACTTTAAACGCCGTTTTAATAATTGTTCGGCTATATCTGGTGGTAGTTCTATGTCTTTCCTTTATATAATCTTCCATACATAAGATTTTAATCTAATATTATCATAACTTATTTTCGTTTTTTTTTCTTTTTCAATAAATACTTGAAAAAATATGGAGTCTAAAAAAATTATGCGCTAAAATGTAGTTACCTTAGTTAAACATTATACTGCGGGACAACGGTAAACATTTTTACATTGATACTAATAATAGAAATATAGATATTCGACATGCAAGTGTTTTTAATGTGTTTAGTAAATTTTCTAGTATGTTCGTTTTCGTATATAGACATGAAAAAAATAAATGAAAGTAAGCATTTAAATCACGTTTTAGAAAAAAGAATTGTTGTTCACAGGGAATAGTTCTAAGCAACTAATATAGTGAATTCTGTTTAAACACTTAATTCTTATATATGTTCATAGTTATTCGTAAATGGAAAGCAAAAATTAAAAAAAAAGATGAAGCGCTAAGAACCAATGTATTTTATGTTTCAAAAAAAAAAAAATTCTTTGCAAGCGTCAAAAATCTACTTAAAATATGTACAGCTGTGCAGTGTAAGCCGGATATGAGAGACTTCTTCTCCTGTTCCTACAACTCTCTTATCTACGGGTTACACTTATATCAGAGGTTCTCATACCCGGTTTACATTATATCAGGGTTTTTTTTATATCCAGGATACACTGCACATAAACACAGGCTCAAATTTGGGACCAAAGACGGGCTCTCTTATATTTGTTTAACTTATATTCGAATCTCTTATATCCGGGTAAGACTATTTCTTCATTGCAACGCAACACAGTTACAGAACGCATACGCAGCAGAGATTTCGAATGGCAGAATAACATTTCGTTAATCAACGAAAAGATTGGATCGTTGTTTAAATTTATAATCTATTGGATTTCTTATAAGAAGGACAAAATTAAATAATTTAATTTATTCAACAATTTTTTTCTTCTATTTAATAATGACTGTCTTTCTTGTATCTGTAAATTTTTATTAATTGTAGAGTGTTCAAATTTTATTAAGGTCACACGGTTTTAATATGATGAATATATGCAGAAGGCGAAACGAATTTTAAACTCAGTAAGGGATTATCCTACTTACATTAAGGGGCAGTATAGCATAGACTATTTTGATTCTCTTATTTCTAAATTCAGACGGAGAAAATCTATTCCAGTTTATTATATAGATATTTAAGTATTATAAATCTCCGAAGTCAATTAAATTTTCATTGTAATTTTTGTATAATCTCAACAAAATAAACAATCCTGGGGGAATAAATAGTTAGGAAAATCTCATAGGAACATATTGCTAAGACTTCAAAAAAACGTCCTCCCCCCTTTTATACCTAAAATCACACAGAACTTTCCTGACAAAAGTTTTTGTTCTGAGAATGTCATACTTGTGTACGCATTTTATATACATGATAAAATTTTCATCAAATCGTGTTATACGAATTGTTTTAGAAATGGCCAATTAATATCAATCAATTATATATATTTGGTAGCAATTAAAAAATCCGAACGAGTTGCATTGTCCCTCCCCATAAAAATATCATACCTAGTATTTAAATTGTATTAAAATACTAGCACGGGTGTCCGGCGTTTCCCAGATGTTTGGAGGTGTGTGTTGAGCAAAAAAAAAATATGTGGTAGTAGGAAGACAGGCTCGAACCTGTACCGTGAGGGAGGAAGACACGGGAAAAAAACATGTCGTCTTTGCTGTTACGACCATCGTCAAACTGCAAGTGTCGTTTTACATTACGGCTAGACAATCGAAAAAAGAGGATGACCTTCGAAAATATCGGCGAAAAAAAAGCCACCCCTTCCTGTACCAAAAGTCCCCAGTTCAGAGTGAAGACATTAATGGTTTTAGCCAATTCTTCGGTATTTATCGTCTGAAGGATCGAGCTTAAAAACGATACTAATTTTGTGAAAATCCGTTGCCTCTATCGAAAGTTTTAGGCTGACATGCAAACATACATACATATATACATTTACATATTGGTACCTCAAATTTTCGACCCAAGCTGATTACAAAGCTCGCCCAGTCTTTGAATACACTTTATGTAAAATTTCAAATGCTTAGACTAGAAATTATCTGAGTAATTTGGTAGATACCGTGGAGGTCAATTTTTATTTTAAATTAACCCCTATTATGACCTTTTAAAGATTTATTGTTTTGGTTTCAAATCAAGTTATTAAGTAAAATGCATGTCCTAGGAACCTATATCAAAAATATCAAGTGTTTAGACCCAAAAATGGCGGAGGAGCTTGATAGAGTTTTCAAAGGTCAACTCCGTAACACTTTTATGATTAGCCTTTTTGGTTTAGATGAAAGGTGTGTTGTTAATAGATGCTGCTCTTAGCTTTTGAATCTTTTCTTGGCTTTTTTGGCAAAGATTTACTTTTTTAAATGTTTTAATTTTATATTGGAATTTTTTTTAATTGTAAGTTTTTCTTTAAACAAAATAAATTAAATATGAATATCAAAGTGTAGTATCTGTTCCGGCAGATACTGCAAGCAAAGACCTTATGTGGGGGCGACACCACAGATAAGACCTTGGTCAATGTAGGGGCAACTCTTCATACCAATTGTCACTATCCAGCTCCCCTACTCCCCGGGGAGCTGGTCCCCATTTCCCCTTCACTCCTCACTTTAAAAATCGGCCTTGAGCCTAATTTGCTCAGTGGGGGAGCAAAGGAATACGCTATTCTTTGCTTATTGGCCAAGATCAAAGTGTTGTATCTGCTCCGGCAGATACTGGAAGAAAAGACAATGTGTGGGGCAACCCCAAATATCATACCTTGATCAATGTAGGGGCAAGCCTTCATACCAATTGTAACTATCCAGCTCCCATTTCCCACCCGACGGGAGCTGGTCTCCTTTTCTCTCTCCACTCTCTCACATTACAAAACTGCCTTGTGCCTTATTTGCTCAGCGGGGAAGCAAATAAATACATACTCAAAGCAAAGACCATATGTGGGGGAAACCTCACATATAAGACCTTGGTCAATGTACGGGCAACCCTTCATACCAATTGTCACTAGCAACCTCCCTTACTCCCCGCGGAGCTGGCCCCCATTTCCCCTTCATTCCTCACATTAAAAATCGGCCTTGTGCATAATTTGCTCGGTGGGGGAGCAAATAAATACCAAACACATATAAGACCTTGGTCGATGTAGGGGCATCCTTCACCTAATTGTCACTATCCAGCTCGCCTACTCCAACCCCACATATAAGAGCTTGGACAATGTAAGGGCAACCTTCCATACAAATTGCCACTATCGAGCTCCCCTACTCTCAGGGAAGTTGGTCGCCATTTCCCATTCACTCCTCACATTAAAAATCGGCCTTGTGTCTGATTTGCTCGGTGGGGGAGCAAATAAATACTATTTTCTTGCCATTTTGGCCAAGATCAAAGTGTATTATCTGTTCCGGCAGATACTGCAAGTAACGACTATATATGGGGGAAACCACACATTTAAGACCTTGGTCAATTAAGGGCCAACCCTTGATAGCAATTATCACTATCCAGCGCTCCCCTACTCCCTTGGGAGTTGGTCCCCATTTCCCCTTCACTCCTCACGTTAAAAATCGGCCTTGTGGTTTATTTTGTCGGAGAGCAAATAAATATCATTTTCTTTGCTTTTTGGCTAAGATTAAAGTGTAGTATCTGTTCCGGCAGATACTGCAAGCAAAGACCATATGTTGAGACAACCCCATACAAATTTTCACTATCCAAGTCCCCTACCCCCCAGGGAGTTGGTCTCCATTTCCCTTACACTCCTCTTATTTAAAATCGGCCTTGTGCCTAATTTGCTCCGCGGTGGGCAAATAAATACTCATTTCTTGGCCTTTTTGGCTAAGATCAAAGGGTAGTATCTGTTCTTACAACATGGTTTACTTATTGTGATATAAATTGGGTGATCACTTTTGTGTATTAATTTAATAGAAAAATGATCACCCACTTTAAAACCAGTCAGTCTCAAAGCTATTCATGTCAGTATTCAGATCATTCAAGTTGTATTTGAAGGATTCCAGTTATTTTTAAGCATTCAAATCATTCTTAAGTTCATTCAATTAATCTTTACGGTCATTTAAGTCATTCTAAGTCAGTTACTTTTTATTATTTAAGTTATTTCAGCTAATTTTTCGGTCATATTAGTTTATCTTTAAGAATTTCATATCAATCCTACATTCACTTATTCATTCATTACACGAGATCACGGGACTAATGGCTATCGGCCTTGTTCTATCTGCACGGAATTATTTTTTCAAGCATAACACGTATTGAGATTACCAAATTATTTTATTTAGTGTATAGTCTGTTTAAACAAACAAAGTAGGGACACATAACTCCTAAAAGTTTCTTTTTTAAGTCGATGTCGGAATAACAATTCCACATAAATTAAATTAAATATGTTATCAATATTATTATTGTTCAAATATTTATTAAATCACAATTTTACATTGAACACTTAAAACAATTTTCTCGCAAGGACAATTAACTAAGATACAGCTACTTAATAAAATCAATTTTTCTGAATGTAATATGAAAATGAGATGGTCCCTTCATTGTATAGTTTGCAAGAATAATATTATATATAGACATAAATGAAAGATTAAAGTAAGGCAACTTTTGTATATATCAATCAAATTGTGAACAAACAAAAAACACACAGGAATACTAATTTATATATATTTGACCAAATATGTAACAATGATTTAAAAAGTTAAAAATAAATTACTCGTGCGCTACGAACGAAAACCGAAAAAGAAAACGTTTAGTTTACGATTTAATTTTTCTCTTTGACGTTAATGCCTGAGTTATAAATACATATTTGCTGCAAGGCTAAAAATTACAACATTATCCAATAGTTATTACGCTACGCAAACATAGTGGTAATGCCGTCGTTCGATTTTCACCTAACAAATTATTTTCTTTTAAATTTTCACACTTGTGCACTGATTATCCTCGGCAAAAATACATGTATAAAATTTCGCATGAATTCCAAATTCAATATATTAGGTTGCATGCGTATATACCAAACAGTTACAGAGGGGTTGAGTAGGCGAAATTTTTTGAAAAAATATATTTACGCATACATGAATATATATATATATATATATATATATATATATATATATATATATATATATATATATATATAAAGATATTTATGTTTACTATAAACTTTTTACGCAAATATTACGCAATTATGAATCATGTAGAATATTTGCAATCATATAATTACACGAAAGAGTTAACTAAAGATGATGATCTCATAGAAAAACAGAAAATTTCATAGAATATTATTTAAAATGAACGTTTAAAATAATATGCATATTAGCTAGATAGTTTTGCAGATGAATGCAATTCCACAACCCATATATAACAACATTGTATTCTCTGTTTTAATAAATATAAAAAGGGGTTTAATATATATATATATATATATATATATATATATATATATATATATATATATATATATATATATAAGTCTGTTTGAAGGCCCGTCAATGCAGAAATGATTCACTCGATGGGAATAAATAAATAATAATAAACTATTTAAAAAGTTCAATGATTTTTAATTAGTATTTATTTACTTTGAATGTAGATGGTATACTCCCTTAAATATTTCTGGGGTATCCCCATTTGCAAAATTTTCTTTTTTGTGGTATTTCATTTGATTAAAATCGTCCGTAAAATTTTTGGGGTTACAAACGCATATTTAATGTTTCCAAATATTACGTTAATGTATGAAGCAATTCTGTTATACTGTTATACTGTCCAAGGAAGAGAATAAATTTATTTGTTTCTGGATGTATAAGGAAACTGTTTGATATCTCTGCTCTATTGTTAATTTCTGGTTGAAATATTTCTATCAGAAACTATTCCTTTATTTTAAGTTTTCTTTGGTCTCTCTCTCAAAGGCGAGGAATATAGTAGACAAAGGTAACAGGCAAGAAATATAGTAGACAAAGTTAAAAGATGAGAAATATAGTAGACAAAGTTAAAAGATGAGAAATATAGTAGGCAAAGTTAAAAGATGAGAAATATAGTAGACAAAGTTAAAAGATGAGAAATATAGTAGACAAAGTTAAAAGATGAGAAATATAGTAGACAAAGTTAAAAGATAGGAAATATAGTAGGCAAAGTTAAAAGATGAGAAATATAGAAGACAAAGTTAAAAGATGAGAAATATAGTAGACAAAGTTAAAAGAGGAGAAATATAGTAGACAAAGTTAAAAGATGAGAAATATAGTAGACAAAGTTAAAAGATGAGAAATATAGTAGGCAAAGTTAAAAGATGAGAAATATAGTAGACAAAGTTAAAAGATGAGAAATATAGTAGACAAAGTTAAAAGATGAGAAATATAGTAGACAAAGTTAAAAGATGAGAAATATAGTAGACAAAGTTAAAAGATGAGAAATATAGTAGGCAAAGTTAAAAGATGAGAAATATAGAAGACAAAGTTAAAAGATGAGAAATATAGTAGACAAAGTTAAAAGATGAGAAATATAGTAGACAAAGTTAAAAGATGAGAAAAATAGAAGACAAAGTTAAAAGATGAGAAATATAGTAGGCAAAGTTAAATGATGAGAAATATAGTAGGCAAAGTAAAAAGGCAAGAAATATAGTAGACAAAAATAAAAGGCAAGAAATATAGTAGACAAAAATAAAAGGCAAGAAATATAGTGGCCAAATGTAACAGGCAAGAAATATAGTAGACAAAATTAAAAGATGAGAAATATAGTAGACAAAGTTAAAAGATGAGAAATATAGTAGACAAAGTTAAAAGATGAGAAATATAGAAGACAAAGTTAAAAGATGAGAAATATAGTAGGCAAAGTTAAAAGATGAGAAATATAGTAGACAAAGTTAAAAGATGAGAAATATAGTAGACAAAGTTAAAAGATGAGAAATATAGTAGGCAAAGTTAAAAGATGAGAAATATAGTAGACAAAGTTAAAAGATGAGAAATATAGTAGACAAAGTTAAAAGATGAGAAATATAGAAGACAAAGTTAAAAGATGAGAAATATAGTAGACAAAGTTAAAAGATGAGAAATATAGAAGACAAAGTTAAAAGATGAGAAATATAGTAGACAAAGTTAAAAGATGAGAAATATAGTAGGCAAAGTTAAATGATGAGAAATATAGTAGACAAAGTTAAAAGATGAGAAATATAGTAGGCAAAGTAAAAAGGCAAGAAATATAGTAGACAAAAATAAAAGGCAAGACATATAGTAGACAAAAATAAAAGGCAAGAAATATAGTAGACAAAGGTAACAGGCAAGAAATATAGTAGACAAAGTTAAAAGATGAGAAATATAGTAGACAAAGTTAAAAGATGAGAAATATAGTAGACAAAGTTAAAAGATGAGAAATATAGTAGGCAAAGTTAAAAGATGAGAAATATAGTAGACAAAGTTAAAAGATGAGAAATATAGTAGACAAAGTTAAAAGATGAGAAATATAGTAGACAAAGTTAAAAGATGAGAAATATAGTAGACAAAGTTAAAAGATGAGAAATATAGAAGACAAAGTTAAAAGATGAGAAATATAGTAGGCAAAGTTAAAAGATGAAAAATATAGTAGACAAAGTTAAAAGATGAGAAATATAGTAGACAAAGTTAAAAGATGAGAAATATAGTAGGCAAAGTTAAAAGATGAGAAATATAGTAGACAAAGTTAAAAGATGAGAAATATAGTAGGCAAAGTTAAAAGATGAGAAATATGGAAGACAAAGTTAAAAGATGAGAAATATAGTAGACAAAGTTAAAAGATGAGAAATATAGAAGACAAAGTTAAAAGATGAGAAATATAGTAGACAAAGTTAAAAGATGAGAAATATAGTAGACAAAGTTAAAAGATGAGAAATATAGTAGACAAAGTTAAAAGATGAGAAATATAGTAGGCAAAGTTAAAAGATGAGAAATATAGTAGACAAAGTTAAAAGATGAGAAATATAGTAGACAAAGTTAAAAGATGAGAAATATAGAAGACAAAGTTAAAAGATGAGAAATATAGTAGACAAAGTTAAAAGATGAGAAATATAGTAGACAAAGTTAAAAGATGAGAAATATAGTAGACAAAGTTAAAAGATGAGAAATATAGAAGACAAAGTTAAAAGATGAGAAATATAGTAGACAAAGTTAAAAGATGAGAAATATAGTAGTCAAAGTTAAAAGATGAGAAATATAGTAGGCAAAGTTAAATGATGAGAAATATAGTAGACAAAGTTAAAAGATGAGAAATATAGTAGGCAAAGTAAAAAGGCAAGAAATATAGTAGACAAAAATAAAAGGCAAGAAATATAGTAGACAAAAATAAAAGGCAAGAAATATAGTAGACAAAGGTAACAGGCAAGAAATATAGTAGACAAAGTTAAAAGATGAGAAATATAGTAGACAAAGTTAAAAGATGAGAAATATAGTAGACAAAGTTAAAAGATGAGAAATATAGAAGACAAAGTTAAAAGATGAGAAATATAGTAGGCAAAGTTAAAAGATGAGAAATATAGTAGACAAAGTTAAAAGATGAGAAATATAGAAGACAAAGTTAAAAGATGAGAAATATAGAAGACAAAGTTAAAAGATGAGAAATATAGTAGACAAAGTTAAAAGATGAGAAATATAGAAGACAAAGTTAAAAGATGAGAAATATAGTAGACAAAGTTAAAAGATGAGAAATATAGAAGACAAAGTTAAAAGATGAGAAATATAGTAGACAAAGTTAAAAGATGAGAAATATAGAAGAAAAATTAAAAGATCAGAAATATAGTAGACAAAGGTAAAAGATGAGAAATATAGTAGACAAAGTTAAAAGATGAGAAATATAGAAGACAAAGTTAAAAGATGAGAAATATAGAAGACAAAGTTAAAAAATGAGAAATATAGTAGGCAAAGTTAAATGATGAGAAATATAGTAGGCAAAGTAAAAAGGCAAGAAATATAGTAGACAAAAATAAAAGGCAAGAAATATAGTAGACAAAAATAAAAGGCAAGAAATATAGTAGACAAAGGTAACAGGCAGGAAATATAGTAGACAAAGTTAAAAGATGAGAAATATAGTAGACAAAGTTAAAAGATGAGAAATATAGTAGACAAAGTTAAAAGATGAGAAATATAGAAGACAAAGTTAAAAGATGAGAAATATAGTAGGCAAAGTTAAAAGATGAGAAATATAGTAGACAAAGTTAAAAGATGAGAAATATAGTAGACAAAGTTAAAAGATGAGAAATATAGTAGACAAAGTTAAAAGATGAGAAATATAGTAGACAAAGTTAAAAGATGAGAAATATAGTAGGCAAAGTTAAAAGATGAGAAATATAGTAGACAAAGTTAAAAGATGAGAAATATAGTAGGCAAAGTTAAAAGATGAGAAATATAGTAGACAAAGTTAAAAGATGAGAAATATAGTAGACAAAGTTAAAAGATGAGAAATATAGAAGACAAAGTTAAAAGATGAGAAATATAGTAGACAAAGTTAAAAGATGAGAAATATAGTAGACAAAGTTAAAAGATGAGAAATATAGTAGACAAAGTTAAAAGATGAGAAATATAGTAGGCAAAGTTAAAAGATGAGAAATATAGTAGACAAAGTTAAAAGATGAGAAATATAGTAGACAAAGTTAAAAGATGAGAAATATAGAAGACAAAGTTAAAAGATGAGAAATATAGTAGACAAAGTTAAAAGATGAGAAATATAGTAGACAAAGTTAAAAGATGAGAAATATAGTAGACAAAGTTAAAAGATGAGAAATATAGAAGACAAAGTTAAAAGATGAGAAATATAGTAGACAAAGTTAAAAGATGAGAAATATAGTAGTCAAAGTTAAAAGATGAGAAATATAGTAGGCAAAGTTAAATGATGAGAAATATAGTAGACAAAGTTAAAAGATGAGAAATATAGTAGGCAAAGTAAAAAGGCAAGAAATATAGTAGACAAAAATAAAAGGCAAGAAATATAGTAGACAAAAATAAAAGGCAAGAAATATAGTAGACAAAGGTAACAGGCAAGAAATATAGTAGACAAAGTTAAAAGATGAGAAATATAGTAGACAAAGTTAAAAGATGAGAAATATAGTAGACAAAGTTAAAAGATGAGAAATATAGAAGACAAAGTTAAAAGATGAGAAATATAGTAGGCAAAGTTAAAAGATGAGAAATATAGTAGACAAAGTTAAAAGATGAGAAATATAGAAGACAAAGTTAAAAGATGAGAAATATAGAAGACAAAGTTAAAAGATGAGAAATATAGTAGACAAAGTTAAAAGATGAGAAATATAGAAGACAAAGTTAAAAGATGAGAAATATAGTAGACAAAGTTAAAAGATGAGAAATATAGAAGACAAAGTTAAAAGATGAGAAATATAGTAGACAAAGTTAAAAGATGAGAAATATAGAAGAAAAATTAAAAGATCAGAAATATAGTAGACAAAGGTAAAAGATGAGAAATATAGTAGACAAAGTTAAAAGATGAGAAATATAGAAGACAAAGTTAAAAGATGAGAAATATAGAAGACAAAGTTAAAAAATGAGAAATATAGTAGGCAAAGTTAAATGATGAGAAATATAGTAGGCAAAGTAAAAAGGCAAGAAATATAGTAGACAAAAATAAAAGGCAAGAAATATAGTAGACAAAAATAAAAGGCAAGAAATATAGTAGACAAAGGTAACAGGCAGGAAATATAGTAGACAAAGTTAAAAGATGAGAAATATAGTAGACAAAGTTAAAAGATGAGAAATATAGTAGACAAAGTTAAAAGATGAGAAATATAGAAGACAAAGTTAAAAGATGAGAAATATAGTAGGCAAAGTTAAAAGATGAGAAATATAGTAGACAAAGTTAAAAGATGAGAAATATAGTAGACAAAGTTAAAAGATGAGAAATATAGTAGACAAAGTTAAAAGATGAGAAATATAGTAGACAAAGTTAAAAGATGAGAAATATAGTAGGCAAAGTTAAAAGATGAGAAATATAGTAGACAAAGTTAAAAGATGAGAAATATAGTAGGCAAAGTTAAAAGATGAGAAATATAGTAGACAAAGTTAAAAGATGAGAAATATAGTAGACAAAGTTAAAAGATGAGAAATATAGAAGACAAAGTTAAAAGATGAGAAATATAGTAGACAAAGTTAAAAGATGAGAAATATAGTAGACAAAGTTAAAAGATGAGAAATATAGTAGACAAAGTAAAAAGATGAGAAATATAGAAGACAAAGTTAAAAGATGAGAAATATAGTAGGCAAAGTTAAATGATGAGAAATATAGTAGGCAAAGTTAAAAGATGAGAAAAATAGTAGACAAAAATAAAAGGCAAGAAATATAGTAGACAAAAATAAAAGGCAAGAAATATAGTAGACAAAGGTAACAGGCAAGAAATATAGTAGACCAAGTTAAAAGATGAAAAATATAGTAGACAAAGTTAAAAGATGAGAAATATAGTAGACAAAGTTAAAAGATGAGAAATATAGTAGGCAAAGTTAAAAGATGAGAAATATAGCAGACAAAGTTAAAAGATGAGAAATATAGTAGACAAAGTTAAAAGATGAGAAATATAGAAGACAAAGTTAAAAGATGAGAAATATAGTAGACAAAGTTAAAAGATGAGAAATATAGAAGACAAAATTAAAAGATGAGAAATATAGTAGACAATGGTAAAAGATGAGAATTATAGTAGACAAAGTTAAAAGATGAGAAATATAGAAGACAAAGTTAAAAGATGAGAAATATAGAAGACAAAGTAAAAAGATGAGAAATATAGTAGGCAAAGTTAAATGATGAGAAATATAGTAGGCAAAGTAAAAAGGCAAGAAATATAGTAGACAAAAATAAAAGGCAAGAAATATAGTAGACAAAAATAAAAGGCAAGAAATATAGTAGACAAAAATAAAAGGCAAGAAATATAGTAGACAAAGGTAACAGGCAAGAAATATAGTAGGCAAAGTTAAAAGATGAGAAATATAGTAGACAAAGTTAAAAGATGAGAAATATAGTAGACAAAGTTAAAAGATGAGAAATATAGTAGACAAAGTTAAAAGATGAGAAATATAGTAGGCAAAGTTAAAAGATGAGAAATATAGTAGACAAAGTTAAAAGATGAGAAATATAGTAGACAATGTTAAAAGATGAGAAATATAGAAGACAAAGTTAAAAGATGAGAAATATAGTAGACAAAGTTAAAAGATGAGAAATATAGAAGACAAAGTTAAAAGATGAGAAATATAGTAGACAAAGTTAAAAGATGAGAAATATTGTAGGCAAAGTTAAATGATGAGAAATATAGTAGACAAAGTTAAAAGATGAGAAATATAGTAGGCAAAGTAAAAAGGCAAGAAATATAGTAGACAAAAATAAAAGGCAAGACATATAGTAGACAAAAATAAAAGGCAAGAAATATAGTAGACAAAGGTAACAGGCCAGAAATATAGTAGACAAAGTTAAAAGATGAGAAATATAGTAGACAAAGTTAAAAGATGAGAAATATAGTAGACAAAGTTAAAAGATGAGAAATATAGTAGGCAAAGTTAAAAGATGAGAAATATAGTAGACAAAGTTAAAAGATGAGAAATATAGTAGACAAAGTTAAAAGATGAGAAATATAGACGACAAAGTTAAAAGATGAGAAATATAGTAGACAAAGTTAAAAGATGAGAAATATAGAAGACAAAGTTAAAAGATGAGAAATATAGAAGACAAAGTTAAAAGATGAGAAATATAGTAGACAAAGTTAAAAGTTGAGAAATATAGAAGACAAAGTTAAAAGATGAGAAATATAGTAGGCAAAGTTAAAAGATGACAAATATAGTAGACAAAGTTAAAAGATGAGAAATATAGAAGACAAAGTTAAAAGATGAGAATATAGTAGGCAAAGTTAAAAGATGAGAAATATAGTAGACAAAGTTAAAAGATGAGAAATATAGTAGGCAAAGTTAAAAGATGAGAAATATAGAAGACAAAGTTAAAAGATGAGAAATATAGTAGACAAAGTTAAAAGATGAGAAATATAGAAGACAAAGTTAAAAGATGAGAAATATAGTAGACAAAGTTAAAAGATGAGAAATATAGTAGACAAAGTTAAAAGATGAGAAATATAGTAGACAAAGTTAAAAGATGAGAAATATAGTAGGCAAAGTTAAAAGATGAGAAATATAGTAGACAAAGTTAAAAGATGAGAAATATAGTAGACAAAGTTAAAAGATGAGAAATATAGTAGACAAAGTAAAAAGATGAGAAATATAGTAGACAAAGTTAAAAGATGATAAATATAGAAGACAAAGTTAAAAGATGAGAAATATAGTAGACAAAGTTAAAAGATGAGAAATATAGTAGTCAAAGTTAAAAGATGAGAAATATAGTAGGCAAAGTTAAATGATGAGAAATATAGTAGACAATGTTAAAAGATGAGAAATATAGTAGGCAAAGTAAAAAGGCAAGAAATATAGTAGACAAAAATAAAAGGCAAGAAATATAGTAGACAAAAATAAAAGGCAAGAAATATAGTAGACAAAGGAAACAGGCAAGAAATATAGTAGACAAAGTTAAAAGATGAGAAATATAGTAGACAAAGTTAAAAGATGAGAAATATAGTAGACAAAGTTAAAAGATGAGAAATATAGAAGACAAAGTTAAAAGATGAGAAATATAGTAGGCAAAGTTAAAAGATGAGAAATATAGTAGACAAAGTTAAAAGATGAGAAATATAGAAGACACAGTTAAAAGATGAGAAATATAGAAGACAAAGTTAAAAGATGAGAAATATAGTAGCCAAAGTTAAAAGATGAGAAATATAGAAGACAAAGTTAAAAGATGAGAAATATAGTAGACAAAGTTAAAAGATGAGAAATATAGAAGACAAAGTTAAAAGATGAGAAATATAGTAGACAAAGTAAAAAGATGAGAAATATAGAAGACAAAATTAAAAGATGAGAAATATAGTAGACAAAGTTAAAAGATGAGAAATATAGTAGACAAAGTTAAAAGATGAGAAATATAGAAGACAAAGTTAAAAGATGAGAAATATAGAAGTCAAAGTAAAAAGATGAGAAATATAGTAGGCAAAGTTAAATGATGAGAAATATAGTAGGCAAAGTAAAAAGGCAAGAAATATAGTAGACAAAAATAAAAGGCAAGAAATATAGTAGACAAAAATAAAAGGCAAGAAATATAGTAGACAAAGGTAACAGGCAAGAAATATAGTAGACAAAGTTAAAAGATGAGAAATATAGTAGACAAAGTATAAAGATGAGAAATATAGTAGACAAAGTTAAAAGATGAGAAATATAGAAGACAAAGTCAAAAGATGAGAAATATAGTAGGCAAAGTTAAAAGATGAGATATATAGTAGACAAAGTTAAAAGATGAGAAATATAGTAGACAAAGTTAAAAGATGAGAAATATAGAAGACAAAGTTAAAAGATGAGAAATATAGTAGACAAAGTTAAAAGATGAGAAATATAGTAGACAAAGTTAAAAGATGAGAAATATAGTAGACAAAGTTAAAAGATGAGAAATATAGAAGACAAAGTTAAAAGATGAGAAATATAGTAAACAAAGTTAAATGATGAGAAATATAGTAGGCAAAGTTAAAAGATGAGAAATATAGTAGACAAAAATAAAAGGCAAGAAATATAGTAGACAAAAATAAAAGGCAAGAAATATAGTAGACAAAGGTAACAGGCAAGAAATATAGTAGACCAAGTTAAAAGATAAAAAATATAGTAGACAAAGTTAAAAGATGAGAAATATAGTAGACAAAGTTAAAAGATGAGAAATATAGTAGGCAAAGTTAAAAGATGAGAAATATAGCAGACAAAGTTAAAAGATGAGAAATATAGTAGACAAAGTTAAAAGATGAGAAATATAGAAGACAAAGTTAAAAGATGAGAAATATAGTAGACAAAGTTAAAAGATGAGAAATATAGAAGACAAAATTAAAAGATGAGAAATATAGTAGACAAAGGTAAAAGATGAGAAATATAGTAGACAAAGTTAAAAGATGAGAAATATAGAAGACAAAGTAAAAAGATGAGAAATATAGAAGACAAAGTAAAAAGATGAGAAATATAGTAGGCAAAGTTAAATGATGAGAAATATAGTAGGCAAAGTAAAAAGGCAAGAAATATAGTAGACAAAAATAAAAGGCAAGAAATATAGTAGACAAAAATAAAAGGCAAGAAATATAGTAGACAAAAATAAAAGGCAAGAAATATAGTAGACAAAGGTAACAGGCAAGAAATATAGTAGGCAAAGTTAAAAGATGAGAAATATAGTAGACAAAGTTAAAAGATGAGAAATATAGTAGACAAAGTTAAAAGATGAGAAATATAGAAGACAAAGTTAAAAGATGAGAAATATAGTAGGCAAAGTTAAAAGATGAGAAATATAGTAGACAAAGTTAAAAGATGAGAAATATAGTAGACAAAGTTAAAAGATGAGAAATATAGAAGACAAAGTTAAAAGATGAGAAATATAGTAGACAAAGTCAAAAGATGAGAAATATAGTAGACAAAGTTAAAAGATGAGAAATATAGTAGACAAAGTTAAAAGATGAGAAATATAATAGACAAAGTTAAAAGATGAGAAATATAGTAGGCAAAGTTAACTGATGAGAAATATAGTAGGCAAAGTAAAAAGGCAAGAAATATAGTAGACAAAAATAAAAGGCAAGAAATATAGTAGACAAAAATAAAAGGCAAGAAATATAGTAGACAAAGGTAACAGGCAAGAAATATAGTAGACAAAGTTAAAAGTTGAGAAATATAGAAGACAAAGTTAAAAGATGAGAAATATAGTAGGCAAAGTTAAAAGATGACAAATATAGTAGACAAAGTTAAAAGATGAGAAATATAGAAGACAAAGTTAAAAGATGAGAATATAGTAGGCAAAGTTAAAAGATGAGAAATATAGTAGACAAAGTTAAAAGATGAGAAATATAGTAGGCAAAGTTAAAAGATGAGAAATATAGAAGACAAAGTTAAAAGATGAGAAATATAGTAGACAAAGTTAAAAGATGAGAAATATAGAAGACAAAGTTAAAAGATGAGAAATATAGTAGACAAAGTTAAAAGATGAGAAATATAGTAGACAAAGTTAAAAGATGAGAAATATAGTAGACAAAGTTAAAAGATGAGAAATATAGTAGGCAAAGTTAAAAGATGAGAAATATAGTAGACAAAGTTAAAAGATGAGAAATATAGTAGACAAAGTTAAAAGATGAGAAATATAGTAGACAAAGTAAAAAGATGAGAAATATAGTAGACAAAGTTAAAAGATGATAAATATAGAAGACAAAGTTAAAAGATGAGAAATATAGTAGACAAAGTTAAAAGATGAGAAATATAGTAGTCAAAGTTAAAAGATGAGAAATATAGTAGGCAAAGTTAAATGATGAGAAATATAGTAGACAAAGTTAAAAGATGAGAAATATAGTAGGCAAAGTAAAAAGGCAAGAAATATAGTAGACAAAAATAAAAGGCAAGAAATATAGTAGACAAAAATAAAAGGCAAGAAATATAGTAGACAAAGGTAACAGGCAAGAAATATAGTAGACAAAGTTAAAAGATGAGAAATATAGTAGACAAAGTTAAAAGATGAGAAATATAGTAGACAAAGTTAAAAGATGAGAAATATAGAAGACAAAGTTAAAAGATGAGAAATATAGTAGGCAAAGTTAAAAGATGAGAAATATAGTAGACAAAGTTAAAAGATGAGAAATATAGAAGACACAGTTAAAAGATGAGAAATATAGAAGACAAAGTTAAAAGATGAGAAATATAGTAGCCAAAGTTAAAAGATGAGAAATATAGAAGACAAAGTTAAAAGATGAGAAATATAGTAGACAAAGTTAAAAGATGAGAAATATAGAAGACAAAGTTAAAAGATGAGAAATATAGTAGACAAAGTAAAAAGATGAGAAATATAGAAGACAAAATTAAAAGATGAGAAATATAGTAGACAAAGTTAAAAGATGAGAAATATAGTAGACAAAGTTAAAAGATGAGAAATATAGAAGACAAAGTTAAAAGATGAGAAATATAGAAGACAAAGTAAAAAGATGAGAAATATAGTAGGCAAAGTTAAAAGATGAGAAATATAGTAGGCAAAGTAAAAAGGCAAGAAATATAGTAGACAAAAATAAAAGGCAAGAAATATAGTAGACAAAAATAAAAGGCAAGAAATATAGTAGACAAAGGTAACAGGCAAGAAATATAGTAGACAAAGTTAAAAGATGAGAAATATAGTAGACAAAGTTAAAAGATGAGAAATATAGTAGACAAAGTTAAAAGATGAGAAATATAGAAGACAAAGTCAAAAGATGAGAAATATAGTAGGCAAAGTTAAAAGATGAGAAATATAGTAGACAAAGTTAAAAGATGAGAAATATAGTAGACAAAGTTAAAAGATGAGAAATATAGAAGACAAAGTTAAAAGATGAGAAATATAGTAGACAAAGTTAAAAGATGAGAAATATAGTAGACAAAGTTAAAAGATGAGAAATATAGTAGACAAAGTTAAAAGATGAGAAATATAGAAGACAAAGTTAAAAGATGAGAAATATAGAAGACAAAGTTAAAAGATGAGAAATATAGTAGACAAAGTTAAAAGATGAGAAATATAGTAGACAAAAATAAAAGGCAAGAAATATAGTAGACAAAACAAAAAGGCAAGAAATATAGTAGACAAAGGTAACAGGCAAGAAATATAGTAGACCAAGTTAAAAGATGAAAAATATAGTAGACAAAGTTAAAAGATGAGAAATATAGTAGACAAAGTTAAAAGATGAGAAATATAGTAGGCAAAGTTAAAAGATGAGAAATATAGCAGACAAAGTTAAAAGATGAGAAATATAGTAGACAAAGTTAAAAGATGAGAAATATAGAAGACAAAGTTAAAAGATGAGAAATATAGTAGACAAAGTTAAAAGATGAGAAATATAGAAGACAAAATTAAAAGATGAGAAATATAGTAGACAAAGGTAAAAGATGAGAAATATAGTAGACAAAGTTAAAAGATGAGAAATATAGAAGACAAAGTTAAAAGATGAGAAATATAGAAGACAAAGTAAAAAGATGAGAAATATAGTAGGCAAAGTTAAATGATGAGAAATATAGTAGGCAAAGTAAAAAGGCAAGAAATATAGTAGACAAAAAAAAAGGCAAGAAATATAGTAGACAAAAATAAAAGGCAAGAAATATAGTAGACAAAAATAAAAGGCAAGAAATATAGTAGACAAAGGTAACAGGCAAGAAATATAGTAGGCAAAGTTAAAAGATGAGAAATATAGTAGACAAAGTTAAAAGATGAGAAATATATTAGACAAAGTTAAAAGATGAGAAATATAGAAGACAAAGTTAAAAGATGAGAAATATAGTAGGCAAAGTTAAAAGATGAGAAATATAGTAGACAAAGTTAAAAGATGAGAAATATAGTAGACAACGTTAAAAGATGAGAAATATAGAAGACAAAGTTAAAAGATGAGAAATATAGTAGACAAAGTTAAAAGATGAGAAATATAGTAGACAAAGTTAAAAGATGAGAAATATAGTAGACAAAGTTAAAAGATGAGAAATATAATAGACAAAGTTAAAAGATGAGAAATATAGTAGGCAAAGTTAAATGATGAGAAATATAGTAGGCAAAGTAAAAAGGCAAGAAATATAGTAGACAAAAATAAAAGGCAAGAAATATAGTAGACAAAAATAAAAGGCAAGAAATATAGTAGACAAAGGTAACAGGCAAGAAATATAGTAGACAAAGTTAAAAGATGAGAAATATAGTAGACAAAGTTAAAAGATGAGAAATATAGTAGGCAAAGTTAAAAGATGAGAAATATAGAAGACAAAGTTAAAAGATGAGAAATATAGAAGACAAAGTTAAAAGATGAGAAATATAGTAGGCAAAGTTAAAAGATGAGAAATATAGAAGACAAAGTTAAAAGATGAGAAATATAGTAGACAAAATTAAAAGATGAGAAATATAGTAGACAAAGTTAAAAGATGAGAAATATAGTAGACAAAGTTAAAAGATGAGAAATATAGTAGGCAAAGTTAAAAGATGAGAAATATAGAAGACAAAGTTAAAAGATGAGAAATATAGAAGACAAAGTTAAAAGATGAGAAATATAGTAGGCAAAGTTAAAAGATGAGAAATATAGAAGACAAAGTTAAAAGATGAGAAATATAGTAGACAAAGTTAAAAGATGAGAAATATAGTAGGCAAAGTTAAAAGATGAGAAATATAGTAGGCAAAGTTAAAAGATGAGAAATATAGAAGACAAAGTTAAAAGATGAGAAATATAGTAGACAAAGTTAAAAGATGAGAAATATAGTAGACAAAGTTAAAAGATGAGAAATATAGAAGACAATGTTAAAAGATGAGAAATATAGTAGGCAAAGTTAAATGATGAGAAATATAGTAGGCAAAGTAAAAAGGCAAGAAATATAGTAGACAAAAATAAAAGGCAAGAAATATAGTAGACAAAAATAAATAGCAAGAAATATAGTAGACGAAGGTAACAGGCAAGAAATATAGTAGACCAAGTTAAAAGATGAGAAATATAGTAGACAAAGTTAAAAGATGAGAAATATAGTAGACAAAGTTAAAAGATGAGAAATATAGAAGACAAAGTTAAAAGATGAGAAATATAGTAGGCAAAGTTAAAAGATGAGAAATATAGTAGGCAAAGTTAAAAGATGAGAAATATAGTAGACAAAGTTAAAAGATGAGTAATATAGTAGAATAAGTTAAAAGATGAGAAATATAGTAGGCAAAGTTAAAAGATGAGAAATATAGTAGACAAAGTTAAAAGATGAGAAATATAGTAGGCAAAGTTAAAAGATGAGAAATATAGTAGGCAAAGTTAAAAGATGAGAAATATAGTAGACAAAGTTAAAAGATGAGAAATATAGTAGGCAAAGTTAAAAGATGAGAAATATAGTAGACAAAGTTAAAAGATGAGAAATATAGTAGGCAAAGTTAAATGATGAGAAATATAGTAGGCAAAGTTAAATGATGAGAAATATAGTAGACAAAGTTAAAAGATGATAAATATAGTAGACAAAGTTAAAAGATGAGAAATATAGTAGACAAAGTTAAAAGATGAGAAATATAATAGACAAAGTTAAAAGATGAGAAATATAGTAGGCAAAGTTAAATGATGAGAAATATAGTAGGCAAAGTAAAAAGGCAAGAAATATAGTAGACAAAAATAAAAGGCAAGAAATATAGTAGACAAAAATAAAAGGCAAGAAATATAGTAGACAAAGGTAACAGGCAAGAAATATAGTAGACAAAGTTAAAAGATGAGAAATATAGTAGACAAAGTTAAAAGATGAGAAATATAGTAGGCAAAGTTAAAAGATGAGAAATATAGAAGACAAAGTTAAAAGATGAGAAATATAGTAGACAAAGTTAAAAGATGAGAAATATAGTAGGCAAAGTTAAAAGATGAGAAATATAGAAGACAAAGTTAAAAGATGAGAAATATAGTAGACAAAGTTAAAAGATGAGAAATATAGTAGACAAAGTTAAAAGATGAGAAATATAGTAGACAAAGTTAAAAGATGAGAAATATAGTAGGCAAAGTTAAAAGATGAGAAATATAGAAGACAAAGTTAAAAGATGAGAAATATAGAAGACAAAGTTAAAAGATGAGAAATATAGTAGGCAAAGTTAAAAGATGAGAAATATAGAAGACAAAGTTAAAAGATGAGAAATATAGTAGACAAAGTTAAAAGATGAGAAATATAGTAGGCAAAGTTAAAAGATGAGAAATATAGTAGGCAAAGTTAAAATATGAGAAATATAGAAGACAAAGTTAAAAGATGAGAAATATAGTAGACAAAGTTAAAAGATGAGAAATATAGTAGACAAAGTTAAAAGATGAGAAATATAGAAGACAATGTTAAAAGATGAGAAATATAGTAGGCAAAGTTAAATGATGAGAAATATAGTAGGCAAAGTAAAAAGGCAAGAAATATAGTAGACAAAAATAAAAGGCAAGAAATATAGTAGACAAAAATAAAAGGCAAGAAATATAGTAGACAAAGGTAACAGGCAAGAAATATAGTAGACCAAGTTAAAAGATGAGAAATATAGTAGACAAAGTTAAAAGATGAGAAATATAGTAGACACAGTTAAAAGATGAGAAATATAGTAGACAAAGTTAAAAGATGAGAAATATAGTAGGCAAAGTTAAATGATGAGAAATATAGTAGACAAAGTTAAAAGATGAGAAATATAGTAGGCAAAGTTAAAAGATGAGAAATATAGTAGACAAAGTTAAAAGATGAGAAACATAGTAGACAAAGTTAAAAGATGAGAAATATAGAAGACAAAGTTAAAAGATGAGAAATATAGTAGGCAAAGTTAAAAGATGAGAAATATAGTAGACAAAGTTAAAGGATGAGAAATATAGAAGACAACGTTAAAAGATGAGAAATATAGTAGGCAAAGTTAAAAGATGAGAAATATAGTAGAAAAAGTTAAAAGATGAGAAATATAGAAGACAAAGTTAAAAGATGAGAAATATAGTAGGCAAAGTTAAAAGATGAGAAATATAGAAGACAACGTTAAAAGATGAGAAATATAGTAGGCAAATGTAAAAGATGAGAAATATAGTAGACAAAGTTAAAATATGAGAAATATAGTAGGCAAAGTTAAAAGATGAGAAATATAGTAGACAAAGTTAAAAGATGAGAAATATAGTAGACAAAGTTAAAAGATGAGAAATATAGTAGGCAAAGTTAAAAGATGAGAAATATAGAAGACAAAGTTAAAAGATGAGAAATATAGTAGGCAAAGTTAAATGATGAGAAATATAGTAGACAAAGTTAAAAGATGAGAAATATAGTAGGCAAAGTTAAAAGATGAGAAATATAGTAGACAAAGTTAAAAGATGAGAAATATAGTAGACAAAGTTAAAAGATGAGAAATATAGTAGGCAAAGTTAAAAGATTAGAAATATAGTAGACAAAGTTAAAAGATGAGAAATATAGTAGACAAAGTTAAAAGATGAGAAATATAGTAGACAAAGTTAAAAGATGAGAAATATAGTAGACAAAGTTAAAAGATGAGAAATATAGTAGACAAAGTTAAAAGATGAGAAATATAGTAGACAAAGTTAAAAGATGAGAAATATAGTAGACAAAGTTAAAAGATGAGAAATATAGAAGACAAAGTTAAAAGATGAGTAATATAGTAGGCAAAGTAAAAAGATGAGAAATATAGAAGACAAAGTTAAAAGATGAGAAATATAGTAGGCAAAGTTAAAAGATGAGAAATATAGTAGACAAAGTTAAAAGATGAGAAATATAGTAGGCAAAGTTAAAAGATGAGAAATATAGTAGACAAAGTTAAAAGATGAGAAATATAGTAGACAAAGTTAAAAGATGAGAAATATAGTAGACAAAGTTAAAAGATGAGAAATATAGTAGGAAAAGTTAAAAGATGAGAAATATAGTAGACAAAGTTAAAAGATGAGAAATATAGTAGACAAAGTTAAAAGATGAGAAATATAGTAGACAAAGTTAAAAGATGAGAAATATAGTAGACAAAGTTAAAAGATGAGAAATATAGTAGACAAAGTTAAAAGATGAGAAATATAGTAGACAAAGTTAAAAGATGAGCAATATAGTAGACAAAGTTAAAAGATGAGAAATATAGAAGACAAAGTTAAAAGATGAGAAATATAGAAGACAAAGTTAAAAGATGAGAAATATAGTAGGCAAAGTTAAAAGATGAGAAATATAGTAGACAACGTTAAAAGATGAGAAATATAGTAGACAAAGTTAAAAGATGAGAAATATAGTAGGCAAAGTTAAATGAGCAGAAATATAGTAGAAAAAGTTAAAAGATGAGAAATATAGTAGGCAAAGTTAAAAGATGAGAAATATAGTAGACAAAGTTAAAAGATGAGAAATATAGTAGACAAAGTTAAAAGATGAGAAATATAGAAGACAAAGTTAAAAGATGAGAAATATAGTAGGCAAAGTTAAAAGATGAGAAATATAGTAGACAAAGTTAAAAGATGAGAAATATAGAAGACAACGTTAAAAGATGAGAAATATAGTAGGCAAAGTTAAAAGATGAGAAATATAGTAGACAACGTTAAAAGATGAGAAATATAGTAGACAAAGTTAAAAGATGACAAATATAGAAGACAAAGTTAAAAGATGACAAATATAGTAGACAAAGTTAAAAGATGAGAAATATAGAAGACAACGTTAAAAGATGAGAAATATAGTAGACAAAGTTAAAAGATGAGAAATATAGTAGACAAAGTTAAAAGATGAGAAATATAGAAGACAAAGTTAAAAGATGAGAAATATAGTAGGCAAAGTTAAAAGATTAGAAATATAGAAGACAAAGTTAAAAGATGAGAAATATAGTAGGCAAAGTTAAAAGATGAGAAATATAGTAGACAAAGTTAAAAGATGAGAACTATAGTAGGCAAAGTTAAAAGATGAGAAATAAAGTAGACAAAGTTAAAAGATGAGAAATATAGTAGACAAAGTTAAAAGATGAGAAATATAGTAGGTGAAGTTAAAAGATGAGAAATATAGAAGACAAAGTTAAAAGATGAGAAATATAGTAGGCAAAGTTAAATGATGAGAAATATAGTAGACAAAGTTAAAAGATGAGAAATATAGTAGGCAAAGTTAAAAGATGAGAAATATAGTAGACAAAGTTAAAAGATGAGAAATATAGTAGGCAAAGTTAAAAGATGAGAAATATAGAAGACGAAGTTAAAAGATGAGAAATATAGTAGGCAAAGTTAAAAGATGAGAAATATAGTAGACAAAGTTAAAAGATGAGAAATATAGTAGACAACGTTAAAAGATGAGAAATATAGTAGACAAAGTTAATAGATGAGAAATATAGTAGGCAAAGTTAAATGATGAGAAATATAGTAGACAAAGTTAAAAGATGAGAAATATAGTAGACAAAGTTAAAAGATGAGAAATATAGAAGACAACGTTAAAAGATGAGAAATATAGTAGGCAAAGTTAAAAGATGAGAAATATAGAAGACAAAGTTAAATGATGAGAAATATAGTAGACAAAGTTAAAAGATGAGAAATATAGTAGGCAAAGTTAAAAGATGAGAAATATAGTAGACAAAGTTAAAAGATGAGAAATATAGTAGACAAAGTTAAAAGATGAGAAATATAGTAGACAAAGTTAAAAGATGAGAAATATAGTAGACAAAGTTAAAAGATGAGAAATATAGTAGACAAAGTTAAAAGATGAGAAATATAGAAGACAAAGTTAAAAGATTAGACATATAGAAGACAAAGTTAAAAGATGAGAAATATAGTAGGCGAAGTTAAAAGATGAGAAATATAGTAGACAAAGTTAAAAGATGAGAAATATAGTAGACAACGTTAAAAGATGAGAAATATAGTAGACAAAGTTAAAAGATGAGAAATATAGTAGGCAAAGTTAAATGATGAGAAATATAGTAGACAAAGTTAAAAGATGAGAAATATAGTAGGCAAAGTTAAAAGATGAGAAATATAGTAGACAAAGTTAAAAGATTAGAAATATAGTAGACAAAGTTAAAAGATGAGAAATATAGAAGACAAAGTTAAAAGATGAGAAATATAGTAGGCAAAGTTAAAAGATGAGAAATATAGTAGACAAAGTTAAAGATGAGAAATATAGAAGACAACGTTAAAAGATGAGAAATATAGTAGGCAAAGTTAAAAGATGAGAAATATAGTAGACAAAGTTAAAAGATGACAAATATAGTAGACAAAGTTAAAAGATGAGAAATATAGAAGACAAAGTTAAAAGATGAGAAATATAGTAGGCAAAGTTAAAAGATGAGAAATATAGTAGGCAAAGTTAAAAGATGAGAAATATAGTAGACAAAGTTAAAAGATGAGTAATATAGTAGAATAAGTTAAAAGATGAGAAATATAGTAGGCAAAGTTAAAAGATGAGAAATATAGTAGACAAAGTTAAAAGATGAGAAATATAGTAGGCAAAGTTAAAAGATGAGAAATATAGTAGGCAAAGTTAAAAGATGAGAAATATAGTAGACAAAGTTAAAAGATGAGAAATATAGTAGGCAAAGTTAAAAGATGAGAAATATAGTAGACAAAGTTAAAAGATGAGAAATATAGTAGGCAAAGTTAAATGATGAGAAATATAGTAGGCAAAGTTAAATGATGAGAAATATAGTAGACAAAGTTAAAAGATGATAAATATAGTAGACAAAGTTAAAAGATGAGAAATATAGTAGACAAAGTTAAAAGATGAGAAATATAATAGACAAAGTTAAAAGATGAGAAATATAGTAGGCAAAGTTAAATGATGAGAAATATAGTAGGCAAAGTAAAAAGGCAAGAAATATAGTAGACAAAAATAAAAGGCAAGAAATATAGTAGACAAAAATAAAAGGCAAGAAATATAGTAGACAAAGGTAACAGGCAAGAAATATAGTAGACAAAGTTAAAAGATGAGAAATATAGTAGACAAAGTTAAAAGATGAGAAATATAGTAGGCAAAGTTAAAAGATGAGAAATATAGAAGACAAAGTTAAAAGATGAGAAATATAGAAGACAAAGTTAAAAGATGAGAAATATAGTAGGCAAAGTTAAAAGATGAGAAATATAGAAGACAAAGTTAAAAGATGAGAAATATAGTAGACAAAGTTAAAAGATGAGAAATATAGTAGACAAAGTTAAAAGATGAGAAATATAGTAGACAAAGTTAAAAGATGAGAAATATAGTAGGCAAAGTTAAAAGATGAGAAATATAGAAGACAAAGTTAAAAGATGAGAAATATAGAAGACAAAGTTAAAAGATGAGAAATATAGTAGGCAAAGTTAAAAGATGAGAAATATAGAAGACAAAGTTAAAAGATGAGAAATATAGTAGACAAAGTTAAAAGATGAGAAATATAGTAGGCAAAGTTAAAAGATGAGAAATATAGTAGGCAAAGTTAAAATATGAGAAATATAGAAGACAAAGTTAAAAGATGAGAAATATAGTAGACAAAGTTAAAAGATGAGAAATATAGTAGACAAAGTTAAAAGATGAGAAATATAGAAGACAATGTTAAAAGATGAGAAATATAGTAGGCAAAGTTAAATGATGAGAAATATAGTAGGCAAAGTAAAAAGGCAAGAAATATAGTAGACAAAAATAAAAGGCAAGAAATATAGTAGACAAAAATAAAAGGCAAGAAATATAGTAGACAAAGGTAACAGGCAAGAAATATAGTAGACCAAGTTAAAAGATGAGAAATATAGTAGACAAAGTTAAAAGATGAGAAATATAGTAGACACAGTTAAAAGATGAAAAATATAGTAGACAAAGTTAAAAGATGAGAAATATAGTAGGCAAAGTTAAATGATGAGAAATATAGTAGACAAAGTTAAAAGATGAGAAATATAGTAGGCAAAGTTAAAAGATGAGAAATATAGTAGACAAAGTTAAAAGATGAGAAACATAGTAGACAAAGTTAAAAGATGAGAAATATAGAAGACAAAGTTAAAAGATGAGAAATATAGTAGGCAAAGTTAAAAGATGAGAAATATAGTAGACAAAGTTAAAGGATGAGAAATATAGAAGACAACGTTAAAAGATGAGAAATATAGTAGGCAAAGTTAAAAGATGAGAAATATAGTAGAAAAAGTTAAAAGATGAGAAATATAGAAGACAAAGTTAAAAGATGAGAAATATAGTAGGCAAAGTTAAAAGATGAGAAATATAGAAGACAAAGTTAAAAGATAAGAAATATAGTAGGCAAATGTAAAAGATGAGAAATATAGTAGACAAAGTTAAAATATGAGAAATATAGTAGGCAAAGTTAAAAGATGAGAAATATAGTAGACAAAGTTAAAAGATGAGAAATATAGTAGACAAAGTTAAAAGATGAGAAATATAGTAGGCAAAGTTAAAAGATGAGAAATATAGAAGACAAAGTTAAAAGATGAGAAATATAGTAGGCAAAGTTAAATGATGAGAAATATAGTAGACAAAGTTAAAAGATGAGAAATATAGTAGGCAAAGTTAAAAGATGAGAAATATAGTAGACAAAGTTAAAAGATGAGAAATATAGTAGACAAAGTTAAAAGATGAGAAATATAGTAGGCAAAGTTAAAAGATTAGAAATATAGTAGACAAAGTTAAAAGATGAGAAATATAGTAGACAAAGTTAAAAGATGAGAAATATAGTAGACAAAGTTAAAAGATGAGAAATATAGTAGACAAAGTTAAAAGATGAGAAATATAGTAGACAAAGTTAAAAGATGAGAAATATAGTAGACAAAGTTAAAAGATGAGAAATATAGTAGACAAAGTTAAAAGATGAGAAATATAGAAGACAAAGTTAAAAGATGAGTAATATAGTAGGCAAAGTAAAAAGATGAGAAATATAGAAGACAAAGTTAAAAGATGAGAAATATAGTAGGCAAAGTTAAAAGATGAGAAATATAGTAGACAAAGTTAAAAGATGAGAAATATAGTAGGCAAAGTTAAAAGATGAGAAATATAGTAGACAAAGTTAAAAGATGAGAAATATAGTAGACAAAGTTAAAAGATGAGAAATATAGTAGACAAAGTTAAAAGATGAGAAATATAGTAGACAAAGTTAAAAGATGAGAAATATAGTAGACAAAGTTAAAAGATGAGAAATATAGTAGACAAAGTTAAAAGATGAGAAATATAGTAGACAAAGTTAAAAGATGAGAAATATAGTAGACAAAGTTAAAAGATGAGAAATATAGTAGACAAAGTTAAAAGATGAGAAATATAGTAGACAAAGTTAAAAGATGAGCAATATAGTAGACAAAGTTAAAAGATGAGAAATATAGAAGACAAAGTTAAAAGATGAGAAATATAGAAGACAAAGTTAAAAGATGAGAAATATAGTAGGCAAAGTTAAAAGATGAGAAATATAGTAGACAACGTTAAAAGATGAGAAATATAGTAGACAAAGTTAAAAGATGAGAAATATAGTAGGCAAAGTTAAATGAGCAGAAATATAGTAGAAAAAGTTAAAAGATGAGAAATATAGTAGGCAAAGTTAAAAGATGAGAAATATAGTAGAAAAAGTTAAAAGATGAGAAATATAGTAGACAAAGTTAAAAGATGAGAAATATAGAAGACAAAGTTAAAAGATGAGAAATATAGTAGGCAAAGTTAAAAGATGAGAAATATAGTAGACAAAGTTAAAAGATGAGAAATATAGAAGACAACGTTAAAAGATGAGAAATATAGTAGGCAAAGTTAAAAGATGAGAAATATAGTAGACAAAGTTAAAAGATGACAAATATAGTAGACAAAGTTTAAAGATGACAAATATAGAAGACAAAGTTAAAAGATGACAAATATAGTAGACAAAGTTAAAAGATGAGAAATATAGAAGACAACGTTAAAAGATGAGAAATATAGTAGGCAAAGTTAAAAGATGAGAAATATAGTAGACAAAGTTAAAAGATGAGAAATATAGAAGACAAAGTTAAAAGATGAGAAATATAGTAGGCAAAGTTAAAAGATTAGAAATATAGAAGACAAAGTTAAAAGATGAGAAATATAGTAGGCAAAGTTAAAAGATGAGAAATATAGTAGACAAAGTTAAAAGATGAGAACTATAGTAGGCAAAGTTAAAAGATGAGAAATAAAGTAGACAAAGTTAAAAGATGAGAAATATAGTAGACAAAGTTAAAAGATGAGAAATATAGTAGGTGAAGTTAAAAGATGAGAAATATAGAAGACAAAGTTAAAAGATGAGAAATATAGTAGGCAAAGTTAAATGATGAGAAATATAGTAGACAAAGTTAAAAGATGAGAAATATAGTAGGCAAAGTTAAAAGATGAGAAATATAGTAGACAAAGTTAAAAGATGAGAAATATAGTAGACAAAGTTAAAAGATGAGAAATATAGTAGGCAAAGTTAAAAGATGAGAAATATAGTAGACAAAGTTAAAAGATGAGAAATATAGTAGACAAAGTTAAAAGATGAGAAATATAGTAGACAAAGTTAAAAGATGAGAAATATAGTAGGCAAAGTTAAAAGATGAGAAATATAGAAGACGAAGTTAAAAGATGAGAAATATAGTAGGCAAAGTTAAAAGATGAGAAATATAGTAGACAAAGTTAAAAGATGAGAAATATAGTAGACAACGTTAAAAGATGAGAAATATAGTAGACAAAGTTAATAGATGAGAAATATAGTAGGCAAAGTTAAATGATGAGAAATATAGTAGACAAAGTTAAAAGATGAGAAATATAGTAGACAAAGTTAAAAGATGAGAAATATAGAAGACAACGTTAAAAGATGAGAAATATAGTAGGCAAAGTTAAAAGATGAGAAATATAGAAGACAAAGTTAAATGATGAGAAATATAGTAGACAAAGTTAAAAGATGAGAAATATAGTAGGCAAAGTTAAAAGATGAGAAATATAGTAGACAAAGTTAAAAGATGAGAAATATAGTAGACAAAGTTAAAAGATGAGAAATATAGTAGACAAAGTTAAAAGATGAGAAATATAGTAGACAAAGTTAAAAGATGAGAAATATAGAAGACAAAGTTAAAAGATTAGACATATAGAAGACAAAGTTAAAAGATGAGAAATATAGTAGGCGAAGTTAAAAGATGAGAAATATAGTAGACAAAGTTAAAAGATGAGAAATATAGTAGACAACGTTAAAAGATGAGAAATATAGTAGACAAAGTTAAAAGATGAGAAATATAGTAGGCAAAGTTAAATGATGAGAAATATAGTAGACAAAGTTAAAAGATGAGAAATATAGTAGGCAAAGTTAAAAGATGAGAAATATAGTAGACAAAGTTAAAAGATTAGAAATATAGTAGACAAAGTTAAAAGATGAGAAATATAGAAGACAAAGTTAAAAGATGAGAAATATAGTAGGCAAAGTTAAAAGATGAGAAATATAGTAGACAAAGTTAAAAGATGAGAAATATAGAAGACAACGTTAAAAGATGAGAAATATAGTAGGCAAAGTTAAAAGATGAGAAATATAGTAGACAAAGTTAAAAGATGACAAATATAGTAGACAAAGTTAAAAGATGAGAAATATAGAAGACAAAGTTAAAAGATGAGAAATATAGTAGACAAAGTTAAAAGATGAGAAATATAGAAGACAACGTTAAAAGATGAGAAATATAGTAGGCAAAGTTAAAAGATGAGAAATATAGTAGACAAAGTTAAAAGATGAGAAATATAGAAGACAAAGTTAAAAGATGAGAAATATAGTAGGCAAAGTTAAAAGATTAGAAATATAGAAGACAAAGTTAAAAGATGAGAAATATAGTAGGCAAAGTTAAAAGATGAGAAATATAGTAGACAAAGTTAAAAGATGAGAACTATAGTAGGCAAAGTTAAAAGATGAGAAATATAGTAGACAATGTTAAAAGATGAGAAATATAGTAGACAAAGTTAAAAGATGAGAAATATGGTAGGCGAAGTTAAAAGATGAGAAATATAGTAGACAAAGTTAAAAGATGAGAAATATAGTAGGCAAAGTTAAATGATGAGAAATATAGTAGACAAAGTTAAAAGATGAGAAACATAGTAGGCAAAGTTAAAAGATGAGAAATATAGTAGACAAAGTTAAAAGATGAGAAATATAGTAGACAAAGTTAAAAGATGAGAAATATAGTAGGCAAAGTTAAAAGATGAGAAATATAGTAGACAAAGTTAAAAGATGAGAAATATAGTAGACAAAATTAAAAGATGAGAAATATAGTAGACAAAGTTAAAAGATGAGAAATATAGTAGGCAAAGTTAAAAGATGAGAAATATAGAAGACAAAGTTAAAAGATGAGAAATATAGTAGGCAAAGTTAAAAGATGAGAAATATAGTAGACAAAGTTAAAAGATGAGAAATATAGTAGACAACGTTAAAAGATGAGAAATATAGTAGACAAAGTTAAAAGATGAGAAAAATAGTAGGCAAATTTAAATGATGAGAAATATAGTAGACAAAGTTAAAAGATGAGAAATATAGTAGACAAAGTTAAAAGATGAGAAATATAGAAGACAACGTTAAAAGATGAGAAATATAGTAGGCAAAGTTAAAAGATGAGAAATATAGAAGACAAAGTTAAATGATGAGAAATATAGTAGACAAAGTTAAAAGATGAGAAATATAGTAGGCAAAGTTAAAAGATGAGAAATATAGTAGACAAAGTTAAAGGATGAGAAATATAGAAGACAACGTTAAAAGATGAGAAATATAGTAGGCAAAGTTAAAAGATGAGAAATATAGTAGACAAAGTTAAAAGATGAGAAATATAGAAGACAAAGTTAAAAGATGAGAAATATAGTAGGCAAAGTTAAAAGATGAGAAATATAGAAGACAAAGTTAAAAGATGAGAAATATAGTAGGCAAAGGTAAAAGATGAGAAATATAGTAGACAAAGTTAAAATATGAGAAATATAGTAGGCAAAGTTAAAAGATGAGAAATATAGTAGACAAAGTTAAAAGATGAGAAATATAGTAGACAAAGTTAAAAGATGAGAAATATAGTAGGCAAAGTTAAAAGATGAGAAATATAGAAGACAAAGTTAAAAGATGAGAAATATAGTAGGCAAAGTTAAATGATGAGAAATATAGTAGACAAAGTTAAAAGATGAGAAATATAGTAGGCAAAGTTAAAAGATGAGAAATATAGTAGACAAAGTTAAGAGATGAGAAATATAGTAGACAAAGTTAAAAGATGAGAAATATAGTAGGCAAAGTTAAAAGATTAGAAATATAGTAGACAAAGTTAAAAGATGAGAAATATAGTAGACAAAGTTAAAAGATGAGAAATATAGTAGACAAAGTTAAAAGATGAGAAATATAGTAGACAAAGTTAAAAGATGAGAAATATAGTAGACAAAGTTAAAAGATGAGAAATATAGTAGACAAAGTTAAAAGATGAGAAATATAGTAGACAAAGTTAAAAGATGAGAAATATAGAAGACAAAGTTAAAAGATGAGTAATATAGTAGGCAAAGTAAAAAGATGAGAAATATAGAAGACAAAGTTAAAAGATGAGAAATATAGTAGGCAAAGTTAAAAGATGAGAAATATAGTAGACAAAGTTAAAAGATGAGAAATATAGTAGGCAAAGTTAAAAGATGAGAAATATAGTAGACAAAGTTAAAAGATGAGAAATATAGTAGACAAAGTTAAAAGATGAGAAATATAGTAGACAAAGTTAAAAGATGAGAAATATAGTAGGAAAAGTTAAAAGATGAGAAATATAGTAGACAAAGTTAAAAGATGAGAAATATAGTAGACAAAGTTAAAAGATGAGAAATATAGTAGACAAAGTTAAAAGATGAGAAATATAGTAGACAAAGTTAAAAGATGAGAAATATAGTAGACAAAGTTAAAAGATGAGAAATATAGTAGACAAAGTTAAAAGATGAGCAATATAGTAGACAAAGTTAAAAGATGAGAAATATAGAAGACAAAGTTAAAAGATGAGAAATATAGAAGACAAAGTTAAAAGATGAGAAATATAGTAGGCAAAGTTAAAAGATGAGAAATATAGTAGACAACGTTAAAAGATGAGAAATATAGTAGACAAAGTTAAAAGATGAGAAATATAGTAGGCAAAGTTAAGTGAGCAGAAATATAGTAGACAAAGTTAAAAGATGAGAAATATAGTAGGCAAAGTTAAAAGATGAGAAATATAGTAGACAAAGTTAAAAGATGAGAAATATAGTAGACAAAGTTAAAAGATGAGAAATATAGAAGACAAAGTTAAAAGATGAGAAATATAGTAGGCAAAGTTAAAAGATGAGAAATATAGTAGACAAAGTTAAAAGATGAGAAATATAGAAGACAACGTTAAAAGATGAGAAATATAGTAGGCAAAGTTAAAAGATGAGAAATATAGTAGACAAAGTTAAAAGATGACAAATATAGTAGACAAAGTTAAAAGATGACAAATATAGAAGACAAAGTTAAAAGATGACAAATATAGTAGACAAAGTTAAAAGATGAGAAATATAGAAGACAACGTTAAAAGATGAGAAATATAGTAGGCAAAGTTAAAAGATGAGAAATATAGTAGACAAAGTTAAAAGATGAGAAATATAGAAGACAAAGTTAAAAGATGAGAAATATAGTAGGCAAAGTTAAAAGATTAGAAATATAGAAGACAAAGTTAAAAGATGAGAAATATAGTAGGCAAAGTTAAAAGATGAGAAATATAGTAGACAAAGTTAAAAGATGAGAACTATAGTAGGCAAAGTTAAAAGATGAGAAATAAAGTAGACAAAGTTAAAAGATGAGAAATATAGTAGACAAAGTTAAAAGATGAGAAATATAGTAGGTGAAGTTAAAAGATGAGAAATATAGAAGACAAAGTTAAAAGATGAGAAATATAGTAGGCAAAGTTAAATGATGAGAAATATAGTAGACAAAGTTAAAAGATGAGAAATATAGTAGGCAAAGTTAAAAGATGAGAAATATAGTAGACAAAGTTAAAAGATGAGAAATATAGTAGACAAAGTTAAAAGATGAGAAATATAGTAGGCAAAGTTAAAAGATGAGAAATATAGTAGACAAAGTTAAAAGATGAGAAATATAGTAGACAAAGTTAAAAGATGAGAAATATAGTAGACAAAGTTAAAAGATGAGAAATATAGTAGGCAAAGTTAAAAGATGAGAAATATAGAAGACGAAGTTAAAAGATGAGAAATATAGTAGGCAAAGTTAAAAGATGAGAAATATAGTAGACAAAGTTAAAAGATGAGAAATATAGTAGACAACGTTAAAAGATGAGAAATATAGTAGACAAAGTTAAAAGATGAGAAATATAGTAGGCAAAGTTAAATGATGAGAAATATAGTAGACAAAGTTAAAAGATGAGAAATATAGTAGACAAAGTTAAAAGATGAGAAATATAGAAGACAACGTTAAAAGATGAGAAATATAGTAGGCAAAGTTAAAAGATGAGAAATATAGAAGACAAAGTTAAATGATGAGAAATATAGTAGACAAAGTTAAAAGATGAGAAATATAGTAGACAACGTTAAAAGATGAGAAATATAGTAGACAAAGTTAAAAGATGAGAAATATAGTAGGCAAAGTTAAATGATGAGAAATATAGTAGACAAAGTTAAAAGATGAGAAATATAGTAGGCAAAGTTAAAAGATGAGAAATATAGTAGACAAAGTTAAAAGATTAGAAATATAGTAGACAAAGTTAAAAGATGAGAAATATAGAAGACAAAGTTAAAAGATGAGAAATATAGTAGGCAAAGTTAAAAGATGAGAAATATAGTAGACAAAGTTAAAAGATGAGAAATATAGAAGACAACGTTAAAAGATGAGAAATATAGTAGGCAAAGTTAAAAGATGAGAAATATAGTAGACAAAGTTAAAAGATGACAAATATAGTAGACAAAGTTAAAAGATGAGAAATATAGAAGACAAAGTTAAAAGATGAGAAATATAGTAGACAAAGTTAAAAGATGAGAAATATAGAAGACAACGTTAAAAGATGAGAAATATAGTAGGCAAAGTTAAAAGATGAGAAATATAGTAGACAAAGTTAAAAGATGAGAAATATAGAAGACAAAGTTAAAAGATGAGAAATATAGTAGGCAAAGTTAAAAGATTAGAAATATAGAAGACAAAGTTAAAAGATGAGAAATATAGTAGGCAAATTTAAAAGATGAGAAATATAGTAGACAAAGTTAAAAGATGAGAACTATAGTAGGCAAAGTTAAAAGATGAGAAATATAGTAGACAAAGTTAAAAGATGAGAAATATAGTAGACAAAGTTAAAAGATGAGAAATATAGTAGGCGAAGTTAAAAGATGAGAAATATAGTAGACAAAGTTAAAAGATGAGAAATATAGTAGGCAAAGTTAAATGATGAGAAATATAGTAGACAAAGTTAAAAGATGAGAAATATAGTAGGCAAAGTTAAAAGATGAGAAATATAGTAGACAAAGTTAAAAGATGAGAAATATAGTAGACAAAGTTAAAAGATGAGAAATATAGTAGGCAAAGTTAAAAGATGAGAAATATAGTAGACAAAGTTAAAAGATGAGAAATATAGTAGACAAAATTAAAAGATGAGAAATATAGTAGACAAAGTTAAAAGATGAGAAATATAGTAGGCAAAGTTAAAAGATGAGAAATATAGAAGACAAAGTTAAAAGATGAGAAATATAGTAGGCAAAGTTAAAAGATGAGAAATATAGTAGACAAAGTTAAAAGATGAGAAATATAGTAGACAACGTTAAAAGATGAGAAATATAGTAGACAAAGTTAAAAGATGAGAAAAATAGTAGGCAAATTTAAATGATGAGAAATATAGTAGACAAAGTTAAAAGATGAGAAATATAGTAGACAAAGTTAAAAGATGAGAAATATAGAAGACAACGTTAAAAGATGAGAAATATAGTAGGCAAAGTTAAAAGATGAGAAATATAGAAGACAAAGTTAAATGATGAGAAATATAGTAGACAAAGTTAAAAGATGAGAAATATAGTAGGCAAAGTTAAAAGATGAGAAATATAGTAGACAAAGTTAAAGGATGAGAAATATAGAAGACAACGTTAAAAGATGAGAAATATAGTAGGCAAAGTTAAAAGATGAGAAATATAGTAGACAAAGTTAAAAGATGAGAAATATAGAAGACAAAGTTAAAAGATGAGAAATATAGTAGGCAAAGTTAAAAGATGAGAAATATAGAAGACAAAGTTAAAAGATGAGAAATATAGTAGGCAAAGGTAAAAGATGAGAAATATAGTAGACAAAGTTAAAATATGAGAAATATAGTAGGCAAAGTTAAAAGATGAGAAATATAGTAGACAAAGTTAAAAGATGAGAAATATAGTAGACAAAGTTAAAAGATGAGAAATATAGTAGGCAAAGTTAAAAGATGAGAAATATAGAAGACAAAGTTAAAAGATGAGTAATATAGTAGGCAAAGTTAAATGATGAGAAATATAGTAGACAAAGTTAAAAGATGAGAAATATAGTAGGCAAAGTTAAAAGATGAGAAATATAGTAGACAAAGTTAAGAGATGAGAAATATAGTAGACAAAGTTAAAAGATGAGAAATATAGTAGGCAAAGTTAAAAGATTAGAAATATAGTAGACAAAGTTAAAAGATGAGAAATATAGTAGACAAAGTTAAAAGATGAGAAATATAGTAGACAAAGTTAAAAGATGAGAAATATAGTAGACAAAGTTAAAAGATGAGAAATATAGTAGACAAAGTTAAAAGATGAGAAATATAGTAGACAAAGTTAAAAGATGAGAAATATAGTAGACAAAGTTAAAAGATGAGAAATATAGAAGACAAAGTTAAAAGATGAGTAATATAGTAGGCAAAGTAAAAAGATGAGAAATATAGAAGACAAAGTTAAAAGATGAGAAATATAGTAGGCAAAGTTAAAAGATGAGAAATATAGTAGACAAAGTTAAAAGATGAGAAATATAGTAGGCAAAGTTAAAAGATGAGAAATATAGTAGACAAAGTTAAAAGATGAGAAATATAGTAGACAAAGTTAAAAGATGAGAAATATAGTAGACAAAGTTAAAAGATGAGAAATATAGTAGGAAAAGTTAAAAGATGAGAAATATAGTAGACAAAGTTAAAAGATGAGAAATATAGTAGACAAAGTTAAAAGATGAGAAATATAGTAGACAAAGTTAAAAGATGAGAAATATAGTAGACAAAGTTAAAAGATGAGAAATATAGTAGACAAAGTTAAAAGATGAGAAATATAGTAGACAAAGTTAAAAGATGAGCAATATAGTAGACAAAGTTAAAAGATGAGAAATATAGAAGACAAAGTTAAAAGATGAGAAATATAGAAGACAAAGTTAAAAGATGAGAAATATAGTAGGCAAAGTTAAAAGATGAGAAATATAGTAGACAACGTTAAAAGATGAGAAATATAGTAGACAAAGTTAAAAGATGAGAAATATAGTAGGCAAAGTTAAATGAGCAGAAATATAGTAGGCAAAGTTAAAAGATGAGAAATATAGTAGGCAAAGTTAAAAGATGAGAAATATAGTAGACAAAGTTAAAAGATGAGAAATATAGTAGACAAAGTTAAAAGATGAGAAATATAGAAGACAAAGTTAAAAGATGAGAAATATAGTAGGCAAAGTTAAAAGATGAGAAATATAGTAGACAAAGTTAAAAGATGAGAAATATAGTAGACAAAGTTAAAAGATGAGAAATATAGTAGGCAAAGTTAAAAGATGAGAAATATAGTAGACAAAGTTAAAAGATGACAAATATAGTAGACAAAGTTAAAAGATGACAAATATAGAAGACAAAGTTAAAAGATGACAAATATAGTAGACAAAGTTAAAAGATGAGAAATATAGAAGACAACGTTAAAAGATGAGAAATATAGTAGGCAAAGTTAAAAGATGAGAAATATAGTAGACAAAGTTAAAAGATGAGAAATATAGAAGACAAAGTTAAAAGATGAGAAATATAGTAGGCAAAGTTAAAAGATTAGAAATATAGAAGACAAAGTTAAAAGATGAGAAATATAGTAGGCAAAGTTAAAAGATGAGAAATATAGTAGACAAAGTTAAAAGATGAGAACTATAGTAGGCAAAGTTAAAAGATGAGAAATAAAGTAGACAAAGTTAAAAGATGAGAAATATAGTAGACAAAGTTAAAAGATGAGAAATATAGTAGGTGAAGTTAAAAGATGAGAAATATAGAAGACAAAGTTAAAAGATGAGAAATATAGTAGGCAAAGTTAAATGATGAGAAATATAGTAGACAAAGTTAAAAGATGAGAAATATAGTAGGCAAAGTTAAAAGATGAGAAATATAGTAGACAAAGTTAAAAGATGAGAAATATAGTAGACAAAGTTAAAAGATGAGAAATATAGTAGGCAAAGTTAAAAGATGAGAAATATAGTAGACAAAGTTAAAAGATGAGAAATATAGTAGACAAAGTTAAAAGATGAGAAATATAGTAGACAAAGTTAAAAGATGAGAAATATAGTAGGCAAAGTTAAAAGATGAGAAATATAGAAGACGAAGTTAAAAGATGAGAAATATAGTAGGCAAAGTTAAAAGATGAGAAATATAGTAGACAAAGTTAAAAGATGAGAAATATAGTAGACAACGTTAAAAGATGAGAAATATAGTAGACAAAGTTAAAAGATGAGAAATATAGTAGGCAAAGTTAAATGATGAGAAATATAGTAGACAAAGTTAAAAGATGAGAAATATAGTAGACAAAGTTAAAAGATGAGAAATATAGAAGACAACGTTAAAAGATGAGAAATATAGTAGGCAAAGTTAAAAGATGAGAAATATAGAAGACAAAGTTAAATGATGAGAAATATAGTAGACAAAGTTAAAAGATGAGAAATATAGTAGGCAAAGTTAAAAGATGAGAAATATAGTAGACAAAGTTAAAAGATGAGAAATATAGTAGACAAAGTTAAAAGATGAGAAATATAGTAGACAAAGTTAAAAGATGAGAAATATAGTAGACAAAGTTAAAAGATGAGAAATATAGTAGACAAAGTTAAAAGATGAGAAATATAAAAGACAAAGTTAAAAGATGAGACATATAGAAGACAAAGTTAAAAGATGAGAAATATAGTAGGCGAAGTTAAAAGATGAGAAATATAGTAGACAAAGTTAAAAGATGAGAAATATAGTAGACAACGTTAAAAGATGAGAAATATAGTAGACAAAGTTAAAAGATGAGAAATATAGTAGGCAAAGTTAAATGATGAGAAATATAGTAGACAAAGTTAAAAGATGAGAAATATAGTAGGCAAAGTTAAAAGATGAGAAATATAGTAGACAAAGTTAAAAGATGAGAAATATAGTAGACAAAGTTAAAAGATGAGAAATATAGAAGACAAAGTTAAAAGATGAGAAATATAGTAGGCAAAGTTAAAAGATGAGAAATATAGTAGACAAAGTTAAAAGATGAGAAATATAGAAGACAACGTTAAAAGATGAGAAATATAGTAGGCAAAGTTAAAAGATGAGAAATATAGTAGACAAAGTTAAAAGATGACAAATATAGTAGACAAAGTTAAAAGATGAGAAATATAGAAGACAAAGTTAAAAGATGAGAAATATAGTAGACAAAGTTAAAAGATGAGAAATATAGAAGACAACGTTAAAAGATGAGAAATATAGTAGGCAAAGTTAAAAGATGAGAAATATAGTAGACAAAGTTAAAAGATGAGAAATATAGAAGACAAAGTTAAAAGATGAGAAATATAGTAGGCAAAGTTAAAAGATTAGAAATATAGAAGACAAAGTTAAAAGATGAGAAATATAGTAGGCAAAGTTAAAAGATGAGAAATATAGTAGACAAAGTTAAAAGATGAGAACTATAGTAGGCAAAGTTAAAAGATGAGAAATATAGTAGACAAAGTTAAAAGATGAGAAATATAGTAGACAAAGTTAAAAGATGAGAAATATAGTAGGCGAAGTTAAAAGATGAGAAATATAGTAGACAAAGTTAAAAGATGAGAAATATAGTAGGCAAAGTTAAATGATGAGAAATATAGTAGACAAAGTTAAAAGATGAGAAATATAGTAGGCAAAGTTAAAAGATGAGAAATATAGTAGACAAAGTTAAAAGATGAGAAATATAGTAGACAAAGTTAAAAGATGAGAAATATAGTAGGCAAAGTTAAAAGATGAGAAATATAGTAGACAAAGTTAAAAGATGAGAAATATAGTAGACAAAGTTAAAAGATGAGAAATATAGTAGACAAAGTTAAAAGATGAGAAATATAGTAGGCAAAGTTAAAAGATGAGAAATATAGAAGACAAAGTTAAAAGATGAGAAATATAGTAGGCAAAGTTAAATGATGAGAAATATAGTAGACAAAGTTAAAAGATGAGAAATATAGTAGACAACGTTAAAAGATGAGAAATATAGTAGACAAAGTTAAAAGATGAGAAAAATAGTAGGCAAAGTTAAATGATGAGAAATATAGTAGACAAAGTTAAAAGATGAGAAATATAGTAGACAAAGTTAAAAGATGAGAAATATAGAAGACAACGTTAAAAGATGAGAAATATAGTAGGCAAAGTTAAAAGATGAGAAATATAGAAGACAAAGTTAAATGATGAGAAATATAGTAGACAAAGTTAAAAGATGAGAAATATAGTAGGAATAGTTAAAAGATGAGAAATATAGTAGACAAAGTTAAAAGATGAGAAATATAGAAGACAAAGTTAAAAGATGAGAAATATAGTAGACAAAGTTAAAAGATGAGAAATATAGAAGACAACGTTAAAAGATGAGAAATATAGTAGGCAAAGTTAAAAGATGAGAAATATAGTAGACAAAGTTAAAAGATGAGAAATATAGTAGACAAAGTTAAAAGATGAGAAATATAGTAGGCAAAGTTAAATGATGAGAAATATAGTAGACAAAGTTAAAAGATGAGAAATATAGTAGGCAAAGTTAAAAGATGAGAAATATAGTAGGCAAAGTTAAAAGATGAGAAATATAGTAGGCAAAGTTAAAATATGAGAAATATAGTAGGCAAAGTTAAAAGATGAGAAATATAGTAGGCAAAGTTAAAAGATGAGAAATATAGTAGACAAAGTTAAAAGATGAGAAATATAGTAGGCAAAGTTAAATGATGAGAAATATAGTAGGCAAAGTTAAATGATGAGAAATATAGTAGACAAAGTTAAAAGATGAGAAATATAGAAGACAAAGTTAAAAGATGAGAAATATAGTAGACAAAGTTAAAAGATGAGAAATATAGTAGACAAAGTTAAAAGATGAGAAATATAGTAGGCAAAGTTAAAAGATGAGAAATATAGTAGACAAAGTTAAAAGATGAGAAATATAGTAGACAATGTTAAAAGATGAGAAATATAGTAGGCAAAGTTAAATGATGAGAAATATAGTAGACAAAGTTAAAAGATGAGAAATATAGTAGACAAAGTTAAAAGATGAGAAATATAGTAGACAAAGTTAAAAGATGAGAAATATAGTAGACAAAGTTAAAAGATGAGAAATATAGAAGACAAAGTTAAAAGATGAGAAATATAGTAGACAAAGTTAAAAGATGAGAAATATAGTAGACAAAGTTAAAAGATGAGAAATATAGTAGACAAAGTTAAAAGATGAGAAATATAGTAGGCAAAGTTAAATGATGAGAAATATAGTAGACAAAGTTAAAAGATGAGAAATATAGTAGGCAAAGTTAAAAGATGAGAAATATAGTAGACAAAGTTAAAAGATGAGAAATATAGTAGGAAAAGTTAAATGATGAGAAATATAGTAGGCAAAGTTAAATGATGAGAAATATAGTAGACAAAGTTAAAAGATGAGAAATATAGTAGGCAAAGTTAAAAGATTAGAAATATAGTAGACAAAGTTAAAAGATGAGAAATATAGTAGACAAAGTTAAAAGATGAGAAATATAGTAGGCAAAGTTAAATGATGAGAAATATAGTAGACAAAGTTAAAAGATGAGAAATATAGTAGGCAAAGTTAAAAGATGAGAAATATAGTAGACAAAGTTAAAAGATGAGAAATATAGTAGACAAAGTTAAAAGATGAGAAATATAGAAGACAAAGTTAAAAGATGAGAAATATAGTAGGCAAAGTTAAAAGATGAGAAATATAGTAGACAAAGTTAAAGGATGAGAAATATAGAAGACAACGTTAAAAGATGAGAAATATAGTAGGCAAAGTTAAAAGATGAGAAATATAGTAGACAAAGTTAAAAGATGAGAAATATAGAAGACAAAGTTAAAAGATGAGAAATATAGTAGGCAAAGTTAAAAGATGAGAAATATAGAAGACAAAGTTAAAAGATGAGAAATATAGTAGGCAAAGGTAAAAGATGAGAAATATAGTAGACAAAGTTAAAATATGAGAAATATAGTAGGCAAAGTTAAAAGATGAGAAATATAGTAGACAAAGTTAAAAGATGAGAAATATAGTAGACAAAGTTAAAAGATGAGAAATATAGTAGGCAAAGTTAAAAGATGAGAAATATAGAAGACAAAGTTAAAAGATGAGAAATATAGTAGGCAAAGTTAAATGATGAGAAATATAGTAGACAAAGTTAAAAGATGAGAAATATAGTAGGCAAAGTTAAAAGATGAGAAATATAGTAGACAAAGTTAAAAGATGAGAAATATAGTAGACAAAGTTAAAAGATGAGAAATATAGTAGGCAAAGTTAAAAGATTAGAAATATAGTAGACAAAGTTAAAAGATGAGAAATATAGTAGACAAAGTTAAAAGATGAGAAATATAGTAGACAAAGTTAAAAGATGAGAAATATAGTAGACAAAGTTAAAAGATGAGAAATATAGTAGACAAAGTTAAAAGATGAGAAATATAGTAGACAAAGTTAAAAGATGAGAAATATAGTGGACAAAGTTAAAAGATGAGAAATATAGAAGACAAAGTTAAAAGATGAGTAATATAGTAGGCAAAGTAAAAAGATGAGAAATATAGAAGACAAAGTTAAAAGATGAGAAATATAGTAGGCAAAGTTAAAAGATGAGAAATATAGTAGACAAAGTTAAAAGATGAGAAATATAGTAGGCAAAGTTAAAAGATGAGAAATATAGTAGACAAAGTTAAAAGATGAGAAATATAGTAGACAAAGTTAAAAGATGAGAAATATAGTAGACAAAGTTAAAAGATGAGAAATATAGTAGGAAAAGTTAAAAGAGGAGAAATATAGTAGACAAAGTTAAAAGATGAGAAATATAGTAGACAAAGTTAAAAGATGAGAAATATAGTAGACAAAGTTAAAAGATGAGAAATATAGTAGACAAAGTTAAAAGATGAGAAATATAGTAGACAAAGTTAAAAGATGAGAAATATAGTAGACAAAGTTAAAAGATGAGCAATATAGTAGACAAAGTTAAAAGATGAGAAATATAGTAGACAAAGTTAAAAGATGAGAAATATAGAAGACAAAGTTAAAAGATGAGAAATATAGTAGGCAAAGTTAAAAGATGAGAAATATAGTAGACAAAGTTAAAAGATGAGAAATATAGTAGACAACGTTAAAAGATGAGAAATATAGTCACAAAGTTAAAAGATGAGAAATATAGTAGGCAAAGTTAAATGATGAGAAATATAGTAGACAAAGTTAAAAGATGAGAAATATAGTAGGCAAAGTTAAAAGATGAGAAATATAGTAGACAAAGTTAAAAGATGAGAAATATAGTAGACAAAGTTAAAAGATGAGAAATATAGAAGACAAAGTTAAAAGATGAGAAATATAGTAGGCAAAATTAAAAGATGAGAAATATAGTAGACAAAGTTAAAAGATGAGAAATATAGAAGACAACGTTAAAAGATGAGAAATATAGTAGGCAAAGTTAAAAGATGAGAAATATAGTAGACAAAGTTAAAAGATGACAAATATAGTAGACAAAGTTAAAAGATGAGAAATATAGAAGACAAAGTTAAAAGATGAGAAATATAGTAGACAAAGTTAAAAGATGAGAAATATAGAAGACAACGTTAAAAGATGAGAAATATAGTAAGCAAAGTTAAAAGATGAGAAATATAGTAGACAAAGTTAAAAGATGAGAAATATAGAAGACAAAGTTAAAAGATGAGAAATATAGTAGGCAAAGTTAAAAGATTAGAAATATAGAAGACAAAGTTAAAAGATGAGAAATATAGTAGGCAAAGTTAAAAGATGAGAAATATAGTAGACAAAGTTAAAAGATGAGAACTATAGTAGGCAAAGTTAAAAGATGAGAAATATAGTAGACAAAGTTAAAAGATGAGAAATATAGTAGACAAAGTTAAAAGATGAGAAATATAGTAGGCGAAGTTAAAAGATGAGAAATATAGAAGACAATGTTAAAAGATGAGAAATATAGTAGGCAAAGTAAAATCATGAGAAATATAGTAGACAAAGTTAAAAGATGAGAAATATAGTAGGCAAAGTTAAAAGATGAGAAATATAGTAGACAAAGTTAAAAGATGAGAAATATAGTAGACAAAGTTAAAAGATGAGAAATATAGTAGGCAAAGTTAAAAGATGAGAAATATAGTAGACAAAGTTAAAAGATGAGAAATATAGTAGACAAAGTTAAAAGATGAGAAATATAGTAGACAAAGTTAAAAGATGAGAAATATAGTAGGCAAAGTTAAAAGATGAGAAATATAGAAGACAAAGTTAAAAGATGAGAAATATAGTAGGCAAAGTTAAAAGATGAGAAATATAGTAGACAAAGTTAAAAGATGAGAAATATAGTAGACAACGTTAAAAGATGAGAAATATAGTAGACAAAGTTAAAAGATGAGAAATATAGTAGGCAAAGTTAAATGATGAGAAATATAGTAGACAAAGTTAAAAGATGAGAAATATAGTAGACAAAGTTAAAAGATGAGAAATATAGAAGACAACGTTAAATGATGAGAAATATAGTAGGCAAAGTTAAAAGATGAGAAATATAGAAGACAAAGTTAAATGATGAGAAATATAGTAGACAAAGTTAAAAGATGAGAAATATAGTAGGCAAAGTTAAAAGATGAGAAATATAGTAGACAAAGTTAAAAGATGAGAAATATAGTAGACAAAGTTAAAAGATGAGAAATATAGTAGACAAAGTTAAAAGATGAGAAATATAGAAGACAACGTTAAAAGATGAGAAATATAGTAGGTAAAGTTAAAAGATGAGAAATATAGTAGACAAAGTTAAAAGATGACAAATATAGTAGACAAAGTTAAAAGATGAGAAATATAGAAGACAAAGTTAAAAGATGAGAAATATAGTAGACAAAGTTAAAAGATGAGAAATATAGAAGACAACGTTAAAAGATGAGAAATATAGTAAGCAAAGTTAAAAGATGAGAAATATAGTAGACAAAGTTAAAAGATGAGAAATATAGAAGACAAAGTTAAAAGATGAGAAATATAGTAGGCAAAGTTAAAAGATTAGAAATATAGAAGACAAAGTTAAAAGATGAGAAATATAGTAGGCAAAGTTAAAAGATGAGAAATATAGTAGACAAAGTTAAAAGATGAGAACTATAGTAGGCAAAGTTAAAAGATGAGAAATATAGTAGACAAAGTTAAAAGATGAGAAATATAGTAGACAAAGTTAAAAGATGAGAAATATAGTAGACAAAGTTAAAAGATGAGAAATATAGAAGACAAAGTTAAAAGATGAGAAATATAGTAGGCAAAGTTAAAAGATGAGAAATATAGAAGACAAAGTTAAAAGATGAGAAATATAGTAGACAAAGTTAAAAGATGAGAAATATAGAAGACAAAGTTAAATGATGAGAAATATAGTAGACAAAGTTAAAAGATGAGAAATATAGTAGGCAAAGTTAAAAGATGAGAAATATAGTAGACAAAGTTAAAAGATGAGAAATATAGTAGACAAAGTTAAAAGATGAGAAATATAGTAGACAAAGTTAAAAGATGAGAAATATAGTAGGCGAAGTTAAAAGATGAGAAATATAGAAGACAAAGTTAAAAGATGAGAAATATAGTAGGCAAAGTTAAAAGATGAGAAATATAGTAGGCAAAGTTAAAAGATGAGAAATATAGTAGACAAAGTTAAAAGATGAGAAATATAGTAGACAACGTTAAAAGATGAGAAATATAGTAGACACAGTTAAAAGATGAGAAATATAGTAGGCAAAGTTAAATGATGAGAAATATAGTAGACAAAGTTAAAAGATGAGAAATATAGTAGACAAAGTTAAAAGATGAGAAATATAGAAGACAACGTTAAATGATGAGAAATATAGTAGGCAAAGTTAAAAGATGAGAAATATAGAAGACAAAGTTAAATGATGAGAAATATAGTAGACAAAGTTAAAAGATGAGAAATATAGTAGGCAAAGTTAAAAGATGAGAAATATAGTAGACAAAGTTAAAAGATGAGAAATATAGTAGACAAAGTTAAAAGATGAGAAATATAGTAGACAAAGTTAAAAGATGAGAAATATAGTAGACAAAGTTAAAAGATGAGAAATATAGTAGACAAAGTTAAAAGATGAGAAATATAGTAGGCAAAGTTAAATGATGAGAAATATAGTAGACAAAGTTAAAAGATGAGAAATATAGTAGGCGAAGTTAAAAGATGAGAAATATAGTAGACAAAGTTAAAAGATTAGAAATATAGTAGACAAAGTTAAAAGATGAGAAATATAGAAGACAAAGTTAAAAGATGAGAAATATAGTAGGCAAAGTTAAAAGATGAGAAATATAGTAGACAAAGTTAAAAGATGAGAAATATAGAAGACAACGTTAAAAGATGAGAAATATAGTAGGCAAAGTTAAAAGATGAGAAATATAGTAGACAAAGTTAAAAGATGACAAATATAGTAGACAAAGTTAAAAGATGAGAAATATAGAAGACAAAGTTAAAAGATGAGAAATATAGTAGACAAAGTTAAAAGATGAGAAATATAGAAGACAACGTTAAAAGATGAGAAATATAGTAGGCAAAGTTAAAAGATGAGAAATATAGTAGGCAAAGTTAAAAGATGAGAAATATAGAAGACAAAGTTAAAAGATGAGAAATATAGTAGGCAAAGTTAAAAGATTAGAAATATAGTAGACAAAGTTAAAAGATGAGAAATATAGTAGGCAAAGTTAAAAGATTAGAAATATAGTAGACTAAGTTAAAAGATGAGAACTATAGTAGGCAAAGTTAAAAGATGAGAAATATAGTAGACAAAGTTAAAAGATGAGAAATATAGTAGACAAAGTTAAAAGATGAGAAATATAGTAGGCGAAGTTAAAAGATGAGAAATATAGTAGACAAAGTTAAAAGATGAGAAATATAGTAGGCAAAGTTAAAAGATGAGAAATATAGTAGACAAAGTTAAAAGATGAGAAATATAGTAGGCAAAGTTAAAAGATGAGAAATATAGTAGACAAAGTTAAAAGATGAGAAATATAGTAGACAAAGTTAAAAGATGAGAAATATAGTAGGCAAAGTTAAAAGATGAGAAATATAGTAGACAAAGTTAAAAGATGAGAAATATAGTAGACAAAGTTAAAAGATGAGAAATATAGTAGACAAAGTTAAAAGATGAGAAATATAGTAGGCAAAGTTAAAAGATGAGAAATATAGAAGACAAAGTTAAAAGATGAGAAATATAGTAGGCAAAGTTAAAAGATGAGAAATATAGTAGACAAAGTTAAAAGATGAGAAATATAGTAGACAACGTTAAAAGATGAGAAATATAGTAGACAAAGTTAAAAGATGAGAAATATAGTAGGCAAAGTTAAATGATGAGAAATATAGTAGACAAAGTTAAAAGATGAGAAATATAGTAGGCAAAGTTAAAAGATGAGAAATATAGTAGACAAAGTTAAAAGATGAGAAATATAGTAGACAAAGTTAAAAGATGAGAAATATAGAAGACAAAGTTAAAAGATGAGAAATATAGTGGGCAAAATTAAAAGATGAGAAATATAGTAGACAAAGTTAAAAGATGAGAAATATAGAAGACAACGTTAAAAGATGAGAAATATAGTAGGCAAAGTTAAAAGATGAGAAATATAGTAGACAAAGTTAAAAGATGACAAATATAGTAGACAAAGTTAAAAGATGAGAAATATAGAAGACAAAGTTAAAAGATGAGAAATATAGTAGACAAAGTTAAAAGATGAGAAATATAGAAGACAACGTTAAAAGATGAGAAATATAGTAGGCAAAGTTAAAAGATGAGAAATATAGTAGACAAAGTTAAAAGATGACAAATATAGTAGACAAAGTTAAAAGATGAGAAATATAGAAGACAAAGTTAAAAGATGAGAAATATAGTAGACAAAGTTAAAAGATGAGAAATATAGAAGACAACGTTAAAAGATGAGAAATATAGTAGGCAAAGTTAAAAGATGAGAAATATAGTAGACAAAGTTAAAAGATGACAAATATAGTAGACAAAGTTAAAAGATGAGAAATATTGAAGACAAAGTTAAAAGATGAGAAATATAGTAGACAAAGTTAAAAGATGAGAAATATAGAAGACAAAGTTAAAAGATGAGAAATATAGTAGGCAAAGTTAAAAGATTAGAAATATAGAAGACAAAGTTAAAAGATGAGAAATATAGTAGGCAAAGTTAAAAGATGAGAAATATAGTAGACAAAGTTAAAAGATGAGAACTATAGTAGGCAAAGTTAAAAGATGAGAAATATAGTAGACAAAGTTAAAAGATGAGAAATATAGTAGAAAAAGTTAAAAGATGAGAAATATAGTAGGCGAAGTTAAAAGATGAGAAATATAGAAGACAAAGTTAAAAGATGAGAAATATAGTAGGCAAAGTTAAATGATGAGAAATATAGTAGACAAAGTTAAAAGATGAGAAATATAGTAGGCAAAGTTAAAAGATAAGAAATATAGTAGACAAAGTTAAAAGATGAGAAATATAGTAGACAAAGTTAAAAGATGAGAAATATAGTAGGCAAAGTTAAAAGATGAGAAATATAGTAGACAAAGTTAAAAGATGAGAAATATAGTAGACAAAGTTAAAAGATGAGAAATATAGTAGACAAAGTTAAAAGATGAGAAATATAGTAGACAAAGTTAAAAGATGAGAAATATAGTAGACAAAGTTAAAAGATGAGAAATATAGTAGACAAAGTTAAAAGATGAGAAATATAGTAGACAAAGTTAAAAGATGAGAAATATAGTAGACAAAGTTAAAAGATGAGAAATATAGTAGACAAAGTTAAAAGATGAGCAATATAGTAGACAAAGTTAAAAGATGAGAAATATAGTAGACAAAGTTAAAAGATGAGAAATATAGAAGACAAAGTTAAAAGATGAGAAATATAGTAGGCAAAGTTAAAAGATGAGAAATATAGTAGACAAAGTTAAAAGATGAGAAATATAGTAGACAACGTTAAAAGATGAGAAATATAGTAGACAAAGTTAAAAGATGAGAAATATAGTAGGCAAAGTTAAATGATGAGAAATATAGTAGACAAAGTTAAAAGATGAGAAATATAGTAGGCAAAGTTAAAAGATGAGAAATATAGTAGACAAAGTTAAAAGATGAGAAATATAGTAGACAAAGTTAAAAGATGAGAAATATAGAAGACAAAGTTAAAAGATGAGAAATATAGTAGGCAAAATTAAAAGATGAGAAATATAGTAGACAAAGTTAAAAGATGAGAAATATAGAAGACAACGTTAAAAGATGAGAAATATAGTAGGCAAAGTTAAAAGATGAGAAATATAGTAGACAAAGTTAAAAGATGAGAAATATAGAAGACAAAGTTAAAAGATGAGAAATATAGTAGACAAAGTTAAAAGATGAGAAATATAGAAGACAACGTTAAAAGATGAGAAATATAGTAAGCAAAGTTAAAAGATGAGAAATATAGTAGACAAAGTTAAAAGATGAGAAATATAGAAGACAAAGTTAAAAGATGAGAAATATAGTAGGCAAAGTTAAAAGATTAGAAATATAGAAGACAAAGTTAAAAGATGAGAAATATAGTAGGCATAGTAAAAAAATGAGAAATATAGTAGACAAAGTTAAAAGATGAGAACTATAGTAGGCAAAGTTAAAAGATGAGAAATATAGTAGACAAAGTTAAAAGATGAGAAATATAGTAGACAAAGTTAAAAGATGAGAAATATAGTAGGCGAAGTTAAAAGATGAGAAATATAGAAGACAAAGTTAAAAGATGAGAAATATAGTAGGCAAAGTTAAATGATGAGAAATATAGTAGACAAAGTTAAAAGATGAGAAATATAGTAGGCAAAGTTAAAAGATGAGAAATATAGTAGACAAAGTTAAAAGATGAGAAATATAGTAGACAAAGTTAAAAGATGAGAAATATAGTAGGCAAAGTTAAAAGATGAGAAATATAGTAGACAAAGTTAAAAGATGAGAAATATAGTAGACAAAGTTAAAAGATGAGAAATATAGTAGACAAAGTTAAAAGATGAGAAATATAGTAGGCAAAGTTAAAAGATGAGAAATATAGAAGACAAAGTTAAAAGATGAGAAATATAGTAGGCAAAGTTAAAAGATGAGAAATATAGTAGACAAAGTTTAAAGATGAGAAATATAGTAGACAACGTTAAAAGATGAGAAATATAGTAGACAAAGTTAAAAGATGAGAAATATAGTAGGCAAAGTTAAATGATGAGAAATATAGTAGACAAAGTTAAAAGATGAGAAATATAGTAGACAAAGTTAAAAGATGAGAAATATAGAAGACAACGTTAAATGATGAGAAATATAGTAGGCAAAGTTAAAAGATGAGAAATATAGAAGACAAAGTTAAATGATGAGAAATATAGTAGACAAAGTTAAAAGATGAGAAATATAGTAGGCAAAGTTAAAAGATGAGAAATATAGTAGACAAAGTTAAAAGATGAGAAATATAGTAGACAAAGTTAAAAGATGAGAAATATAGTAGACAAAGTTAAAAGATGAGAAATATAGTAGACAAAGTTAAAAGATGAGAAATATAGTAGACAAAGTTAAAAGATGAGAAATATAGAAGACAAAGTTAAAAGATGAGACATATAGAAGACAAAGTTAAAAGATGAGAAATATAGTAGGCGAAGTTAAAAGATGAGAAATATAGTAGACAAAGTTAAAAGATGAGAAATATAGTAGACAACGTTAAAAGATGAGAAATATAGTAGACAAAGTTAAAAGATGAGAAATATAGTAGGCAAAGTTAAATGATGAGAAATATAGTAGACAAAGTTAAAAGATGAGAAATATAGTAGGCAAAGTTAAACGATGAGAAATATAGTAGACAAAGTTAAAAGATTAGAAATATAGTAGACAAAGTTAAAAGATGAGAAATATAGAAGACAAAGTTAAAAGATGAGAAATATAGTAGGCAAAGTTAAAAGATGAGAAATATAGTAGACAAAGTTAAAAGATGAGAAATATAGAAGACAACGTTAAAAGATGAGAAATATAGTAGGCAAAGTTAAAAGATGAGAAATATAGTAGACAAAGTTAAAAGATGACAAATATAGTAGACAAAGTTAAAAGATGAGAAATATAGAAGACAAAGTTAAAAGATGAGAAATATAGTAGACAAAGTTAAAAGATGAGAAATATAGAAGACAACGTTAAAAGATGAGAAATATAGTAGGCAAAGTTAAAAGATGAGAAATATAGTAGACAAAGTTAAAAGATGAGAAATATAGAAGACAAAGTTAAAAGATTAGAAATATAGTAGGCAAAGTTAAAAGATTAGAAATATAGTAGACAAAGTTAAAAGATGAGAAATATAGTAGGCAAAGTTAAAAGATGAGAAATATAGTAGACAAAGTTAAAAGATGAGAACTATAGTAGGCAAAGTTAAAAGATGAGAAATATAGTAGACAAAGTTAAAAGATGAGAAATATAGTAGACAAAGTTAAAAGATGAGAAATATAGTAGGCGAAGTTAAAAGATGAGAAATATAGTAGACAAAGTTAAAAGATGAGAAATATAGTAGGCAAAGTGAAATGATGAGAAATATAGTAGACAAAGTTAAAAGATGAGAAATATAGTAGGCAAAGTTAAAAGATGAGAAATATAGTAGACAAAGTTAAAAGATGAGAAATATAGTAGACAAAGTTAAAAGATGAGAAATATAGTAGGCAAAGTTAAAAGATGAGAAATATAGTAGACAAAGTTAAAAGATGAGAAATATAGTAGACAAAGTTAAAAGATGAGAAATATAGTAGACAAAGTTAAAAGATGAGAAATATAGTAGGCAAAGTTAAAAGATGAGAAATATAGAAGACAAAGTTAAAAGATGAGAAATATAGTAGGCAAAGTTAAAAGATGAGAAATATAGTAGACAAAGTTAAAAGATGAGAAATATAGTAGACAACGTTAAAAGATGAGAAATATAGTAGACAAAGTTAAAAGATGAGAAATATAGTAGGCAAAGTTAAATGATGAGAAATATAGTAGACAAAGTTAAAAGATGAGAAATATAGTAGACAAAGTTAAAAGATGAGAAATATAGTAGGCAAAGTAAAATGATGAGAAATATAGTAGACAAAGTTAAATGATGAGAAATATAGTAGACAAAGTTAAATGATGAGAAATATAGTAGACAAAGTTAAAAGATGAGAAATATAGTAGGCAAAGTTAAAAGATGAGAAATATAGAAGACAAAGTTAAAAGATGAGAAATATAGTAGGCAAAATTAAAAGATGAGAAATATAGTAGACAAAGTTAAAAGATGAGAAATATAGTAGAAAAAGTTAAAAGATGAGAAATATAGTAGACAAAGTTAAATGATGAGAAATATAGTAGGCAAAGTTAAAAGATGAGAAATATAGTAGAAAAAGTTAAAAGATGAGAAATATAGTAGACAAAGTTAAAAGATGAGAAATATAGAAGACAAAGTTAAAAGATGAGAAATATAGTAGGCAAAATTAAAAGATGAGAAATATAGTAGACAAAGTTAAAAGATGAGAAATATAGAAGACAACGTTAAAAGATGAGAAATATAGTAGGCAAAGTTAAAAGATGAGAAATATAGTAGACAAAGTTAAAAGATGAGAAATATAGTAGAAAAAGTTAAAAGATGAGAAATATAGTAGGCAAAGTTAAAAGATGAGAAATATAGTAGACAAAGTTAAAAGATGAGAAATATAGTAGACAAAGTTAAAAGATGAGAAATATAGTAGGCAAAGTTAAAAGATGAGAAATATAGTAGACAAAGTTAAAGATGAGAAATATAGTAGACAAAGTTAAAAGATGAGAAATATAGTAGACAAAGTTAAAAGATGAGAAATATAGTAGGCAAAGTTAAAAGATGAGAAATATAGAAGACAAAGTTAAAAGATGAGAAATATAGTAGGCAAAGTTAAAAGATGAGAAATATAGTAGACAAAGTTAAAAGATGAGAAATATAGTAGACAACGTTAAAAGATGAGAAATATAGTAGACAAAGTTAAAAGATGAGAAATATAGTAGGCAAAGTTAAATGATGAGAAATATAGTAGACAAAGTTAAAAGATGAGAAATATAGTAGACAAAGTTAAAAGATGAGAAATATAGTAGGCAAAGTAAAATGATGAGAAATATAGTAGACAAAGTTAAATGATGAGAAATATAGTAGACAAAGTTAAATGATGAGAAATATAGTAGACAAAGTTAAAAGATGAGAAATATAGTAGGCAAAGTTAAAAGATGAGAAATATAGAAGACAAAGTTAAAAGATGAGAAATATAGTAGGCAAAATTAAAAGATGAGAAATATAGTAGACAAAGTTAAAAGATGAGAAATATAGTAGAAAAAGTTAAAAGATGAGAAATATAGTAGACAAAGTTAAATGATGAGAAATATAGTAGGCAAAGTTAAAAGATGAGAAATATAGTAGAAAAAGTTAAAAGATGAGAAATATAGTAGACAAAGTTAAAAGATGAGAAATATAGAAGACAAAGTTAAAAGATGAGAAATATAGTAGGCAAAATTAAAAGATGAGAAATATAGTAGACAAAGTTAAAAGATGAGAAATATAGAAGACAACGTTAAAAGATGAGAAATATAGTAGGCAAAGTTAAAAGATGAGAAATATAGTAGACAAAGTTAAAAGATGAGAAATATAGTAGACAAAGTCAAAAGATGAGAAATATAGTAGACAAAGTTAAAAGATGAGAAATATAGAAGACAACGTTAAAAGATGAGAAATATAGAAGACAAAGTTAAAAGATGAGAAATATAGTAGACAAAGTTAAAAGATGAGAAATATAGTAGACAAAGTTAAAAGATGAGAAATATAGAAGACAACGTTAAAAGATGAGAAATATAGAAGACAAAGTTAAAAGATGAGAAATATAGTAGACAAAGTTAAAAGATGAGAAATATAGTAGACAAAGTTAAAAGATGAGAAATATAGAAGACAACGTTAAAAGATGAGAAATATAGAAGACAAAGTTAAAAGATGAGAAATATAGTAGGCAAAGTTAAATGATGAGAAATATAGTAGGCAAAGTTAAAAGATGAGAAATATAGTAGAAAAAGTTAAAAGATGAGAAATATAGTAGACAAAGTTAAAAGATGAGAAATATAGAAGACAAAGTTAAAAGATGAGAAATATAGTAGACAAAGTTAAAAGATGAGAAATATAGAAGACAACGTTAAAAGATGAGAAATATAGTAGGCAAAGTTAAAAGATGAGAAATATAGTAGACAAAGTTAAAAGATGAGAAATATAGAAGACAAAGTTAAAAGATGAGAAATATAGTAGGCAAAGTTAAAAGATGAGAAATATAGAAGACAAAGTTAAAAGATGAGAAATATAGTAGACAAAGTTAAAAGATGAGAAATATAGAAGACAACGTTAAAAGATGAGAAATATAGTAGGCAAAGTTAAAAGATGAGAAATATAGTAGACAAAGTTAAAAGATGAGAAATATAGAAGACAAAGTTAAAAGATGAGAAATATAGTAGGCAAAGTTAAAAGATTAGAAATATAGAAGACAAAGTTAAAAGATGAGAAATATAGTAGGCAAAGTTAAAAGATGAGAAATATAGTAGACAAAGTTAAAAGATGAGAACTATAGTAGGCAAAGTTAAAAGATGAGAAATATAGTAGACAAAGTTAAAAGATGAGAAATATAGTAGACAAAGTTAAAAGATGAGAAATATAGTAGGCGAAGTTAAAAGATGAGAAATATAGAAGACAAAGTTAAAAGATGAGAAATATAGTAGGCAAAGTTAAATGATGAGAAATATAGTAGACAAAGTTTAAAGATGAGAAATATAGTAGGCAAAGTTAAAAGTGTAGAAATATAGTAGACAAAGTTAAAAGATGAGAAATATAGTAGACAAAGTTAAAAGATGAGAAATATAGTAGGCAAAGTTAAAAGATGAGAAATATAGTAGACAAAGTTAAAAGATGAGAAATATAGTAGACAAAGTTAAAAGATGAGAAATATAGTAGACAAAGTTAAAAGATGAGAAATATAGTAGGCAAAGTTAAAAGATGAGAAATATAGAAGACAAAGTTAAAAGATGAGAAATATAGTAGGCAAAGTTAAAAGATGAGAAATATAGTAGACAAAGTTAAAAGATGAGAAATATAGTAGACAACGTTAAAAGATGAGAAATATAGTAGACAAAGTTAAAAGATGAGAAATATAGTAGGCAAAGTTAAATGATGAGAAATATAGTAGACAAAGTTAAAAGATGAGAAATATAGTAGACAAAGTTAAAAGATGAGAAATATAGAAGACAACGTTAAAAGATGAGAAATATAGTAGGCAAAGTTAAAAGATGAGAAATATAGAAGACAAAGTTAAATGATGAGAAATATAGTAGACAAAGTTAAAAGATGAGAAATATAGTAGGCAAAGTTAAAAGATGAGAAATATAGTAGACAAAGTTAAAAGATGAGAAATATAGTAGACAAAGTTAAAAGATGAGAAATATAGTAGACAAAGTTAAAAGATGAGAAATATAGTAGACAAAGTTAAAAGATGAGAAATATAGAAGACAAAGTTAAAAGATGAGACATATAGAAGACAAAGTTAAAAGATGAGAAATATAGTAGGCGAAGTTAAAAGATGAGAAATATAGTAGACAAAGTTAAAAGATGAGAAATATAGTAGACAACGTTAAAAGATGAGAAATATAGTAGACAAAGTTAAAAGATGAGAAATATAGTAGGCAAAGTTAAATGATGAGAAATATAGTAGACAACGTTAAAAGATGAGAAATATAGTAGGCAAAGTTAAAAGATGAGAAATATAGTAGACAAAGTTAAAAGATTAGAAATATAGTAGACAAAGTTAAAAGATGAGAAATATAGAAGACAAAGTTAAAAGATGAGAAATATAGTAGGCAAAGTTAAAAGATGAGAAATATAGTAGACAAAGTTAAAAGATGAGAAATATAGAAGACAACGTTAAAAGATGAGAAATATAGTAGGCAAAGTTAAAAGATGAGAAATATAGTAGACAAAGTTAAAAGATGACAAAGATAGTAGACAAAGTTAAAAGATGAGAAATATAGAAGACAAAGTTAAAAGATGAGAAATATAGTAGACAAAGTCAAAAGATGAGAAATATAGAAGACAACGTTAAAAGATGAGAAATATAGTAGGCAAAGTTAAAAGATGAGAAATATAGTAGACAAAGTTAAAAGATGAGAAATATAGAAGACAAAGTTAAAAGATGAGAAATATAGTAGGCAAAGTTAAAAGATTAGAAATATAGAAGACAAAGTTAAAAGATGAGAAATATAGTAGGCAAAGTTAAAAGATGAGAAATATAGTAGACAAAGTTAAAAGATGAGAACTATAGTAGGCAAAGTTAAAAGATGAGAAATATAGTAGACAAAGTTAAAAGATGAGAAATATAGTAGACAAAGTTAAAAGATGAGAAATATAGTAGGCGAAGTTAAAAGATGAGAAATATAGTAGACAAAGTTAAAAGATGAGAAATATAGTAGGCAAAGTTAAATGATGAGAAATATAGTAGACAAAGTTAAAAGATGAGAAATATAGTAGGCAAAGTTAAAAGATGAGAAATATAGTAGACAAAGTTAAAAGATGAGAAATATAGTAGACAAAGTTAAAAGATGAGAAATATAGTAGGCAAAGTTAAAAGATGAGAAATATAGTAGACAAAGTTAAAAGATGAGAAATATAGTAGACAAAGTTAAAAGATGAGAAATATAGTAGACAAAGTTAAAAGATGAGAAATATAGTAGGCAAAGTTAAAAGATGAGAAATATAGAAGACAAAGTTAAAAGATGAGAAATATAGTAGGCAAAGTTAAAAGATGAGAAATATAGTAGACAAAGTTAAAAGATGAGAAATATAGTAGACAACGTTAAAAGATGAGAAATATAGTAGACAAAGTTAAAAGATGAGAAAAATAGTAGGCAAAGTTAAATGATGAGAAATATAGTAGACAAAGTTAAAAGATGAGAAATATAGTAGACAAAGTTAAAAGATGAGAAATATAGAAGACAACGTTAAAAGATGAGAAATATAGTAGGCAAAGTTAAAAGATGAGAAATATAGAAGACAAAGTTAAATGATGAGAAATATAGTAGACAAAGTTAAAAGATGAGAAATATAGTAGGCAAAGTTAAAAGATGAGAAATATAGTAGACAAAGTTAAAAGATGAGAAATATAGAAGACAAAGTTAAAAGATGAGAAATATAGTAGACAAAGTTAAAAGATGAGAAATATAGTAGACAAAGTTAAAAGATGAGAAATATAGAAGACAAAGTTAAAAGATGAGAAATATAGTAGGCAAAATTAAAAGATGAGAAATATAGTAGACAAAGTTAAAAGATGAGAAATATAGAAGACAACGTTAAAAGATGAGAAATATAGTAGGCAAAGTTAAAAGATGAGAAATATAGTAGACAAAGTTAAAAGATGACAAATATAGTAGACAAAGTTAAAAGATGAGAAATATAGAAGACAAAGTTAAAAGATGAGAAATATAGTAGACAAAGTTAAAAGATGAGAAATATAGAAGACAACGTTAAAAGATGAGAAATATAGTAGGCAAAGTTAAAAGATGAGAAATATAGTAGACAAAGTTAAAAGATGAGAAATATAGAAGACAAAGTTAAAAGATGAGAAATATAGTAGGCAAAGTTAAAAGATGAGAAATATAGAAGACAAAGTTAAAAGATGAGAAATATAGTAGACAAAGTTAAAAGATGAGAAATATAGAAGACAACGTTAAAAGATGAGAAATATAGTAGGCAAAGTTAAAAGATGAGAAATATAGTAGACAAAGTTAAAAGATGAGAAATATAGAAGACAAAGTTAAAAGATGAGAAATATAGTAGGCAAAGTTAAAAGATTAGAAATATAGAAGACAAAGTTAAAAGATGAGAAATATAGTAGGCAAAGTTAAAAGATGAGAAATATAGTAGACAAAGTTAAAAGATGAGAACTATAGTAGGCAAAGTTAAAAGATGAGAAATATAGTAGACAAAGTTAAAAGATGAGAAATATAGTAGACAAAGTTAAAAGATGAGAAATATAGTAGGCGAAGTTAAAAGATGAGAAATATAGAAGACAAAGTTAAAAGATGAGAAATATAGTAGGCAAAGTTAAATGATGAGAAATATAGTAGACAAAGTTTAAAGATGAGAAATATAGTAGGCAAAGTTAAAAGTGTAGAAATATAGTAGACAAAGTTAAAAGATGAGAAATATAGTAGACAAAGTTAAAAGATGAGAAATATAGTAGGCAAAGTTAAAAGATGAGAAATATAGTAGACAAAGTTAAAAGATGAGAAATATAGTAGACAAAGTTAAAAGATGAGAAATATAGTAGACAAAGTTAAAAGATGAGAAATATAGTAGGCAAAGTTAAAAGATGAGAAATATAGAAGACAAAGTTAAAAGATGAGAAATATAGTAGGCAAAGTTAAAAGATGAGAAATATAGTAGACAAAGTTAAAAGATGAGAAATATAGTAGACAACGTTAAAAGATGAGAAATATAGTAGACAAAGTTAAAAGATGAGAAATATAGTAGGCAAAGTTAAATGATGAGAAATATAGTAGACAAAGTTAAAAGATGAGAAATATAGTAGACAAAGTTAAAAGATGAGAAATATAGAAGACAACGTTAAAAGATGAGAAATATAGTAGGCAAAGTTAAAAGATGAGAAATATAGAAGACAAAGTTAAATGATGAGAAATATAGTAGACAAAGTTAAAAGATGAGAAATATAGTAGGCAAAGTTAAAAGATGAGAAATATAGTAGACAAAGTTAAAAGATGAGAAATATAGTAGACAAAGTTAAAAGATGAGAAATATAGTAGACAAAGTTAAAAGATGAGAAATATAGTAGACAAAGTTAAAAGATGAGAAATATAGAAGACAAAGTTAAAAGATGAGACATATAGAAGACAAAGTTAAAAGATGAGAAATATAGTAGGCGAAGTTAAAAGATGAGAAATATAGTAGACAAAGTTAAAAGATGAGAAATATAGTAGACAACGTTAAAAGATGAGAAATATAGTAGACAAAGTTAAAAGATGAGAAATATAGTAGGCAAAGTTAAATGATGAGAAATATAGTAGACAACGTTAAAAGATGAGAAATATAGTAGGCAAAGTTAAAAGATGAGAAATATAGTAGACAAAGTTAAAAGATTAGAAATATAGTAGACAAAGTTAAAAGATGAGAAATATAGAAGACAAAGTTAAAAGATGAGAAATATAGTAGGCAAAGTTAAAAGATGAGAAATATAGTAGACAAAGTTAAAAGATGAGAAATATAGAAGACAACGTTAAAAGATGAGAAATATAGTAGGCAAAGTTAAAAGATGAGAAATATAGTAGACAAAGTTAAAAGATGACAAAGATAGTAGACAAAGTTAAAAGATGAGAAATATAGAAGACAAAGTTAAAAGATGAGAAATATAGTAGACAAAGTCAAAAGATGAGAAATATAGAAGACAACGTTAAAAGATGAGAAATATAGTAGGCAAAGTTAAAAGATGAGAAATATAGTAGACAAAGTTAAAAGATGAGAAATATAGAAGACAAAGTTAAAAGATGAGAAATATAGTAGGCAAAGTTAAAAGATTAGAAATATAGAAGACAAAGTTAAAAGATGAGAAATATAGTAGGCAAAGTTAAAAGATGAGAAATATAGTAGACAAAGTTAAAAGATGAGAACTATAGTAGGCAAAGTTAAAAGATGAGAAATATAGTAGACAAAGTTAAAAGATGAGAAATATAGTAGACAAAGTTAAAAGATGAGAAATATAGTAGGCGAAGTTAAAAGATGAGAAATATAGTAGACAAAGTTAAAAGATGAGAAATATAGTAGGCAAAGTTAAATGATGAGAAATATAGTAGACAAAGTTAAAAGATGAGAAATATAGTAGGCAAAGTTAAAAGATGAGAAATATAGTAGACAAAGTTAAAAGATGAGAAATATAGTAGACAAAGTTAAAAGATGAGAAATATAGTAGGCAAAGTTAAAAGATGAGAAATATAGTAGACAAAGTTAAAAGATGAGAAATATAGTAGACAAAGTTAAAAGATGAGAAATATAGTAGACAAAGTTAAAAGATGAGAAATATAGTAGGCAAAGTTAAAAGATGAGAAATATAGAAGACAAAGTTAAAAGATGAGAAATATAGTAGGCAAAGTTAAAAGATGAGAAATATAGTAGACAAAGTTAAAAGATGAGAAATATAGTAGACAACGTTAAAAGATGAGAAATATAGTAGACAAAGTTAAAAGATGAGAAAAATAGTAGGCAAAGTTAAATGATGAGAAATATAGTAGACAAAGTTAAAAGATGAGAAATATAGTAGACAAAGTTAAAAGATGAGAAATATAGAAGACAACGTTAAAAGATGAGAAATATAGTAGGCAAAGTTAAAAGATGAGAAATATAGAAGACAAAGTTAAATGATGAGAAATATAGTAGACAAAGTTAAAAGATGAGAAATATAGTAGGCAAAGTTAAAAGATGAGAAATATAGTAGACAAAGTTAAAAGATGAGAAATATAGAAGACAAAGTTAAAAGATGAGAAATATAGTAGACAAAGTTAAAAGATGAGAAATATAGTAGACAAAGTTAAAAGATGAGAAATATAGAAGACAAAGTTAAAAGATGAGAAATATAGTAGGCAAAATTAAAAGATGAGAAATATAGTAGACAAAGTTAAAAGATGAGAAATATAGAAGACAACGTTAAAAGATGAGAAATATAGTAGGCAAAGTTAAAAGATGAGAAATATAGTAGACAAAGTTAAAAGATGACAAATATAGTAGACAAAGTTAAAAGATGAGAAATATAGAAGACAAAGTTAAAAGATGAGAAATATAGTAGACAAAGTTAAAAGATGAGAAATATAGAAGACAACGTTAAAAGATGAGAAATATAGTAGGCAAAGTTAAAAGATGAGAAATATAGTAGACAAAGTTAAAAGATGAGAAATATAGAAGACAAAGTTAAAAGATGAGAAATATAGTAGGCAAAGTTAAAAGATTAGAAATATAGAAGACAAAGTTAAAAGATGAGAAATATAGTAGGCAAAGTTAAAAGATGAGAAATATAGTAGACAAAGTTAAAAGATGAGAACTATAGTAGGCAAAGTTAAAAGATGAGAAATATAGTAGACAAAGTTAACAGATGAGAAATATAGTAGACAAAGTTAAAAGATGAGAAATATAGTAGGCGAAGTTAAAAGATGAGAAATATAGAAGACAAAGTTAAAAGATGAGAAATATAGTAGGCAAAGTTAAATGATGAGAAATATAGTAGACAAAGTTAAAAGATGAGAAATATAGTAGGCAAAGTTAAAAGATGAGAAATATAGTAGACAAAGTTAAAAGATGAGAAATATAGTAGACAAAGTTAAAAGATGAGAAATATAGTAGGCAAAGTTAAAAGATGAGAAATATAGTAGACAAAGTTAAAAGATGAGAAATATAGTAGACAAAGTTAAAAGATGAGAAATATAGTAGACAAAGTTAAAAGATGAGAAATATAGTAGGCAAAGTTAAAAGATGAGAAATATAGAAGACAAAGTTAAAAGATGAGAAATATAGTAGGCAAAGTTAAAAGATGAGAAATATAGTAGACAAAGTTAAAAGATGAGAAATATAGTAGACAACGTTAAAAGATGAGAAATATAGTAGACAAAGTTAAAAGATGAGAAATATAGTAGGCAAAGTTAAATGATGAGAAATATAGTAGACAAAGTTAAAAGATGAGAAATATAGTAGACAAAGTTAAAAGATGAGAAATATAGAAGACAACGTTAAAAGATGAGAAATATAGTAGGCAAAGTTAAAAGATGAGAAATATAGAAGACAAAGTTAAATGATGAGAAATATAGTAGACAAAGTTAAAAGATGAGAAATATAGTAGGCAAAGTTAAAAGATGAGAAATATAGTAGACAAAGTTAAAAGATGAGAAATATAGTAGACAAAGGTAAAAGATGAGAAATATAGTAGACAAAGTTAAAAGATGAGAAATATAGTAGACAAAGTTAAAAGATGAGAAATATAGTAGACAAAGTTAAAAGATGAGAAATATAGAAGACAAAGTTAAAAGATGAGACATATAGAAGACAAAGTTAAAAGATGAGAAATATAGTAGGCGAAGTTAAAAGATGAGAAATATAGTAGACAAAGTTAAAAGATGAGAAATATAGTAGACAACGTTAAAAGATGAGAAATATAGTAGACAAAGTTAAAAGATGAGAAATATAGTAGGCAAAGTTAAATGATGAGAAATATAGTAGACAAAGTCAAAAGATGAGAAATATAGTAGGCAAAGTTAAAAGATGAGAAATATAGTAGACAAAGTTAAAAGATTAGAAATATAGTAGACAAAGTTAAAAGATGAGAAATATAGAAGACAAAGTTAAAAGATGAGAAATATAGTAGGCAAAGTTAAAAGATGAGAAATATAGTAGACAAAGTTAAAAGATGAGAAATATAGAAGACAACGTTAAAAGATGAGAAATATAGTAGGCAAAGTTAAAAGATGAGAAATATAGTAGACAAAGTTAAAAGATTACAAATATAGTAGACAAAGTTAAAAGATGAGAAATATAGAAGACAAAGTTAAAAGATGAGAAATATAGTAGACAAAGTTAAAAGATGAGAAATATAGAAGACAAAGTTAAAAGATGAGAAATATAGTAGGCAAAGTTAAAAGATGAGAAATATAGTAGACAAAGTTAAAAGATGAGAAATATAGAAGACAAAGTTAAAAGATGAGAAATATAGTAGGCAAAGTTAAAAGATTAGAAATATAGAAGACAAAGTTAAAAGATGAGAAATATAGTAGGCAAAGTTAAAAGATGAGAAATATAGTAGACAAAGTTAAAAGATGAGAACTATAGTAGGCAAAGTTAAAAGATCAGAAATATAGTAGACAAAGTTAAAAGATTAGAAATATAGTAGACAAAGTTAAAAGATGAGAAATATAGTAGGCGAAGTTAAAAGATGAGAAATATAGTAGACAAAGTTAAAAGATGAGAAATATAGTAGGCAATGTTAAATGATGAGAAATATAGTAGACAAAGTTAAAAGATGAGAAATATAGTAGGCAAAGTTAAAAGATGAGAAATATAGTAGACAAAGTTAAAAGATGAGAAATATAGTAGACAAAGTTAAAAGATGAGAAATATAGTAGGCAAAGTTAAAAGATGAGAAATATAGTAGACAAAGTTAAAAGATGAGAAATATAGTAGACAAAGTTAAAAGATGAGAAATATAGTAGACAATGTTAAAAGATGAGAAATATAGTAGGCAAAGTTAAAAGATGAGAAATATAGAAGACAAAGTTAAAAGATGAGAAATATAGTAGGCAAAGTTAAAAGATGAGAAATATAGTAGACAAAGTTAAAAGATGAGAAATATAGTAGACAACGTTAAAAGATGAGAAATATAGTAGACAAAGTTAAAAGATGAGAAAAATAGTAGGCAAAGTTAAATGATGAGAAATATAGTAGACAAAGTTAAAAGATGAGAAATATAGTAGACAAAGTTAAAAGATGAGAAATATAGAAGACAACGTTAAAAGATGAGAAATATAGAAGACAAAGTTAAAAGATGAGAAATATAGTAGACAAAGTTAAAAGATGAGAAATATAGTAGACAACGTTAAAAGATGAGAAATATAGTAGGCAAAGTTAAAAGATGAGAAATATAGAAGACAAAGTTAAATGATGAGAAATATAGTAGACAAAGTTAAAAGATGAGAAATATAGTAGGCAAAGTTAAAAGATGAGAAATATAGTAGACAAAGTTAAAAGATGAGAAATATAGAAGACAAAGTTAAAAGATGAGAAATATAGTAGACAAAGTTAAAAGATGAGAAATATAGAAGACAACGTTAAAAGATGAGAAATATAGTAGGCAAAGTTAAAAGATGAGAAATATAGTAGACAAAGTTAAAAGATGAGAAATATAGAAGACAAAGTTAAAAGATGAGAAATATAGTAGGCAAAGTTAAAAGATGAGAAATATAGAAGACAAAGTTAAAAGATGAGAAATATAGTAGGCAAAGTTAAAAGATGAGAAATATAGTAGACAAAGTAAAAAGATGAGAAATATAGTAGGCAAAGTTAAAAGATGAGAAATATAGAAGACAAAGTTAAAAGATGAGAAATATAGTAGGAAAAGTTAAATGATGAGAAATATAGTAGGCAAAGTTAAAAGATGAGAAATATAGAAGACAAAGTTAAATGATGAGAAATATAGTAGACAAAGTTAAAAGATGAGAAATATAGTAGGCAAAGTTAAAAGATGAGAAATATAGTAGGCAAAGTTAAAAGATGAGAAATATAGTAGACAAAGTTAAAAGATGAGAAATATAGTAGGCAAAGTTAAAAGATGAGAAATATAGTAGACAAAGTTAAAAGATGAGAAATATAGTAGACAAAGTTAAAAGATGAGAAATATAGTAGGCAAAGTTAAAAGATGAGAAATATAGAAGACAAAGTTAAAAGATGAGAAATATAGTAGGCAAAGTTAAATGATGAGAAATATAGTAGACAAAGTTAAAAGATGAGAAATATAGTAGGCAAAGTTAAAAGATGAGAAATATAGTAGACAAAGTTAAAAGATTAGAAATATAGTAGACAAAGTTAAAAGATGAGAAATATAGTAGGCAAAGTTAAAAGATGAGAAATATAGTAGACAAAGTTAAAAGATGAGAAATATAGTAGGCAAAGTTAAAAGATGAGAAATATAGTAGACAAAGTTAAAAGATGAGAAATATAGTAGACAAAGTTAAAAGATGAGAAATATAGTAGACAAAGTTAAAAGATGAGAAATATAGTAGACAAAGTTAAAAGATGAGAAATATAGAAGACAAAGTTAAAAGATGAGAAATATAGAAGACAAAGTTAAAAGATGAGAAATATAGTAGGCAAAGTTAAAAGATGAGAAATATAGTAGACAAAGTTAAAAGATGAGAAATATAGCAGACAACGTTAAAAGATGAGAAATATAGTAGACAAAGTTAAAAGATGAGAAAAATAGTAGGCAAAGTTAAATGATGAGAAATATAGTAGACAAAGTTAAAAGATGAGAAATATAGTAGGCAAAGTTAAAAGATGAGAAATATAGTAGACAAAGTTAAAAGATGAGAAATATAGTAGACAAAGATAAAAGATGAGAAATATAGAAGACAAAGTTAAAAGATGAGAAATATAGTAGGCAAAGTTAAAAGATGAGAAATATAGTAGACAAAGTTAAAAGATGAGAAATATAGAAGACAACGTTAAAAGATGAGAAATATAGTAGGCAAAGTTAAAAGATGAGAAATATAGTAGACAAAGTTAAAAGATGAGAAATATAGTAGACAAAGTTAAAAGATGAGAAATATAGAAGACAAAGTTAAAAGATGAGAAATATAGTAGACAAAGTTAAAAGATGAGAACTATAGTAGGCAAAGTTAAAAGATGAGAAATATAGTAGACAAAGTTAAAAGATTAGAAATATAGTAGACAAAGTTAAAAGATGAGAAATATAGTAGGCGAAGTTAAAAGATGAGAAATATAGTAGACAAAGTTAAAAGATGAGAAATATAGTAGGCAATGTTAAATGATGAGAAATATAGTAGACAAAGTTAAAAGATGAGAAATATAGTAGGCAAAGTTAAAAGATGAGAAATATAGTAGACAAAGTTAAAAGATGAGAAATATAGTAGACAAAGTTAAAAGATGAGAAATATAGTAGGCAAAGTTAAAAGATGAGAAATATAGTAGACAAAGTTAAAAGATGAGAAATATAGTAGACAAAGTTAAAAGATGAGAAATATAGTAGACAATGTTAAAAGATGAGAAATATAGTAGGCAAAGTTAAAAGATGAGAAATATAGAAGACAAAGTTAAAAGATGAGAAATATAGTAGGCAAAGTTAAAAGATGAGAAATATAGTAGACAAAGTTAAAAGATGAGAAATATAGTAGACAACGTTAAAAGATGAGAAATATAGTAGACAAAGTTAAAAGATGAGAAAAATAGTAGGCAAAGTTAAATGATGAGAAATATAGTAGACAAAGTTAAAAGATGAGAAATATAGTAGACAAAGTTAAAAGATGAGAAATATAGAAGACAACGTTAAAAGATGAGAAATATAGTAGGCAAAGTTAAAAGATGAGAAATATAGAAGACAAAGTTAAATGATGAGAAATATAGTAGACAAAGTTAAAAGATGAGAAATATAGTAGGCAAAGTTAAAAGATGAGAAATATAGTAGACAAAGTTAAAAGATGAGAAATATAGAAGACAAAGTTAAAAGATGAGAAATATAGTAGACAAAGTTAAAAGATGAGAAATATAGAAGACAACGTTAAAAGATGAGAAATATAGTAGGCAAAGTTAAAAGATGAGAAATATAGTAGACAAAGTTAAAAGATGAGAAATATAGAAGACAAAGTTAAAAGATGAGAAATATAGTAGGCAAAGTTAAAAGATGAGAAATATAGAAGACAAAGTTAAAAGATGAGAAATATAGTAGGCAAAGTTAAAAGATGAGAAATATAGTAGACAAAGTAAAAAGATGAGAAATATAGTAGGCAAAGTTAAAAGATGAGAAATATAGAAGACAAAGTTAAAAGATGAGAAATATAGAAGACAAAGTTAAAAGATGAGAAATATAGTAGGCAAAGTTAAAAGATGAGAAATATAGTAGACAAAGTTAAAAGATGAGAAATATAGTAGGCAAAGTTAAAAGATGAGAAATATAGTAGACAAAGTTAAAAGATGAGAAATATAGTAGACAAAGTTAAAAGATGAGAAATATAGTAGGCAAAGTTAAAAGATGAGAAATGTAGAAGACAAAGTTAAAAGATGAGAAATATAGTAGGCAAAGTTAAATGATGAGAAATATAGTAGACAAAGTTAAAAGATGAGAAATATAGTAGGCAAAGTTAAAAGATGAGAAATATAGTAGACAAAGTTAAAAGATTAGAAATATAGTAGACAAAGTTAAAAGATGAGAAATATAGTAGGCAAAGTTAAAAGATGAGAAATATAGTAGACAAAGTTAAAAGATGAGAAATATAGTAGGCAAAGTTAAAAGATGAGAAATATAGTAGACAAAGTTAAAAGATGAGAAATATAGTAGACAAAGTTAAAAGATGAGAAATATAGTAGACAAAGTTAAAAGATGAGAAATATAGTAGACAAAGTTAAAAGATGAGAAATATAGAAGACAAAGTTAAAAGATGAGAAATATAGAAGACAAAGTTAAAAGATGAGAAATATAGTAGGCAAAGTTAAAAGATGAGAAATATAGTAGACAAAGTTAAAAGATGAGAAATATAGCAGACAACGTTAAAAGATGAGAAATATAGTAGACAAAGTTAAAAGATGAGAAAAATAGTAGGCAAAGTTAAATGATGAGAAATATAGTAGACAAAGTTAAAAGATGAGAAATATAGTAGGCAAAGTTAAAAGATGAGAAATATAGTAGACAAAGTTAAAAGATGAGAAATATAGTAGACAAAGATAAAAGATGAGAAATATAGAAGACAAAGTTAAAAGATGAGAAATATAGTAGGCAAAGTTAAAAGATGAGAAATATAGTAGACAAAGTTAAAAGATGAGAAATATAGAAGACAACGTTAAAAGATGAGAAATATAGTAGGCAAAGTTAAAAGATGAGAAATATAGTAGACAAAGTTAAAAGATGAGAAATATAGTAGACAAAGTTAAAAGATGAGAAATATAGAAGACAAAGTTAAAAGATGAGAAATATAGTAGACAAAGTTAAAAGATGAGAAATATAGTAGACAAAGTTAAAAGATGAGAAATATAGTAGACAAAGTTAAAAGATGAGAAATATAGTAGGCAAAGTTAAAAGATGAGAAATATAGTAGACAAAGTTAAAAAGTGAGAAATATAGTAGACAAAGTTAAAAGATGAGAAATATAGAAGACAAAGTTAAAAGATGAGAAATATAGTAGACAAAGTTAAAAGATGAGAAATATAGAAGACAAAGTTAAAAGATGAGAAATATAGTAGACAAAGTTAAAAGATGAGAAATATAGTAGGCAAAGTTAAATGATGAGAAATATAGTAGACAAAGTTAAAAGATGAGAAATATAGTAGGCAAAGTAAAAAGGCAAGAAATATAGTAGACAAAAATAAAAGGTAAGAAATATAGTAGACAAAAATAAAAGGCAAGAAATATAGTAGACAAAGGTAACAGGCAAGAAATATAGTAGACAAAGTTAAAAGATTAGAAATATAGTAGACAAAGTTAAAAGATGAGAAATATAGTAGACAAAGTTAAAAGATGAGAAATATAGAAGACAAAGTTAAAAGATGAGAAATATAGTAGGCAAAGTTAAAAGATGAGAAATATAGTAGGCAATGTTAAAAGATGAGAAATATAGAAGACAAAGTTAAAAGATGAGAAATATAGTAGACAAAGTTAAAAGATGAGAAATATAGAAGACAAAGTTAAAAGATGAGAAATATAGTAGACAAAGTTAAAAGATGAGAAATATAGAAGACAAAGTTAAAAGATGAGAAATATAGTAGACAAAGTTAAAAGATGAGAAATATAGTAGACAAAGTTAAAAGATGAGAAATATAGTAGACAAAGTTAAAAGATGAGAAATATAGAAGACAAAGTTAAAAGATGAGAAATATAGTAGACAAAGTTAAAAGATGAGAAATATAGTAGACAAAGTTAAAAGATGAGAAATATAGTAGACAAAATTAAAAGATTAGAAATATAGAAGACAAAGTTAAAAGATGAGAAATATAGTAGGCAAAGTTAAATGATGAGAAATATAGTAGACAAAGTTAAAAGATGAGAAATATAGTAGACAAAGTTAAAAGATGAGAAATATAGTAGACAAAGTTAAAAGATGAGAAATATAGAAGACAAAGTTAAAAGATGAGAAATATAGTAGGCAAAGTTAAATGATGAGAAATATAGTAGGCAAAGTAAAAAGGCAAGAAATATAGTAGACAAAAATAAAAGGCAAGAAATATAGTAGACAAAAATAAAAGGCAAGAAATATAGTAGACAAAGGTAACAGGCAATAAATATAGTAGACAAAGTTAAAAGATGAGAAATATAGTAGACAAAGTTAAAAGATGAGAAATATAGTAGACAAAGTTAAAAGATGAGAAATATAGAAGACAAAGTTAAAAGAAGAGAAATATAGTAGGCAAAGTTAAAAGATGAGAAATATAGTAGACAAAGTTTAAAGATGAGAAATATAGTAGACAAAGTTAAAAGATGAGAAATATAGAAGACAAAGGTAAAAGATGAGAAATATAGTAGACAAAGTTAAAAGATGAGAAATATAGTAGACAAAGTTAAAAGATGAGAAATATAGTACACAAAGTTAAAAGATGAGAAATATAGAAGACAAAGTTAAAAGATGAGAAATATAGTAGGCAAAGTTAAAAGATGAGAAATATAGTAGACAAAGTTAAAAGATGAGAAATATAGAAGACAAAGTTAAAAGATGAGAAATATAGTAGGCAAAGTTAAATGATGAGAAATATAGTAGGCAAAGTAAAAAGGCAAGAAATATAGTAGACAAAAATAAAAGGCAAGAAATATAGTAGACAAAAATAAAAGGCAAGAAATATAGTAGACAAAGTTAAAAGATTAGAAATATAGTAGACAAAGATAAAAGATGAGAAATATAGTAGACAAAGATAAAAGATGAGGAATATAGTAGACAAAGTTAAAAGATGAGAAATATAGTAGAAAAAGATAAAAGATGAGAAATATAGTAGACAAAGTTAAAAGATGAGAAATATAGTAGACAAAGATAAAAGGCAAGAAATATAGGAGACAAAGTTAAATGATGAGGTATACAGTAGACAAAGATAAAAGGCGAGGAATATAGTTGAAAAAAATAAAAGGCGAGGAACATAGCAGAAAAAAATAAAAGGCGAGGAATATAGTAAGAATATAAAATAGTGGGATGCTCCACTAGTATGAACTTAAGCCTACGAATTCCTATGTATTTCTTACAAGATTCAAATTGAATACCAAATTTATTGCTAATTAGACCAAAATTCCTTAATTACGTCTCATTAACATATTTTTAAACAGTTCCCTTATTTTATATGACTATCATATATTTTTACTTTCTATTTGTGACACTTTTTGATGAAAATGCTTTGTTCCACGTTCTGTCAATTTAGCTCGTTTCGCTCGACTTCTGAATAAGCGGAGTCTTGGAAACGCGACAATTAGGTTGTTGGATTGGAAATCGGTAATTGTCTATTTTAATCGTTCAGCCTCAAGTTTAAATCATTATGTAGCGATTACGGCAGGTAATTTCTGTTACCACAATTAGATTTGTCTTTTCTATTTTTTATTTATTATCATATTGAAGTGATCTTCAATGTACATCTTATGTCGACATAATTTGTACAGTCTTTACTCAACAATTTGCATGAAAAATCTAAATTTGATTATATAATCCCCTCCATTTACTAATCATTTATCGAACTAATCGGGATTATATACACCCCACCGTTTATTAACCAGACTACCCTCTCTCTCTCTCTTTCTTTCTTTCTTTCTTTCTCTCTCTCTCTCTATATATATATATATATATCATTCAAACACAGTAGTGATTGAATATATGATTACAGTTTTCAATTTTCGTTCAGTAAGCCAAAATTTATGATGAATATTTTGCTGTTCACAATCGTAAAAATATTTAAGGAGGTGAGCGACGCTTTGAATGACTGGTTTCCATAGCAACCACGTCACTTAAGCGACTACTGTTTCTAATAATTAACGGGTGTACTAAAAAGGTAAGTAAAAAATGAAACGGAGATAATAAACCCCTGAAAAGGAAGAAAACTGGGGGTATTTTATTGAAAGCAGACGAGTGCCGTACCCGTACATTTTTATTACATATGTGTGCATTGGGACAAAAAAAATAAGACCGAAATTAAACAAAGGACAATAAGTTTATTGAAAGTCTGAAAAAATCATGGATTACAATAGAAAAATTCGAGCATGAAAAGTAATATAGTTAACCTTAAGCATGGAAAAGAAAATAAGTAGTTGTTAAAACTGGAAGAAAAAGGACAAGGGTATTCTAGTACAAATATATTAAATTGATAACTTATGAAGAACTTTTTAAATGATATTTATAACATTATATATTCAATTATTAATACTGCAATATTTTAAGTTTTAAAATTAATATATTTTTTACTAAGATAATCTAGTACTTTCCCTTTCCAGTTTTAACAACTAGTCCTTTACTTTTCAACGTTTAAGCTTAACCATATTACTTTCATGCTCGCACTTTTCTGTTTTAATGAATACATGTTTATTTTACATGTTCTAGTAAAAAAATATTATAAATATATATCTGTGTGTAATTGTTTTACCAATTAAGGCTAGCGCATTGTCGTCGGGAAATCTTTAAAAATATCACTGTTGAAAAAAAAAACGAAATAATTTTTTTTATTCTCCACATAGAGGGCGTCGGAAAAATAACTAAACCCTTGAAGAAAGTTTAATAACAGCAAACAATTAGATTATAAACAAATAATTATCCATATAAAATGCGTTATGTAATCATTTTTTGTCGACTGGTATTCTCATCTTCAAAGTGGTTGTTGTTTAACCACGTTTTACTCAACTTATACTCTGGCCTTCTTCAGATGGTCAACCATGACGGGAATACTGAGTCTCGTAAATGTATCTCCAGTAATTACTGCCTTCCATAGTCGGTGTTGCCTCACCACGTGTTAGCCAACTAATCCTTCTGCATGGATTAGGAAGGATTGAAACCGCTATCTTAGGCAATTCTCACCTAGATCCATAAAGTATGAACGCCTCTATCCAATGCGCCGGTGTATAAAAAATGTAAAATATAAATAAATAAAACGTTATAGTAACTTTCGAAAATACAAATCTATCTACCTATCTATATATCTATCTATCTCTACACACACGCACGCACGCATATGTATATGTATACATACATACATACATATATATATATGTATATGTATATACATATATATATACATATATATATATGTATATACATATATATATATATATATATATATATATATATATATATATATATATATAGTCATTTATAAAATATATATGGCGATTAAGCTACACTGAATATTCTGCGTTTCATCCACTATAGGATTCGTCAGGCTTACCTAGCTCTACCTACGTATTGAGCACTTTTGAAGTAAATACTTAAAGTTTACGCATAAATCTATACTTTCGTATATTAAATTCATGTGAGTAAATGAAGTAGTTATATTATATATATATGTGTGTGTGTGTGTGTAAATCTATCTTAAAACGTGAACGTGTCTATGTGCGTACATTTTCCTACGCAATGACACTGTCAATTCTCAGTCTACAGACTCGAAATTTGATATACAGAGTAGTAAGATTTAGGAGAATCTTTGTAATCCGTTTTCAGCCAGAAATCTTGCTGTTAATTCGTCAAAGTTCAACGATTTGACCTTCGAAAACTCTATCAAACTCCTCCGTCAATTTTTGGTATAAGCACATGAAAGTTTATATATAGGTTACATCGACATGGATCTAACTTAATAACTTGATTTGAGTCCAAAAAACTAAATGTAAAGGCTACATAATAGAGGTCAAATTAAAAAATTGCCCACTTTTTTTTTTTTTGCTCAACATACACCTCTAAACACCCGGGCAACGCCGGTATGAAATGGTAGTATATATATATATATATATATATATATATATATAGAGAGAGAGAGAGAGAGAGAGAGAGAGAGAGAGAGACAGACAGACAGACAGACAGACAGACAGACAGACAGAGAAAGTGAGAGAGATATACATATGTTTCTTTATAAAATGTGCGAAATAGAGGTTGTATTACTAATCTCAAAGAATTTAACGCAGACAATATTTTTACAAGTTTTTTATAGTCGATTATTTCTTAACGGAATATTTTTATGTGTTACAGTTTACTTCCTGAACTTATATGAAAGAAAATCTTTAATGTAAAAATAATTTTTTTAAATATGGCAACTTAATTATAAATTTTAAAACTTATTTTAAAAATAGAGTAATTGAATGAGAAAAACAGCTTCTTTGTGGTTATGGGCGCAGTCAGTATATTATGACTAAAGAGAACGTAGTAGAATATCAAACATGATGCATTTAGACATGTGGTTATTTTCTAAATAAATGCTTCAGTGTGTGTTATGAAAAAAATTAAAAAGTAACTGCATGACTACTGATAATATACTCTCTAGTAATATGAAATGAAAATAGACTCTTATTTTCTACACAAATAGTGTCATATCTTTTATCATTGCATAGCTATCATACTCTAAAGATAATCAAAGTAAATTATAACATGAAACCTATTATCCAATATAGCACCCAAATATTTTTGATAGATTATGGAAATTATCTTCTACCTAAATAATTATTATATTAACGGTATCCACTGTCAGTAATCGTTAACGTTATAAATATTAGAACAGAATTATTTTTAAGGGAAATAGGAATAGCACTCCGAAAAAACGTAAACATTTTCGATGGAAAATCTCTTCAGAAAACGAAATGAATAAACAGGGCGATAATAATGATGACTCCGTACACACTTGAAATACAAAGGATATCCCCTGCAGGAGCAGCTGCGTGTAAAACTGTGAGACAAGTGTTGCGCAATCAGCAACCACACCTCTCCTGAATCGGCACTTTTTGAATCAAGTGGCAAGGAGAAGTCCAGGACGACTGGTAACAATGCCGAGATAAACGGAGAGAACAACAGCACTTAGAAGTCCCAAATGGTTACCCATTTGGTACTAATCTGGTTCAGCATTACTTAACTTCGGTGATCCCGCGGGAACCGGTGTGCCAATGTGATTATGCCGTAGGGCAATAATAATAGTGTACTAAAAAAATTGCAGAAATTGTCAAATAATTAAGAAAATAATTTACTTCCAGATTATTACACTATTTCAAAAGAAAATAAAAACTGGCAAAAATGATAGTAAATTTAATAACTTATTAAAACCTTGACTCGAAAAATAGAAGGAAAGATCTTATATGTTCTACGCCATTCACTCTAAATGCCTCAATAAATCATTTTACTTAACAGGAGTTTTAAATCTCCAAATTCATATAAAATAATACCAAATACAAAAATACTATACAACGACATTTTCGCTTACAGCATCGAATGTATCTTCTAAGTAATTTTTTTACAAACAAAAAAAATACATGCTGAAGATATTAACAAAACGACTGTATGAATAGATGAATTATTATTGGAACACGCGTAGATTTCTGATCGAGCAAAAAAATGATGCTGAAAAGGAATAAAAGAGAAAATAACTTATGATTCGTAGATAAACACAGATTACTACTTTAAATACTCTGTCATTGATAAATCGAATATTCTCATAGATTTTATAGATAATTCTCAATTTTAAGCGACAGTCTTTTTCTATATTAATAAATACATTGAATATTTCTAAATAGTCAATATATTTATAGGTTCACCTTTTATAAATAAATATATGATGTTTTACGATTCTTTTCTAAGTAACTTATTCTCCATATATTAATTATTAACAAAGTATCGCTAATACTTTCATTACATCCCTGACGTTTTGCAATGAGGATTGGTGGTTTGTTTTGTTTGGATTCATTAGATATCCATTGCAAGCTTCAGTGTTAGTTTCAATATATCGGTCGATGTAACATCCGACCTTTTTCACGTGTATCTTTTCGAACTCGGAAATGTTTCTCTTTATATCGAGAATTTTAACGGAATTTCGAACAGAAGTTTTTGTTTACTTCACGGGGTTAGAATTCTCTTGCTCCTTCAGTCGTCCTAATAATCGAAATTGTATGTTTTATTCGCTCACACTTTCAGGAGAGTATCAGTATTTATAATTGATTCTTCCAAGTATCCCACCACTGCGCGACAGGCCATTGCTGAGCAAATACAATCTCACCTTAAGGCAATTGTTTTTTGATAAGCACTACGTAGTTCATTTTCAACGCACATTGTAAAACTGAATATTTTCGAAAGGTGAAATGTAAATGTATACACTTATTTTAGGTTATATTATATAAATACGAATGCATGCCGTACGTATTAGGAACACACGTGTTTTTTTTTTTAAGTGCAGTTGTTCTTAAGTTGCGTACATGATACTCATCTTAAGATATTTGCATTAAAATCAGGGGTACTTATCACCAAAATTATAATAAATTTTTCTAGTGCTGTTAACGTTCTATATACCATCTACTATTATCCTGTCTTTTTATTTCGCCTTCTATTTTAAAAGCACAGGATGGTAAAGTCATGACTCAATTAAAAAGTAGGCGGAATTAAATATAACCACAAAGGAATAATACTACTTATTACACTATTTGAACGTACCAACATTGATTCTGCGTATACATATTGTACGCAACAAATAAAAATAAACTGGCATTGCGAATTAATCTTTTAGATTCGATCAAAATTGAGTGCATTGTTTGACCTGACTAATTACAAAAAATATAGTGCGTATATATATATATATATATATATATATATATATATATATATATATATATATAAATACCCGTTCACATACACCTTTCACGACAAAGATAGAACCCAGAACTAGATAGAATCGAGCAACTGCATCGACAACGGACAACAAAAACAATATAAGAATTTAAAAAATCGATGCATAGCCAATAGATTGCGTCGTGGCTCATATGGTTAGGTCGTTAGTATTGCAGACTTCATGAGTGCGACGACCTGGGTTCGCGCCTACCTCGGAGCACGTCACTGTTGAGATGTAGTACATCGAAACCCACTTGGAGTCTGGAGCTGTTCGGTGTCGATGCTGTTGCTCGATTCTACCAAGTTATGGGTTCTATCTTTGTCCTGAAAGGTGTATGTGAACGGGTACGGGATATATATATATATATATATATATATATATATATATATATATATATAGGTTAGTTGGTGTGTACGGTATTGCATTACTTAATGTATGTGCTGATGCACGTATAAGGGAAACAAGTTTTGTTACAATGTTTTAATCAAGGAAAGTGTATTACTTTCCATTTTTTTATCATATTATGCTCGGCAAACAGCTTTCCAACTCTTTCTTGATGCTTAATATATACATATATATATATATATATATATATATATATATATATATATATATATATATATATTTATATATATAGTTATATATATATATGTATATACATAGTAATATATAGTTATATATATGTTAATATGTTAATATATATATATATATATATATATGTTTAATATATTCATTTTTATACATATATGTGAGTTTGTGATTAAATACACGTGTATATATATGTGCGTCCGCATATATATATATAAATATATATATATATATATATATATATATATTTATATATATAAATATATGCGTGTGTATTTATATATATACGAATGTAATTCATTTTGTTCGTTATTTGAGCTCAATAAGTATAGTAACGGACAAGTCAGTCTCCGTCTATGCAATCAATGAAATTAATCTTTTATAGCAAATATGCCTTTATTCCAAATTATGACCTAAACCTAATTCATACAATTTAATGGAAACAAAGTTCAAGGACAATCAGTCTCGTCGCCTTTGTTATAATGGAACTTGATGTAAAACGAATACAATGATTTTATTTTGTATAAAAGACTACAACAAAAACATTGAGTACTGAAACAGTTTAAGAGCGGAGTAAACAAAACAACTAATAATATTTACGACTTACATTTCTAGTGAAACTATCACTACTACTACTACTACCTATACTACAAATAATAATACAAATAATATAGATACTATTACTATAAATGTAAAACGAATTGACTCGCAGCGTTATCCAAACTACGAAAAGATATTTTCATTGAATCACTGGCTGACTTTTTATTGAATCGCAACAATTTTCTGTTTCAAGTCATGTAATATATGTTGCCATTCATGTAATATATATATATATATATATATATATATATATATATATATATATATAACTACTTCATTTACTCACATAAAATTAATATACGAAAGTATAAATTTATGCGTAAACTTTAAGTATTTACTTCAAAAGTGCTCAATACGTAGGTAGAGCTAGTAAGTAAGTTATAAAACATATATGGCGATTAAGCTACTCTGAATATTCCGCGTTTCATCCAATCAAACATTCTTTATGCTTATAAGCCTGAAGAATCATAGAGTGGATGAAACGCGGAATATTCAGTGTAGCTTAATCGCCATATATTTTATAACTTACTATATATATGTATATATATATATATATATACATATATATATAAAGATATATATATATATAACTATATATGCATACATATATGTATACATATATATTATATATGTTATGTATAATAAAATTAAAACGACGCAATGAAAGAAAACGTAATAAAGAAATAAGTAAAATGAAATATGACTTCTTAACATGGCGAGATTAAACTATTTGACAAATAAA
>NC_136498.1:45975227-45992727 GCF_053919585.1 Euprymna scolopes
ACCCCATTTTTAACCCGTTCCTTCACTAACATTAACTCTCCAACCTGTTGCCATGGTGATCCTTTAAATTAACTGTTACTTATGCCGTTATCAATGAAAATAGCGTCGTTTAAGTTTAAACCGTTAAAAACACGTATATAAGAATTTACACATAATTAATATTTTATTATAAACCCCTCTCTTTTTTAATACACTCCTACTACTTTAAACTCCAACGTCCTCTCCCCACCACTCCCCCTTCTTTTTTAACTCCCATTTATCTACGATTTTTCCATTCTTATTTGACTTTATAACTTAGTCCATCTATGAATTCTGATGATGCTAGTTGGATTTTTCCTCTCTTTGAGGATTTTCCTCTAGCTGAAACAATTTGTAAACTCATTCTGGACTCACAATAATAAATTTCCTATATACTGCTCTGACTACACATTGAGCACTCTCGTCCGGTTTTTTTCACCACTGGTAAATAAATATCTATACATATATATATGTATGTATGTATATATATGTATATATATATATATATATATATATATATATATATATATATATATATATATTCTGTTAATGCAAACTCAATATCCTTTTCTCACTTGTTACTTTTATATATGATTTCAGAATCAGTACATTGATATATATATATATATATATATACATATATATCTATGTATACGTATATATACATATATATATATACATATATATATGCAGTCATGAGATATATTATTTTGAAGCGTGCTTTTCTCGCCATCGAATAGTGTTATTCGTTACCGTTCTCAATGCCTGCTTCATTTATTTTTTTTTCAGGCTTTTCGACAGCATGGACAAAATTCAAATCCACAAGTTTTTCTTGTTTTAGTTAAAACTAAGCCAACAATCTTCCAAGACAGCGCGTGATATTAAAGGTAAAGTGTTCCCAGGAACGAGCAAAGAACGTGTTCCACAATGGTGGTTCAAGAAATTTCGCAATGGTGTTGAGAGCCTCGAAAAATAAGACAGTTTCGGCCATTCGACTATGGTGTATAATAAATATTAAACCTTATTTTAAGCAGATCCTCGAAAATCCACAGGAGATGTTGCTATTGAACTCACGGTCGACCACTCAACAATCGTTTGCTATTTAAAGCAAATAGAGAAGACAAAAGTGTTGGATAAATGAGTGCCGCATGAATTGAAATATAATATAAAAAAGGCGTCTTGAGGTGTCTTCAGCGCTCATTCTGTCCAACAAAAACGACCCATTTCTCGAGCGGATTATGACGTGTGATGAGAAGTGAATTCTCTACGACAACCGACGACGTTAAGCAGAGGCGTTGAATGCCGGAGAAGATCCACAACACTGTCCGAAACCGACATTGCACCAAAAAAAAAAATATGTTGAGGGTTGTTTGGTCTGCGGCTGGTCTCATCCATCACAGCTTCCTGAATCAGGGCGAGACGATAACGGTGGAAAAGTTCTGCCAACAAAATCACGAAATGCACCAGAAGCTTCAACGTATGTGTCCAACATTGGTCACTACGAAGCAACAAATGCTCCACCATGACAATGCTCGCCCGCATGTTGCTCAACTGATACTGTAAAAACTGGCTCCGAGGATCTACCTCATCCGCCATATTCAACGGACCACTCGCCCACCGATTATCATTATTTAAAGCCTCTCGAAAACTTTCTGCGCACTTCGAGAATTCCTGATTTCTATGCTAATGAGATAAACACATGGTATCTCGTTAGCATATATATGTCAAATATAATGGTTCTTAGTTCAGTTAAAACCGTTTATTATATAATCTTAGAAAGATGAATATCAAAAAACGACACTGTGTTTGCAGCAATTATATATATATATATATATATATATCGAAAGCGGTTGCTAAAGAAACTTATGGATCGAAACTAAACAATTTTGTGGAAAACGCAAATATTTAAATAAATAACAATAAACATTATTATTATTATTATTATTATTATTATTATTATTATTATTATTATTATTATTCATTTGAGAACTTGTTTAACAACCCATCTTACCAAAACATTAGCATGTACAGTGTCGTAACACTTTAACTTTTTTCTATATCAATACAAAATATATCTTGCTTTTTTTTTTACTGCGCACTTTTATTGACTTTGTTATATTCATTATTTTTATTGTATTGAAAACCTATAACGTGGTACATATATATACCCACATATATATATATATATATATATATATGTATATATATATATGTATATATATATATATATATATATATATATTAAAAGTAATTTTCAATTAATAAAAGATTTTATCTCGACAATTTAGATAGGTTTTCCTGTATGATATTCTAGAGTATCCATTAATAGACGCTCATATATCTGAAGTTCAAATTGAATCTACAATTAGGCTGTACCCTTATCAGAACAACCCAATATTTGCTTAAAATATGCAACATTAATGATAAAAAAATAATTCGTTTCTGCTATACCCCCAAATCGAAGAGTTTTACACTTTATGATTTATTATCTAATTAAGTCTTGTCTGTGATATATAGTTGCTATCTTAAGACATATACCACTTTGTCAAAATTAGTTCATAAATAATTCTATGAATACTTATTAGTCATCGGTTCGAACAAATAAATCCCAGTATATTCAATATAAAAGTATATATATATATATATATATATATATATATATATATATGTGTGTGTGTGTGTGAGTGTGTGTGTGCGTGTGTGTGTGTCATAGTTGTATTGCTAATATTTTTCTTGCATTATTCTGTTTTCAAGTAAACAGTGAGTGCAAATAAATGAATTATTTACTGGTTCACCATTATCCCTTTAACGGTGTCTTTGGCATCAAATTATAATTAATTTTGATCATATCCTGCTTCAGTCGGACAGAGTCAAACGTAAACAAAAGGTTTTACATCCGTTGGTCGCATAGTACACTGGAGTAAAACCCTGTTTTTCTTGTTAACGGATCTTTTGAAATAAGTAGGAGAAAAATATATTGGATGATGCAGTGGCATAGAAACAAAAATAAACACAATAAATGAAAATAAGGGGAGTTTCCTCGAAACTATCACAACATATATCTTTATAACTAATTAGTTATTCTAAATAATACGCTTAAATTATATATTTAATTAGTTATTCTAAATAATACGCTAAAAGCCTTGTTTCAGAATTTTACTGAGATAATAAATTTATATATTTGACAATAAACTATTTTTTACTAATGATGCAAAAATAAAATTAAAAATATACGTGTTTACTTTTTTAATTGCATTCTGTATATTTTAATTGATATGATTAATAGGAGAAAATGTTTCACATACAACCGGAAATATATAGTGTGTTATCATCAAATTATATATATATATATATATATATATATATATATATATATATATATATATATATATATATATATATATACTAGCAGTCAGCCCGGTTTTGCTATCCATAACTTGCCCTATGTGAGAATACGCTTTATGTAAGGTTTCAAATATTAAGACGAAAATTTTTCAGAGTAATTTCTTAGATACCGTTGGGGGTCATTTTTTATACCTTTGACCCCAATTTTTACACCTTAACATTAAATATTTTGGTCTCAAATCCAAATACAAAATTTAGTCCATGTCTAAGTGACCTACATCTAAAATTTCAAGTCTGTAGACACAAAATTGGCAAAGGAAAACTCTTTCAACTTTGACATTTAAGCAGCCGAATGTGCAGCCAAACTGATTAAAATAAGTGTCGCATACCTGAATACCCGTAATGTACAAATTCCAAGTGTAGAGACCCAAAATTGGCTAAGTAGTTTAATTAACAACGAAAATGTCAAATCTTTTGAATTTTGGCTGAAAACTGATTTTTAAAAAATTCCCAAATCTGTATATAAAGTAAGTCAAATCTAGAGTCCTTAGACAGAAAATTGACCGAGTTAGCTGTAGGAAAAAGTACCTAGTAAGACACACAGACGTTTTCACTTATATATATATATATATATATATATATATATATATATATATATATATATATATATATATATATATATATACTAGCATGGCGTTGCCCGGGTGTTTGGAGGTGTGTGTTTATTAAAAAAAATGTAGTAGGATGGCAGGCTCGAATCCGTACCGCAAAGGAGGAAAAGAACGGGGAAAAACCTGACGTCTTTGTTGTTACGACAACCCCCAAACCGGAAGTGACGTAGGTTAAAATTAAGGCTAGACAATAGAAAAGAGGGGATGTCTTCCGAAAATATCGGTTAAAAGATCGACCACTTCCTGTTGAACAGTGCCCATTTGAGGGTGAAGAAATTAATCTTTTTAGCCATTTTTTCGGTATTTGTCGTCTGAAGGGTCGAGCTTCAAAAGGACACTGATCTTGCCAAAATCCTTCACCTCTGTCGAAGATTTAGGAAGACATGCAAACATACATACATACATTTATATATAGGTAGCTCAAATGTTCGACCCAAACTGATTAAAAAGCTTGCCCTGTCTCTGTGTACCCTTTATGTAAAATTTCAAATATTTAGACCAGAAATTGTCGGAGTAATTTGGTAGAGACCGCAGAGGTCTATTTTTCTTTAATTTGACTCCTATTATGAGCCATTGCCATTTATTATTTTGGGCTCAAGTCAGGTTATTAAGGTAGATCCATGCCCCAGGAACCTATATCTAAAATTTCAAGTGTTAAGGCACAAAATTGGCGGAGGAGTTTGGTATAGTTTTCAAAGGTCAAATCGTTGAACGTTGACCCCTTAACAGCCAAATTTCCAGCCGAAAACCGATTACAAAGATTTTCCCAATTCTCACTACAATGTATCGCAAATTTCGAGTGTGTAGACTGAACATTGACAGAATTATTGTGCAGAGAAATGTACACTGACAGACACACATAGGCAGACAGAAAGACAGACACACACTTTCACTTTTATATATATATATATATATATATATATATATATATATATATATATATATATATATATAGGCTCCCTTAACTACCATGGAGAAAACTTGGTAGAACCCGCACACGTCGCATTTTTAAAAAGTTTGACCCCAATGCTAACCTCTTAACATTTATTGTTTTGGGCTCAAATCAAACTAAAATGTTCGGTCGATGTCCAAGTAACCTACATGTAAAATTGCAAGTATTTAGACCCAAAATCGGCGGAGGTGTTTAGTAGAGTTTGCAAACGTCAACTCTGTCAATTGTGACCTCTTGACAGCAAAGCGTTCGCCCAAAAACTGATTTAAAAACTTGCTGCATTCTGAATACCCTTTATGTAAAATTTCAAATGCATAGACATAAAAGTGGCTTAATAGTTTGCTAGAAACCACTAAGGTAAAATCTTTTGCACATTGAGACCTTGAAAGCTTAATTTCCAGTAAAAAAAAAAACGATTTAAAACTTGCCCTATGTCTGAATACAATTTGTGTAAAATTTCAAACCTTTAGACTAGAAATTATCTGAGTAATTCGGTAGAGACCGCAGGTATATATATATTTTTTTAACTTTGACCGAAATTTTACCCCTTTACCATTTACTTTCTTTGGCTCAAAAGAATTAAAATGTTTGATCCATGCCCAAAGAATCTATATCTAAAATTTCAAGTGTTTAGATTCAAATTTTTTTGAGAGGTTTGGTAGAGTTTTTACGGTAAAATCGTTGAACTTTTAACCCTGTATAGCCTAATATCTAGCCGAAAACCAATTTCTCAAATCTTGATACTCCTTATCTCAAATCTCTACTCTGTAGATCGAAAATTGACAGAGATTTTGGGAAGGGAAATGTATACATACAGGCAGACAGATATTTTCACTTTTATGTATGTATGTATATATGTACATATATATATATATATATATATATATATATATATATAATTGAGGAGCATTATGATATATAAATATATATACATATATATATATATATATATATATATATATATATATATATATATATATATATATATATATATATAATTGAGGAGCATAATGATACATACTGTGCCCTAATATATTTAGCCCACGGAATAATAGCAAACATAATTTAAAGTTCATTCGTAACAACTACATTTGCAATTTCTCTACATTTTATTTTATAAATAATTGGATTCGTTCAAAAATATCGCAAACATTAATAAATAAATTACAATTATATACACGCAGTATGTTCTAGTACTAGACGAAGTTAAATCGATGATAAAACATTTAGCTTTTCAACTTTGTAATAGTTGCAAATCTCGCATAGGCAAGCCACCCTGATGACCCGTAAATTAAAAAAACACTTGCTAATGGATAATTATATATATATGTGTATACATATATATATATATATATATATATATATATATATATATATATATATATATATATATATATATATATATATATATAACTGTAAAGTTGGTTCGTTCTAAACAAATAAAACCCTATTTCTAAGTTACCAATTTATTTGAAATTTTCAGAAAACCCATCTTTAGAGTCGAGGTATGTTTTTATGTTATTGAAATAAATTTACCTCGCGATTTATTAAAATTAAAATATTAAATAAAATAAATATATTTTTTTTTACTGCGAATCTGTTCTGTTGATAAAACTGAACTTCCGGTTCGATTCATTTCACAGCCACGAATTGACGAAAGATTTCATTTTCTGTTACCTCGATAAGTAAAAAAAAAAAAAACTTACTCATGCAGAGAGTGATCCGTGCTGAAATAATAATGTTATTATTTAAAAAGCCATTCTTAACATGGGGAAGGGAGGGTGTTTTGTACCTATTCTGTACTTTAACCTTACAATTGAATAAAAAACATATCATAAAACTTTAAACGTGGAAAACGATTTTAAAAAAATAGCGCGGATCACTCTCTGCATTAGCACACACACACACACACACCCACACACACACACACACACACACACACAAAAATAATAATAATCCCATATTTTAAAACTTTAAATTCATTTATGTACTTATGTTTTTTAAATTTTATTTATGTTAAGGCTTCACTCATGAAGCATTACGTTTTAATTCTTTAGTTTATTTTCACGGCATTGTTTACATAAAAAAGTTTGTTTTAACTCTTTCTGGTAATCTCCAAAAATACGGTTAGGGCTTACAACATGGTCGCCAGAAGAGTCAACAAAAAACTGCGAATAACATATATAAAACTCGTAATTTCTGTTTTTAAAGTGGGTTGTCAATTTTCTTTATGAAATATACTTCCAAAATAAACTATTAAAGTCGCTTAAAACATAATAGAAGTATTATTTTTTTTATTTTTTAAAAACAATGTTTACAAAATGTCTCCGCACGTTCGTAGACATTTTGTAAACATTGTTTTTAAAAAATAAAAAATAATACTTCTATTATGTTTTAAACGACTGTAATAGTTTATTTTGGAAGTATATTTCATAAAGAAAATTGACAACCCACTTTAAAAACAGAAATTACGAGTTTTATATATTTTATTCACAGTTTTTTGTTGACTCTTCTGGCGGCCATGTTGTAAGCCCTAACGGTATTTTTGGAGATTACCCTTTTTCTAAACTGTTTCATTTTTACGACATGCCTCAACGTATTATAAACACACTAACCCCCCCTCATGTTAAAAAAAAACCCAAAAAAACGCCCTTCCATAAACCTCAAAAGCCGTTCTTAACATGGGGAAGTTAGGGTGTTTATAATATGCTGGGGCGAGTCGTAAAATTAACGAAGTTGCTATCTATTATTTATTGCAAAAATTGCTTGAAATTTATTTATTTGACAAAAAAATTAAATTTTGGTACTCCTTGGGCGTTGAGTTCCATGGCGACCAGTAGAAAAAATAATAGTCGCTCCCTTAGTCTCCCACCTCACCCCGCGCGTAACATATTTTATTTACTGACGTTGCCGTAACTAAACGATTAGCTGTCACATTTACAAACATTTATTTATTTATTTATTTATTTTGAAAAAAGTTTTACTTTTTATGAATATTAAAAGAAAAATGGGTACTCATGCAGAGAGTGATCCATGCTGAAATAATAACGATATTATTTAAAAAGCCATTCTTAACATGGGGGGAGGGTGTTTTGTATCTATTCTGTACTTTAACCTTGCAATTGATTAAAAAAAAACACGATTTAAAAAATAGCGCAGATCACTCTCTGCATTAGCACCGAAAAATGTTACTATTTATTAATAATTTCTCACTTTTACAAACATTTGATTTTAAATTTATTTTTAAATGACGACATTTATCGACTTTTTTTTAAATACCCCCCCCCCAATGGTGTTTATTCCGAAATCCGTTGTTAACATGGAGAGGTTGGGGGTGTTTATTCTGAAAGCCGTTCTTAACATTTGTGGAGGTGGATCTAATGTAAAAAAAAAAAAAATAAATAAATTTAAAAAAAAACTAAATCATTTACTAATAACTTCTCACTTTTACAAATATTTTTTAATTTACATGCACAGATGAACAAATTGCTGAATAGTGCGAAAACAAAACATTTAGGTTCACCTCCACAATTTTCTTTTTTAAATGACGACTTTTATTGATAAATAAATTTACTTCTCCGCAACTTTTATTGATAAATAAATCTACTTCTCTGCCACGGGCACTGAACCCCTCCTTTTTTTTTTAATAGTATTTTCGGGTGGGTATGCTGACAACAAATATCAGTTAAATTTTGCAAATAGCCCCCCCCCTCCAAAAGTGGTGTTTATTACGGAAGCTGTTCTTAATATGAGGAGGTTGGGGAGGGGGGTGATTATAAGGTGGACCTAATCTAAAAAAAAAAAACAAGTTGTTTATGCGCACATAAGCAACTATTTTTTTATTAACTTTTTTTTAATTTTTAATTTAAAAATTAGTAAATTTCAATGAATAGAATAATAAATCATTTATCATTAATATGTGTTTTTGGTTTTGTGTTGAATGAAACTTTTTTTTTCATTACAACAATAATGAACCAATTTAAATCTTCCGGCATGCGTTTAAGGGTTACGAAATTATAAATAAATCGTTTAGTTACTAAGCCAACGTCAGTAAATAAAAAAAATGTTACATGCGCATGCATTAGCCTTGACTAGGAGGGGGGGCTAAGGGAGCGACCATTAAATAATTATGCTGGTCGCCATGGAACTCAACGCCCAAGGAGTACCTAAAGTGGCACTTATGCACTTATGTTACCGTGCTATTTTTTACAATAGTATTTTCCTGTTAAATTCAAATTTTGCAATATGTTTTTCTTTTATTAATTTGTTAAGTGAAAGTACAGATAACCCGGTCGGTTTCTAATGCGAGGAAAATCTAGCCCCCCCCCAAAAAAAAAGGGGTACTCTGGATAATAACAAAACATTAAAATTGCCTCAGTCGCGAAAGATTTCTTCTCTACTGAACGAGGAAAAAAACGGTGAAGTGTAGTTCACCTTCTGTTTTTCTCCCCCTCTCTCAATATTTCTCTCTATCCATCTCTCCCTTTCCCTCTCTCAATCTATCTTTCTCTCTATATCACCCTCTCCATCTCTCTTTGAGCCCCTTTCTCTCTCTAACTCCCTCTATCTCTCTCCTTTCCTCTGTTTCATCCCTCTCTGTTTCTAACACTCCACCTCTCTCTCTGTTTATCTATCAATCCCTTTATCTCTCTATCTCCTTCTCTTTCTCTATTTTCCTCTCACTGTCTCTTTTCTATCTATATATCTTCCTCTCTATCTGTCCATCTCTAATCCCTCATCCTATTTTAGTCTCCTAAATTAATTACAGTGAATAAGGCATTGTCAAAATATGGATAAATCCTATTTTAGTCACCTAATTTACTGACTGTGAGAATAGAAGTTATTTGGAAATTACTGCTACCTTGAACAGCACCATAAGTAACTGGTAAAACGTTTCTAATTAAATTGAGTTTGGCAGCCATTTGGTAACAAAATGACATAGCCTTAGCCCTTGCTGCATGAGGAATACCTGCGACCTTGCTGCCAAGTAGAAGAATTATTTATTCTACTTTAAAACTTTCAACTTTTCAAAAATCTCATCTTCGACATCTCCAAAACATCCAATATGGGGAAAAATATTGCAGAAATGGAAACTTATTGTTTAGGATGAATGCACAATGGTACGCAAAAAATCACTTGAGGCTCTTGGTCGATCCTTGCAAGATTTGCGTGGCAATGTCAGACCATTTGGGAATGCAGTAATATTGCTTGCAGGAGATTTCAGACAAATGTTACCTGTTATACTTCAATCAACATCAGCAGATGAAATAAATGCTTGCCTCAAATACTCTACTTTTTTGTTCCATGTGAAGACATAAAACTTAACTCAAAATATGCATGTACAGTTGCAGACTGTTCGATCTAGGATTCTTCAGGCTTATGCGCATATGCCTGAAGAATCCTAGAGTGGATGAAACGCGGAATATTCAGTGTAGCTTAATCGCCATATATATTTTATAAATTACTAACTAGATTTACGTACTATTGAGCACTTTTGAAGCAAATACTTAAAGTTTACGCACAAATTTATAGTGTCGTATATTAATTTTATTTGAGTAAATGAAGTAGTTATATATATATATATATATATATATATATATATATATATATATATATATATATATATGTGTGTGTGTATGGAGATATGGATATATATATATATATATATATATATATATATATATATATGTTTTGAACTTAAATAGATTTTTTTCTGGTATTTCTTTCTTTTATTAAAATCACATTAAGACATTGGGAAAATTTAAAAAAAAAGAAAAAAGACTAATTCAAACAATCTTTATTTCTAAAAAAAATAATGTATTTTACATGTTGCCAATTTGCAGCTGCGAATGTTTGTGCTCTTTCCAAAACAGACTTGACTAGCTGCGGGTTTTACTTTTGAGGATATCTGAAAGAAAGAGTCTATTTTTACAACCACCAACACCTGCAAATATTAACGGAAACATCAGGAACGAAATAATTTAAAGTTAGAGTTTAATCGCAAGCCAGGGATTCTGCAATTTGTCATGAATAATGCTCGAAAAAGAGCACATATCTGTGAAGCTGAAAATCGCCTCTATCATATTTCACATGTTTGATTTCTCCCACTTTGTCCTAAAAACTTTCTTAGAATTATGAAAAGAAAACGAGCTTAGTCTTAGCAGCAATGAACGTTAGCATCCATTTCTGACGCCATTCTTCAAGAGACTAAAGGTCTTCTAGTGTTTCCGCCATTGTCTTCAATATGTGTTAATTTGTTTTCCTTTTGTGCAACAAATATACTCATCTCGGAATATTTCATCAGGGAGGTAATTATGAATATCAGGAATAATAAAGGTCTAAGGATCGACACCTGATATACACTAGCAATTGTATCATAACGTTTAGATATACAACTATCGAACGCAACCTGGATGCTTTTCTGACTTAAGAAGGTCTTAACCATGTTATGTATTTGCCCAGTAATACTATAGGATCTTATTTGTAGGTGTAGTCAGGTGGGAAGCAGGTAGTTCCACAGGCGTGCAGTTCTGAGAAAGACACTTTGTTCATAGAATCTACGTTTTGATTTAGGCATAGACATCCTAGTTGTAGTCAGGTGGGAAGCAGGTAGACGAAACAGAGTTCCACAGGCGTGCAGTTCCGAGAAAGACACTTTGTTCATGGAATCTACGTTTTGATTTAGGCATAGATAAAGAACGGGGACAGTTTTTGACAGTGGGTTCAGCTAGACGGGTGTTTTTTTGTAAAAGATTGGCGAGGGGGGGACCAGAGTGGAGTTCAGCACCTGCCATGGAAATAACGATAAACAAAGATAGGCTTGCAACGTCTCTTCTGTGGGAGAGAGGTTGCAGGGAAGAGAAAAAGGCATCTCCCACCAAGCCGCGAAGTCTATTTTGTACTCTGTCAAGACAGGATAGGCTGTTTTTAGCAGCTCCGGCCCAGATATGGCAGCAGTATTCCATCCTTGGACGTACTTGGCTTTTATGTAGATAGAGAATTTCATCAGAAGTGATATATCTTCTTGAGCGGCAACAGACTTGATGTACGTGTTCCATTTTAGATCAGGAGAGAAGGTCAAGCCCAGAAGTTTGCCAAAACATGGGGCTTCTCCTAGACGAGAGCCATCCATTTCAATTGATGCCAGATGGAGATCAGAGCTTTTATGATGTAAATATAGGAGTTTGGTTTCAGATGCATTAAAGGTAACCAGCCACACCTTGTCCCACTGAACCACTCGTTCGAGATCAGAGGAGAGAGAATCAGAGAGAGCTTTGTCATTTACAGCCTTTGATGTGTTGCTGTATATGGTCGTGTCATCAGCATAGATGTCAACGAATGATTTAAGTATGTGTTTAGGGAGATCATTGACGTAGATCAGGAAGAGAGTTGGATCGTTGCCTTCGTTATAAAGATGGTCGGCCAGCTGAAAAAATGACGTCATCGCCGAGGTCCCAACAAGCAAGATATGTGGAACTCTTAGACTGTCAATAATGAACAGTAATTTTTACAGAAAGCGTTACAAAACTTCAAAATTGGACTGAAACAAAGAAAGAACACGATGATTTATACTGAAACTCATCTAATATTAATAATAAAAAATAATAAAAAAATAATAAAACACAAGTTGTTTGTTTAAGTATTATAAGCAATTGAATATTTCGTTGTATTATAGATTTTAAAGATTAGAATGCGTTCTTTAATTACTTATAAATTACATTTTTAAAAAGTGACGGAACACGATTTGATTTGTAGTAAACTTGAAGTTTATTTAATATAATTAAATGAAAATTATGCATGTAAGATTATAAATATTTATAGCAGAACACAAGCAAAACATTTGAAATATTAAAATTAAACTATTTTTTTGATCAAATGAACAATATTTTTTAAATCAAAATGAATTTTTTAAAATCAAAATGAATTTTTAAAAAATCAAAATGAATATTTTTAATCAAAATGAATAATATTTTGTTTTAATCCAAATTAATATTTTTTAATCAAAATGAACAATATTTTTTTAAAATCAAAATGAGTATTTTTAATCAAAATGAACCACAATTTTTTAAATGCAAATGAACCACAATATTTTTTCAAAATCAAAAACAATATTTTTAATAAATTAATGAAGTATTGCATAGTAAAAAAAATAATTAACCTAAAGAAAAAATCATGTTTCTTATTTAAGATTATTTCACCACATAACAAAAATAACATGCAAAATCATTTTTTTATATCCATATATCAGTTTGTTAAAATACGTGGGTTTGTATTACTGTACACATAGATTCGAAAAAGTTGTCAAAAAACAAATATATAACAAATAAATGTTATCAAAGGCAAGATAAGTTACTTTTCTACCTAACTGGATATATTTTTCGTATTTTTATTCAATGTAACATGTTTATTCAGCTCGAAAACCATACAGTGGTTACCGATGTATTGGAAAATTCAAGATGGTGTCTGACTCCCTCTTTAACACGGTAAGTGTGGGAAAAGGTGTTATAAATAAAAAACTGGTTTAAATACTGTTCAAAACTCGCTCAATATATGTTATCGTGACATAGCTTGACATATATTCGGCGGGTTTTTAATAGTATTTTTCTAGTTTTTTTATTTATAACACCTTGTTTTTCGAGCTGAATAAATATGTTACATGTAATAAAAACACGAAAAATATATCCAGTTTGGTAGAAAACTAACTTATCTTTCCTTTGATAACATTTATTTGTCATATATTTGTTTTTTGACAACTTTTTCGAATCTATGTGTACAGTAATACAAACCCGAAATGAACTAAGAGCACGAGTGAACGCGCGTTTTTTTTTTAGTTTAGTTTCATATATATATATATATATATATATATATATATATATATATATATATATATATATATATATATATATATATAAAATACGTATTTTTAAATTTTATCTTTCTAGCTTTAAAAAAAGTTTAAAAATTTTATCAGCCGGCATAATTTATTTTTAAATATTGAAAAATTTCAGGAAAATTAATTTTTGCTAGATTTTTAAAACGTGTGTCAACAGCTTAAAAAATCGTCTCTTCAAAAGAACGTGTTTTAAAGAGTCGATGTTGTCTCGCATTTTCATTAGTTTTGTATACTGTAATTTTTTCTTTTTAGATATTAGCAATTTATTTGAAGCTTCTTCGTTTGAATGGTAAAAAACTTAGGATGATAATATTGAATTAAATTATAGTTGCATCGTGTTAAATACACTTACTTTGCTGAATGGAGATATCCACGAGTAACTACCGGTGATTACCGGTGTCAAGCAACTAATGGACTATCCGTGATGACGTCAGCAGATTAAATTATTTTTGCCCACCAGCCATCTTGTCTTTTAAGACGGTCTTGTTTGGATCCAGGAGGGACCCTTGAGGGACTCCAGCGTTAATATTGCAGACCTCTTATTTTTGTCCATTAACCACTACTCTTATGAGCCTATCAGAGAGAAATGATTTAATGATAGAGAGAATATTTCCAGTTATACCGTAGCTGGAGATCTTGTGAAGTAGGCCTTTATGCCATACCTTGTCGAGGGCCTTTGATATATCAAGAGCAATTGCCCTGGAAAGGAAGCATTTGTCAAGAGATTCACTAATCCTATGAGATATAACCGTTAGCACATCTGCTGTAGACCTTGCAGAACGGAAACCATACAATGTTTTGTTACGGTGAGTGTGTCATATTTAGTGTGAAGATACTATATTAATTTCAATTTATTGCTTTAATAGTAAAATAAAATATCCCTATATTACTGGGTTGCGAAGAATTCGCAAATCGTGTATATACCTTACAGGTATTACATGTAAGAGCCGCACTAAGTGAAATATACCATTCTCCAATATAATACGTGATTTGCCATGCGTTGTAAACCTATTTGATCTGTTGTTTCGTATGAGAGGAAGGAAGGGGTGATGCCTGCTTATCTTGTGTCAATGTTCATATTTACAGCACATCAATCCTTGAGAGTGGTTATAAAATAGTAGCAGAACGTATATGTTTATATCTTCTTCACATCTCTAGACCGTGTCGGCTCGCCTGAAAAAAGAGCCCATCACAACAACACAAGTTTAGATTAGGACTATTTGTTTCACGGTTAAATGTTGCGACCCTTATCTCTGCCTATCCTTAGAAGAAGTGTGAGGATTTCTGTATTGATTTCTCTTTTATATATAGCTACCTCTCGTCGTTTCACTAGAATTTTGATCTTCTGCCGAACTCAAAAACTCGAGCTGAAGACAATAGACTAACTGTCTAAGCACATGTTTTGTTTTCTTATTTATTTGGTATGTGGTGTGTGCGCGTGATCTTTTACCATATGAACCTGCAGCTAACGCGTTCAAAATGCGTCAGAGCGGTTTACTCGGGTTTTATGAGTGTTAACCTTTTGATTCAGATCCCATTCAACGGCATCCTGCACTATTAATATTATGGACTCCCTAACATCGCGAATCCTATTTTAATTAAAATATGGATATCTGGCAGAATTACATATCCTCACGTGAGGGTGTTCGTTAAAAAAATAACCTACACAGAAAGTGTAGAGGCAGCCGAGAAGGTTTCTGGTAAACATTCATACTCACTCATCTTCAAGCAGTAAACTAAGTTGAACTTTTTACATTTTTATAATTACTAATCTATCTCTATAGAATAGCTACAAAATTTTACAGGTATACACACGAGTATCATCATTTAAATGATTAGAATATATCAATCAATAATATAGCCTATAAAATGTAAACTGATCTTGCAAAGCGTAAATGACGTCTTCCTTTTTACAATGGGGTCACCATTTATCAAGACTCGAAAGCCACTTAAAAATAAAAGTTCATAAGTGAAGGGTGGGCACTTAAGCAAAAGTGAGGTGATAGCTTGTGATGGAAAATAAGTTGAATTTGTTTACGTATGGGGACAACACATCAGGAAGCCTTTTTACATATGACTTGAAGACGACCCTTTTGTAGTAAGCTTTAAATTAGGCCAGTTGAACAGACGTCCATATGTGTGCAGTTCAGAGTGAGAAATGTGTTAATCAAATGTGTGTTTAGATGTCGGCATACATAGAGAGTAAGGGGAAGTATTAACAATTGTTGTCGCTAAACAAATACTTATGTGTGAACGTTTAGTAGTTGCCCCATAGATTTAAGCTCTAGACTAGCACTTTCAATGAAAATAACGATAAAGCAGGGACGGCTCTCAACAGTTCACCAGTGGAAAAAGGTTGAAGGAAGGAAAATGACACCATTTCCAATGTTTCGTAGCCGATTCTTTAATCTCTCACGACAGAAGAGAGTGATGCGAGCAGCCCTTGCCAGAAGGTCACCTTAGTATTTCATTTTATATCGTGTCTCGCTTCTGTACATCTGAAGAATTAGATCGGAATTGAGATAGACTCTTGAGCAGTTGAATAAGGAAAGTAACCTCGCCAACAGTATGAATGTAAGTCGTCTATTTTTGGCCAGGAGTAAAGCTGATACTCAAAGGTTGTCGTAGCAGATTATGTAGGGATCAGAATGTTTATGGTGAAAAGATAGGAGCTTTATTTTGGATTCAATAAAATTTACCAGCACCATTTTGGACGATTTCACCACGTGTTCTACGTTGAAAGAGAGACTCGGAGAGTTATCTAGCGTTGTTGAAGTGTTGGCATGAATGGTAATGTTGGCTGCAGATATGCAATTCACTTATTCTTGATATTAAACTAATAATAATGTTTTACATAGGAGTGACCACTTATCAAGACACGGACGCCACTCGAGGATAAGGGTGACTGAGAGTACAGTAGTCAATGGGATAATATAGTAATCGTTATTAGTGGAAATTTGGCAAATTGGATTACTTAAGGGGACGGTTCATCAAGAATTATTTTACGTTGGACTTGAAGACAAACAAATTGTAGTCAGATAGAAAACAGGCTAACGGAAGAGAGTTCCACAGGCGTGCAGTTCTAAGAACAAAGTGTTGTTCATGGAATCTAGATTTTGGTTTAAGCACATATAAAGAGTTGAGCAAAATTATTGACAGTGGTTTCGGCTAGAGGAGTGTTTCTCGTGAAAGTTAGCGAGAGGGGACAATAGATTGGAGTTAAGATGTGCAATTGCCATGGAAATAACGATAAAGCGGAAACAAGCTGGCAACGTCTCTTCTGTTGAAAGAAGTTGCAGGTAAGAGAAAAGGGTATGTCCCACTAAACTACTATCTCTGAACTCTGTTTAGGTAGAAGAGGCTGTTTTTAGCAGCTCCTGCTCAGATGTGGCAACAGTACTCAATCCTTGTTTAGCAAAGGGGAAGCAAGTCTCATTTTTCGAGTATATGGTATGACGCGACTGCCGATTGAACTCTCCGTTCCTGGAACAAGTGAGATGTAAACCCACTTAACTTACCCAGTGGTTTTAATCAGTGGTTTCTGTTAGCACTGTATTGAAAAGATTGCGTCGTATATATGTGACTACTAGGAATATCTAGAGTATTCTGACGTGTACTTAA
>NC_136498.1:45997727-46002727 GCF_053919585.1 Euprymna scolopes
TAAATATTCAACATTTGTCGCTCGCGGCATGTGGGTTAGTCTTTTTCCTATAACATCTTGGGGGAAAAAAGCGTTCAGCAGTAAATACTATCCCGCAGTCAAACTTGACCCCATTACCTCATTAAAACGAGCACCTGCCAAATCCAAGTAATTAAATAAATTATAACGTGTTTCCGATAGCATCTCGCGGTTTTTCAAACTTTAATTTACAACTTTGCCTCAACGGTTCGGGTTCGATCCTCATACTTACTTTTTTTACCCCCCCCCATTCACCTCCAAACACCCGGGCAACGCCGGGTACCCCTCGCTAGTCTGTTATAAATGATGAGAGGTTTTGGTGAAGTAAAGAAGTCAGAACATCGGATTAATCGACGAAATGAAGAATTTCATGGATAAAAACTGTCATCTCTCTATTGAGACAATAAGTTCACGGTTTTCGGTCAGTGTAGGATCTGCACACAAAAATATTCGTGAGTCACTTAAGATGCAAAAGATGTGCGCAAAGTTTGTCCCAAGAGCACTCAATCCTTTTCATAAACTATTTGATTACGATAGACGTCAAGGAAGTTATTCACCCTCTCTAGAGCTCAGACCTTGCCATCTGCGACTTTGGTTATTTATTAAGCTCATGGTAAACTTCCGGGACCAGAGTTTCATGTGTCTACAATCAATAAAAGTGCCCGTACGAAAAATGTATGGAAACTTATTGAAAGCAATACCTATACTGCCAATGTAATTAATATATTCAGATATATGTTGAAAATTATAACGAACTGATGAAACTTTTCATGGACATAAAAGGACACAATTTTTTCATACATAACAAAGTGATTATTTTTATAACTTAAAATAAGTTAGATTCGTTAAATTCATTCTTAATAAATCTTGTCAACACTCCTCACTTCGATACAATTAAAGAAAATATTCTACACTGTTTCTCTTTGCGTCAAGCAACAGAAAACAGAAAAGTATATTAACATCTTGGAGAGGTGGGTCAGCTCCAAACAAAACATAATACCACATTAATATTACACCCCCCGTATATATATATATATATATATATATATATATGTGTGTGTGTGTGTGTGTGTGTGTGTGTGTGTGTGTCTGTGTATTATAAAATTAAAATAGAACGTTCATTGAACTTCATAAACGCATTGCACTGTATTAATTTGAAAGCCTTTGTTGCCTTTCGACAAACATAAAACATTATTTAAACACACGTATTTTATATTAATGATTTTTTTTCAATATTTTACCATTGCGGAATGATATGAGAGGACTTTCAAGGTGCAATCGAATAATTGTTGAAACGGTGCATTGCAAGCGGGGAATATTAAGAAAAAAGTCTTGAAGCTTATTAAACGCAACTCGTATCTATCTATCTATCAATATATATATATATATATATATATATATATATATATATATATATATAAATATATATATATATATATATATATATATATATACTAGTAAAAGTACCCGTCATGACTGGGTTCAAAAACAGCCTACAGAAAATGAACTCTGATTTATGAAAGTATGACAGGTTATAAAAAGGAAGGGATGTAAAGAGATAGCTTCGAATTTGGGAGTAACAAAACCAAAGCAAAATATGATGAAAGTAAAAATAAAATAGATAAACCCCATAGCTTATTATACCATACCTGTTCACACTGAAACACTTATCATAATATTCTGTGGATCTATATTAAAAAACCTTGTAAAACTTTGTGACATATTTCCATTCTATGGTGGTCAGGCACGAACGAACACCCCATAATTTTATTATACCCTATTTCTTCAAACTGAAACATAAAAGTATACTTACGCAGATAGATATGAAAAATCTTTATTAAAGTTTGTGCCTATTTCCATTCTATGGAGGGCAGCCGCGAACGCAGCCCCCACGATTTTATTATACCATCCCTATTGAAGTTTAAACATAACTTATCCAAGTATTATTATGTAAATCTATATCAAAAACACTTGTAAACCTATTTTTTAATTTTTTTAATTTTTTTATTTCCATACTTTGTGGACTAAGCGCGAACGCAGACCCCACAATTTTAATAAACCACCGTTCTGCCAGATCAATCATACCCATTCCTGTGTCTCAATACATCTTCTATCATTATATATAATCAGTTTTTTAAAATAGTCAACCATAAAGAAACCTAGTCGTGACCAGACACACACACACACATTCAGCTTTATATATATATATATATATATATATATATATATATATATATATATATATATATATATATATATATATATACGTATCTGTACATAAACTAGTCTGCTGGTGAAACGGATAAACTTAATAGCCGCACATTCTTGAAAAAGTAAATATAGAAACGCGATTATTTGACGGGATATTTCCTTGAAATTTTATTATATAGAATTCAATATCTTTAGAACGCTCCTTTTTCCCGTGAACAATAAATAGCAGTACAAACGCATGAGCAGTAAAAATAGAGAATGGCGAGTGAATTACAAAACATATTATGTGTTGCAACCGTCGCCAATTGGTTGTTTTTATTGTATTCAAAACACTTGAAAGTAAAGCATGTCACAAACATTACTTTCAAGACAAGAAAAAGCAAAAAACGATGATTTTTTTCGGGAATCTAACGCTGCTACCCTAATAGTACTACTATTATAATTTACGAACTGTTGGAGTTAGGGAAACGTGTTCTGCAGTCTAAAACAGTTAAGGCAATTCAAAAACTTAGAAAAGTATTATCAGCTGGAAAATTGCACGAGCCTCTAATATTATATGTGGTAAGCGAAAACTACAGGTTATTTCTGTTACCATAGGCTGACAATGAAATATGCAACCAATATATTAATCGTTAATAAAATACAGTTGCCTTTGTTCAATAGAGGCACATTTGCTACAAATAAACGTTAGTCTATGCTTGCATTATCCACCAAGTTCTAGTAAGGAGTCGCTAATAGATTAGATTCCTTTTGTTTCTTTCATAGCAAGATTCGCGATAACTCTGACAAACTATTTTTGGCACTATTCCAAATCTATCTCTCACGACTTTTACAATCTGGGGGTTACTTAGTATACATAATCTTTCAAATAATCGCACAAATGCACAATCCGGGATATTACGTATAAAACCAATATATTCTTAAACATTGGTTTCTTGTTGTGAAAATTTCTTTTCATCGTTTCCTATTTAATTTACTGATATTTTACTTTTAGTTATGGAATGTAATAGATGGCGCATTAATGTTACCTTGCAGTTCTTTTGTTAAAACTGCAAAAGCATTTATCTAAGTTAGCAGGGACGCCCGGCGTATGCTGACGTAAAATAAGCATAAATATGGTATTTTTATTCATGTAGATTTCGTATATATTGTTATAGAATATATTTTCTATCGATTCATTAAGTTATAAAGTGTGATTACAAAAAAAAGTATATCCATATAACTTGCGTACATCAGCTTGAATCGAAACCAAAATTATAACGAATACGATGTTCAGCATGTTAAAAATACATTTTGTTGTAAAAATCTAATAGAAAAACATCTGAAGAAGTTGGAGGGGAAAGGATATTTTTATGGACACATAAATCGTAAAATTGCCTTCCCAATAACCAAACAGCTGTAATGAAAAAATCCAGAAAATAAACGAAGGTCATAAAAAAGGAAAACGTGAGTATTTGAATTTTCAACAAAATCTTGAACTATATATATATATATATATATATATATATATATATATATATATATATATATATATATATATATATAAATAAAATTTCAGTTTTCTCAGCTATAATCAAAACCGAAACCAAAAGTTATAAAGAATTATTTGTAAAATTATTTATAACAAGAAATGGGAGATCATAACAATTAAACGATAGTCACTCGAAAGAAAAGAAGAAATAAGCCTGACACACAAAATAACACACACTCTGTCGTATTAAGGTATAATTAAAAGATCTATCATATATGATCTCTTTGACTTACTAATAATGCTTAGTGAAACTTTTTGTAAAATTACTTCGAATAATATGGTCATAAATATTTTATATGAAGCCAAAAATATATAGAATATTAGTACTCTACTAACACAGACGTAGCTGCTAGCACAACACATAGCTTCTCTCTATTTCATTCCCTATCACAGACGGTTTCATTTCCGACATGTTTGCCAGATCAGCAATATCAACATGCCTCATTCCTAGACCTACTTCTGACCACAGTTACCTTGATTGTATAACGAATGCCCAGAGCCAACTAGGGGATGCTGATCACACTGTGATAATGGAAGAAATCTTCCGTAATTCTCGACCCAAAACTGAAGACCCACTGCGCAAACAACGAGGTATTACAAAAAGGCTGACTGGGAAGCCATCGAGGATCTCATCACAGATGCCCCTTGACAAAAACTCTTTTATCTTCCAGCTGAACAGTGCGCAAATGTAACCACTGAATATTTCAAATCTGTTATTGAAGCACATGTTCCCACCCGGAAATTCTATAGCAAGCCCCACTCTCCCCAATGGTACACTTCTACTTGTGCAGTTGCTATTGCTCAAAGGCAGCATGCATACCGCAGATTCAACCGACATAAGCCCAGTTCAAACAGACAGAAGTATATAGAAGCTATAAGTAATTGTAAGAGAGAAATAGCGACAGCTAAGGCAGAATACACTAAAACCACCAGAAAACGAATGCAAGCACAGAAATTAGGAAGCCGTGACTTCTGGAGAATCTACCACAGTGTAGTAAATAATGGACAGTAAAGGATTCCCCAACTATCAAACAAACATAACGTTGTTTCTTCGGCAACCAAGGAGGCTACCCTGTTTACCAGTTGGGTTTCCTTAAACTCCCATTGAACCTTGCACACGGCTCCCCCCTGCCAGACGCCACACAAGATGATTTGAAAATCACCCCTTATCAGGCACATGGTATCATAAAAAATCCTAGACACCTCAAAAGCATGTGGCCCGATCTCATCCCGGCTGTGT
>NC_136498.1:46007727-46025227 GCF_053919585.1 Euprymna scolopes
GAAGTTAAAAATAATTAAAAAAACAAAAAGACTCTACATTCTATACCATCTTGCAAATCACACTTTTAAAACCATTACGTATTTATTTTAACTATGTTTCTAATACATTAAAAACACTATTTATGTATACGGTGTCTTTTTTTTGCAGAACTAACAACACTTTTAGGGACAACCGCTCACCTTGCAATGATTGCCACAAGACAGAGTAGACAGTAGAGCTCAGATCATAAACCAACTGGCCGCACGTCATATCCATTGAAGTTTAGCTTTCATTTACTTGAAAAACTACCACTGTGGCTTTTCTAGAAAAGGGTTTAGTTTTAGGTAGAAGTGGGACAACAAAGTTACGCTGGAACTTGTGTAGGGCTAGCTTATCTAAAGGGACATCTAAATATGAATTTATTAACATTAGATTTGAATATAACCGTGTAATATTCAATCGGGAACAGACACACGGCATTGTTTTCACAGATGGACAGTTCAAAGAAATACATTCTGCTCATAGAATGTTCGTTTCATTTAAGGCACGGGTAGAGAGTAAGCGACGTAAATGGGAGTTATTGCACCTAGACGAGTATCTGTTCTTAACTTCACGGGTTGGCTTAGATTAGGCTCAGTCGATCACCTACCATAAAAATAACGACAGAGCAGAGAGAGACTCGTAACATTTCTTCTGTAAGAACATGGGACGGGCAAGCGAAAAGCATACCATCCATCGACTTGCGAAGAGGAGTTTAGACTAGTCAAGTAAGGAAATAGTGCTCTTTCGAGATCATAAATTTGGCAACAGTATGTCTAATTATGACATATTCGACTCTTGCACAGATAAAAGACTGCCTCTAGAGTGAGATACTTCTTTGGAGGGTAGAACGATCCTACCATCTTTACAGTTATTTTTGCAATGGATCCGATGTAGATCTTGTATTCCTGAGAAGGGATAAAGGTTAGTTGCATAAGTTTGTCAGATCATGGTCCTTCTTCAACTGGAAAGCTGTTCATTTCAAATTAGGCAAAATTGATATCAGGGCGTAAGTAGTGAAGAGATGGAAATATGGTTAAATAGCCATTTATTATCATACTGGACTACTCGGACAATGTCGAATGAGAGAGAATCAGAATGATCGTGATCTCTGTCGCTCTTAGATCTGTTGCAATAGATGATAATATCGTTTGTATAGATGTCGAGAAATGAATGAAAAAGTTAAGTTGATAGCTCTTTTACAAAGATGAGGAAGAGAGTTTGGCCCAGGATGAATGGCTGACCCACTCAGGCGACAATAGTGTGGACTTTAATTTTTTGCCATCAACAACTACTTTAAGAGTCGTTTCCAAGATAAAGGAGTTTATTAGTGAGGGGACATTCACAGCTATTCCGGAGCTGAAAATCATATAAAATAGATATTTGTGCCTGACCCTACCAAATGTCTTAGTTATGTAAAGAGCAATTGCTCTAGAAACGGCGCCGTTAATAGATTCACTAATCCCGTGTGATATTATTGCCAGCATATCGCTAGTTGGTTTCTCAAAACGGAAACCGTATTGCATTTCGGTGAATAGCTTGTTTTGTTTTTTTTTTCTTTTCTTTCTTTTCTTTTTTTTTTTTTTTTTTTGCTCAGGTCTTTGACAACTTCTCGGTGTATCATGATTATAGGCAACTGTCTTATGAGGTACTAAGATGCCGAAAACTAATTCCTGTATTTTTAAATACTGGGTAGACTGCCACAGTTTGACGGAGATGTTGGAAACCATATTATTAAGGCAACGTTTTAACAACTTTCTTAGTATTGCAGTTAGTAGGAGTTGCAGCCTTTTGTATACAATAGTTGTAACATTGTCAGGCCGCGTTGCTATGCTCGAATTTTATGTGCACAGAGTTTTGGCAGTCTTGAGAGAAAATTAAGAGAGTAGGCGGCCATTATTACATACGGCGGATCTAGATGCGAACTTCTTAGCGAACTGTTTTTTAACATTTAAAGCCAGTTTAATTCTTCTTAAAAACCACCTACCGACAACATCATATAAATAATGATAATATAAATAAAGGTAAGAAATAAATAAAAAATAAATCATCAGAAGATCGCACATAGTAACAATAAACAAATAGAAGAGAAAGTTGCAAAACTATAGGTTTGGTCGTTCCATCAATTCACATATTTCAACTGAAGGTAGTAGAAAAAACTAAGCAGATACATGGAGCTCATAAGAGAGTAGAAAACATATGGAACATAAATAAAACCTTCGGTATTATCAATAAGTGTATGATTACTAAAAACATTATAAAAACGCTGGTATAACAATTACAAGAAATTTAAATCAAAGAGATGAGTAACACCTTAAAACACCGGAACAAATATGTGATGCGCTTAGCATGATGTATATCAAAGCAAATATCGACAAGATACAAGAAAATATTAAACCAACACTCTGTGATCAAACAGATGAAGCTATAAAACACATAAGAAGTGAATGCAGCAAACAAGCCGACGAGTATAATCAGAATACACATGACTAATTAAGGAAAAACGTGCACTGAAAAATATGGAAACAACTGCATTTGGTATAACTGACTGAATCCTAGCAGCACAACCCGGTAGATAAAGGAGAAACCACAAAATCTCATGAGACCGTGACGTAACAAGAGATAAATTCATCTAAACGAGCAGAGTAAATGCCATAAAGTTTACAAGAAGGAAAACGTTTTGCTAGATTTTGGAGTTCCCCGTTCCAGCGGCCCAATAGTGATTATTAAGGAGACGGAGAAGCGAAATAAATACATGGAACTGTCCAGAAAACTGAAAAACATATGGAAGATGAAGAATATCAAGGTAACCCCCCCCCAAAAAAAAATCTTCAAATAATGATAGAAACTGAAATTAAGGGGATGACTGCACTAATACAACGGATGGGAATAATAAAAATGGCAATAATATTATGGGGCGTTCTCGAATGCGGAGGCTAATACACCGGATGTACGAGCGCCAGCTGGCTCTGTAGAAATAGCAATGGTAGTGAAACGGAAAGATGGAAGAACACCACTTAGAAGCAAGCAAACTGTTACTGTATAATCATAAATATACCAAGAAAAAAATGCCGGCATCAATTCGCATCGTACTAATTAGTAAAGAATGATAACGGGGACGGAAAGTCTGATGATGAGAAATCACTGTCCAGACCTCCACTGGATAAGTAAGAAAAGAACTGGGATCCTGTGGAGGCCTATTGTCACGCATATTCCAGTGATGATCAAAGGGCAGTGCCAGGTAGCAGTCAAGGTCACACGGCTGTTGCAATGATGTAAATTAATTTGAAAAGCTTATTAAAAGAAGCAGAGAGTACTGGAAATCTGGAAGACTTGTTGTCACACGAATTCAAGGAACACTATCAGTTGTTTTTAGTAAGTAATCTCTGATAATGACATGTGTAAAACTTCTAGTGAGTACACATAATAACAGTAACAATTTGATTGATTATTGTTCTTCCAATAAAAAATTAGACCCTTAAGCTATTGCGATGAATTTCATTTAGCCATTGAGATTCGGAAGCTCCTCTAAACAACGATCGCTCTCCGCAAAGCGCTAGCCTAACGTCTGCCTAAGCGAGTTTGGTTGAATATAGACAATGCAAAAACGTATATAGAAGATGTTTCTAAACACATTACCATTACATTAACATATGCTTGTACGGATGTTTTTTCCATCTTGTTTACGGAAATATTACGCTTCTTTTTCACTTTAAAAATTCCCGGACAAAATTGAATGCATTTGTCATTGTGAGACGTGTCCGTTAATGCATAAAACTGCGAAATAAGATATTTTGCATGAAATCGTATATTGTAACGGATCGAAAATAAGACTTTTTCATTACTATTTATTGATTCGTAGATGCAAAACGAATCAAGTAAATTTAGTATCTGTGCGTTGCTATCACATGAGTATATCATAGGTTAGTGATTATTTCTTTGTAGCTATTAAAATGAAAAGCTTGCCATATTTCTATACAATAAGTATATGCTGCGCTGTGTTAATAGAATCATAATTAATGGACAGCGATAACAAAGACTTGAATGAAAGAACGCAGTGTGGAAGAATAGCAAGGACATATACTAAATCGCGAGAACAACGAAATATATGAACGCATAAACAGGAAAAAAAGAGTTAAAAAGTGAAAGAAACGAACACCGATATAATCATACAAAAATGTAAAAAAAAAATTAATTTAAGTGGACAAAAAAACTTAAATTTCTATTATTTTATGTGTATACGTAATGTTATATATATATATATATATATATATATATATATATATATATATATATATACTCATCCACATAAAGTATTATGTCGCTGTTTACAGCTCATAAGTTCGGCTGGACAAGAAACTACACAAAGCCAGGATCGAAACTCGATCGCCCAAACAACAGCCGGAGATTCTAACTGTTGTGCTATACAACTGCTGCTATAGGGGCAAGGAATTAACAATGTTTTGATGCACACACACATATATATATATTAAATTTGAATATATATATATATATATATATATATATATATATATATATATATATATATATATATATATATATATATATATATATACGAAAATAGAATGTCGAAATACATGTACACAAAGATTAAAATAAAATTAGTAAAAGCAATATTGGTTTAAAAATACATTCCTACGTTAACAAAAACATTTTTTCCATGAGTATTAACAGGAAATATATTTTACAGTTAACATTATATATATATATATATATATATATATATACACCTATGTATATATATATATATATATATATATATATATATATTGCTTTATAGTTTTAAAAAACTTTATCACGCCCCTCTTTATACTTACCTCTATAAAAAAAAACGAATCGAATCAAAATTACTAAATAACATTAAACCAATGAATAAAAGCCAAACAAAATTAATTATATAGGAGAAAGCAACAGACAAAGATACGTTTAGAAACAACAAAATGGCTCTATACGAAGATAAATTAACGAGAGCACCAGAACAAATGACCGGAAAAAAACCACTCGAATATCTAATACAGAACTTACCAATTGAAACGAGAAAAAAAGCTTGACAGATAAGAAAAAAATACAAAAACACAAGAAGCAAGAGAACTTAATTGTATTTAATGAAACACGCCTTGATATATAATCGAACGGTTTCATACACAGAACTAGAGCACTCCTTATAAACTGGGATGAGAAAAAAGACAAAATCTGGTTTCAAATTTAATATTGTTGAGCTTATAATAGGAGGAATATAATGTTTACTTTGTATTTGTACAGTGCACCTTTAGACTTCTCGATATTCATTTCCCTGAAAAAATAGACTACATTTAAATTGTTATATATAACATTTATGTATTTTTAAATTTGATTTTGATTTAAAATATTAAATTGTAAATTTGAGGGTTAAATTTAATTTAAATTCGTTTGAATTGAAATTTAATTACAAATTTGTGTAATCTGATAGACTAGTTGTTTAGGAAGACTTCCAGGAGTATTTCTTAAAATTTTGTATAAGATAGGTTTTCTCGGCTTATTCAAACGACATTTATACTTCACTCATAAATATAAGGCAACTGAAGAAGAATATATACACGTGTAATATAGTACATTTAGAAGAAGAATAAAGTGTAATATATATTATATAAATAAAAATTATTTATTCCCCGTTTTAATTCGAATTGAAATTATCGAATTGACGATTTTTTGGAAGCCGATCAGACCTTTACAGTGAATTCTCTATTAGTTTAGTTTACGAATTAGTTAAGATAAGAAGGATTCCCTTGAAGACCGGAAAAAAAATTGATGAAGTGTATACCCTATTTTTTCATAAGTGATGTGATAAATATCGTTTACATATATAAAATTGTTAATTTATTTTTATTTCGGACTATTATTCTTATCTTTATTAGTTGTTGTTTTTGATCTTTTATTGGTTTTTGAGATGAGCATTATATATTAAAATATTAAAAAAAAAAATGAATTCCAATTAAGGAATAATATATATCTAAAATTGTTAATTACCATTTAAGAATATTCCATTCTTCATTTTTATTTTTATTTTTATTTTGTTTCTTTGCCGTCCAAATTATAAAGCGGACACTTTTTAAATTTAATTATTTGAGATTTAAATTTAAAAAAAAACAGATTTGCACGAGATTTTCTGATGTATGTGTATGTTTCCCTTTTCGTTTATAAACAGATGGGATAGATCAACGAAAGAGAGCGTGATGTCGGGACATAAAACGCTTCCCTATTATCAGGTTTGAAACAGACGGTATCGATGACTTGTTCCATCTAGACTTTCTGAATGTGTGTATATATATATATATGTATATATCTTTAATATAAATCTGAACGTCTGCGTGTGTGTGTGCGTGTGTGTGTCTGTGTGTCTGTGTGTGCGTGTGTGTGTCTGGTCACGAATAGGCTCCTATATGATTGACTATTATAGAAAACTGATAACATATAATGATAGAAGATGTATCGAGACACAGGAGTGGGTATGTTTGATCTGGCAGAACGATGGTTAATTAATATTGTGGCGTCTGCGTTCGCACCTGATCCACAAAGTATGGAAATGAAAAATTTAAAAATGAAAAAAATAAAAAACGTTTACAAGTGTGTTTGATAAAGATGTACGTAAGAATACGTTAATAAGTATGTTTAAACTTAAAAAGGGATGTTATAATAAAATTGTGGGGTCTGAGTTCACGCCTGGCCTCCATAGAATGGAAATAGGCGCAAACTTAAATAAGACTTTTCATATCTATCTGAGTAAGTATACTTTGATAAGTATGTTTCAGTTTGATGAAATATGGTATAATGAAATTATGGTGTGTTCATTCGCGCCTGACCTCCATAGAATGGAAATATGTCAACAAAGTTTAACAATGTTTTTTTTTTTTAATATAGATCCACAGAATACTGTGATAAGTGTTTCAGTGTGAAAAGGTATGGTATAATAAAATATGGGATTTATCTATTTATTTTTACTTTCATCATATTTTGCTTTGGTTTTGATACCCTAAAATGCGAAGCTATCTCTTTACACCCTTTCCTTTTCATAACCTATCGTACTTTCATAAATCAGAGTCCATTTTCTGTAGGCTGTTTTTGAACGCAGTCAACGACAGGTACTTTTGCTAGTATATATGTATATATATATATATACATACATATATATATACATATATATACATAGATAAATATACATATATATGTATATACATGCACATATATATATACATACACACATACACACACATACACACACACACACATATATATATATATATATATTATATTCAGATTTTTCAAGGATTTGTTGAGCAGTAACAATTGAGTCATATGACATACTTTAAAGGTTTACTTTTAAATCCCATTGTGAAATTCAGTATCAGGCGGAGTCAAAAGACCGCCAAGAAGTTTAAATATCAGTGTTTTTAAAGTATTAGTTCTTACGTAAATCTTCGTAAAACTATTCAATATCTCAAATAGTTATAACTTTATATGCTTTTTGGCATGGGACAAAGTGTAGTAGCTTTTTTGATCTCAATCAGTGGGCAGGAAACCCTTATGGGCTGAGGCATTTTTTTTTCTATCCACTATCATACATTTTGGGAAGCTCGATTTTCTTTACATTAAAACCCGGTCTTATGTCTTACTCTGCCCTCGTGGTGATGCAAATAAATAGGACAACGCACGTGCGGAATCCTTTAAAGATGTAAAGTACAAGTAATATAGCATCGGGGAGAAAGCTAATTTACAAGACAAATAAGACATTTTACAAAAAGAAATGTTCGAAATTATCATGGAGCAATTTTAACAGTCAGGTGGGCCGGCTAGCTATTCGAGCGAGATGACATTATCCCAAACCCGTACATTGTCCACGCATCTGAAGTACTTTATATGCTTCATTAACACTTTCACGTTGATGACACATCTGAAATAGAAAAAAAAAATGTATATAGATTAATAAATAAATACTTGATGCTTGCTACATATACAAATGTTACATACACATGTATAAAATAATGGCATACTTATAACGGCAAAAATACGTGTATCTGTATCTTTTTAGTGATGGGAGGATTCCAAATTTTTTTTTCGATTTCCATACAATTACTGATTCTGCTTTAAATTTCCGATTCCAATTACGGATTCCGATTTCGATTCGTTTTAAATCACGAAATATGTCACTATAAAGATGTTTTAATTAAATTAAAGAAAAAGATGGTTTGTGCAAATGTAAAAATGCACTTGTGCGGGTAATCTTTAAATTATATTTTGTACCTTAAAACCAATAAATCTTTTACCATTTGCTGGTTAGTACAATAAATTACGTCTTAAAAACACAAATACAATAATTAATAGAATCGTTTTTTGTATCCAATAATAGGCAGTATTATTTTTTTCTTTACAATTCCGATATCGATTCCTTTATCTGTAAAAGTTCCGATTTTCTCAATTTTCGAATTCTGTTCTCATCAATCGTAAACACACACACACAAATATATATATATATATATATACAAAGAGAGTGATAGACGTGTGTGTATATGCATATACATGTGTGTCCTTTAAAATCATACTATTTGAAATTTTATGATACATGTATTGTACATAAGAACAACAATGAACATAGTGTATGGTATTATTTCTAATAAAAATGATATCTATTTCCGACAACCCCGAAAAGCAGCTAAGTCCCACAACTTCACAGTAGATATTCCTAGGTGTGAGAAAATATTCTACTACAATAGTTTATTCTCCAGAATTGCTAGGCTTTGGAAACCCTTCCGGGATTCTGCTTTCCCAACTGTACTGATATGCAGAAGTTCAAGTGTAATGTGAACAGACATCTTGCTACTCATCTCCCTTCATAATACCCCTGCAACTTATGTCCCCGATAGTATCCCGCCAGTTCAAAGTAGTACTGTGCCTTGTTTGGGATGAACATTTAATTAAATAATAATAATAATAATATTATTATTTCCTACGTAATTGAGTCGCACCGAAGCACAACATTATTGGAAAGTGCAGAATAACAGTTTTGTACTTTACATAAATGATTCATTTGGTTTTACATATAAGAATATTGTGTTGATTCTCATATCTATTAGAAAAATTGAAACTATAAAAGTTATAAAAGAATAAAATATATTAATTAAATTGCAGATCAAAGACGTTCAACCATGAGTTTTTTTTTATGAATTACTTTTCAACTTTGTAAAAACAGAAAAAAAAATGCGTATTTTAATATAATTAGATGTAAGTATTTCTAATTACTACAGCGATTTTATTCCATCAAATATCTGATTGTCTTTTATTAAGAACTTCAGCCATAATGGTCACGTAGAATAATATAATGCAGAGAAAAAAAGCATAATTTTATAATGTAGAGAAAAAACATTTTTAGCTTACATAAAATTTCATAAATCTCTCAGTGCCTCGTTTTCTCTTTCACGATAATACATTTCTACAATACACCACACACACACGCGCGTGCACAATACATACATACATACATACGAGTGCTACCCCCTCAGACACTGAGAGTTCATGAGGTCGAAAATGACATTTAATCCTGCCGGCGAATTCACATGCTCAAGCAGACATGACACTGAAAACGGTCATTGGTATGCATACATGTACATACACGCACGCACACATGCATATGTACACATACCACACACATATATACATGCATATATACACAATACATAATACGCACACATACATATGCATACACACACATGCAAACATTCAGAATGTATGACATGAAAAGAAACTGGAACCTTAAGAAGATATCTATCATTCCAGTAATTATAGGAGCAACCGGACTTATGAAAAAGAATTTTACAAACTATCTTACAAATATACCAGGTAAACCAAGTGCAAAGGAGATTCAAACAATTGCACTTAAAGGGACGGTTAGAATCTTAAAAAGATCTCTCGGTTGGAGTGTCTAAAATAGCAGGTGTATGTTTGGCATCTGGTAGGATGCCTCATCCCTGGCTTAAACAAAATGATAAGGAAAGTGAAAAAAATAGAGAGAAAGACAGTCATTGGCATACATACATATAAATATATACATGCATACATAAATACATATCTATAAGCATACGCTCATATATACCCATATACATGCACAATGCATAATAAACAAACATACATATACATACCCACATGAATACATACACATATGCATACATATGCATCCACATATACACACATATACAAATACATACACATATACTTACACATGCACATACATATACGCACATATATGCACACATATATACATACACTTACCTACATATACATACACACACATATATATCCATTCATACACATACACACATACATACACATATACACATACATATGCATACGCATATACATACATACCCATACACATATATGTGCATACATACACATAAACACATATATGCATATACACACATACAGGCATACAAACATATAAAAATGTATATACATACACACACAAACATATATACACACATACACATATACATACATATACACATAGATATAAATACATATACACACATGTACATACAATAATATACATGCACATATACATGCATATATACATAGATACATATAATGATGGCAAATTAATTGTTACATGCATTCAGCATTTCAGGCGTACACACGCCACAGCTTTTTTTTTATCGCCACAGGACTTTTTTTAATAGACAAATGCCTGAGGGAGTATCTATACAACGATGATGTTACAGAGTTTTAGCTTTGTACGACAGCTAAATCTCTCGCTCCATTCAAAATAATACATGACATAAATACATGCATACATATACATATGTGTATGCATATATATATATATATATATATATATATATATATATATAAGCATATATATATATGCATATATGTATATATATGTATGTATATATATATATATATATATATAATATTTTACTTACATTAAAGAAGGTCGAAGGACTAAAACCCTAATTGTGTTTTATAAAGAACATTATTCTATACGTCAGGAAATCAACAAGTTAGTAATAAAATATAAAATTATCAAATATAAAAACACTTATATATTTTTACACTGTTTTTAGTACGTATATATATATATATATATATATATATATATATATATATATATATATATATATATATATATATGGGGGGTGCTTTCGTGCATGTGTGCGCGCGTGTTTATGAGTTCAGTTAGTTTTTTCAGTAAAAAAAATCAGGAGAAAAGGAGTTTGTCAAGCCAGTTAACAACAGCAAAAAAAAAACAATATCACGAAACGATCATTTTTGTTCGAGATGCATCTCATTAGATTTTGTTTTTATTTCTTACTCTATTATTTCCCTCTAAATACTTACTTCAAGGCTATTGATTGAATAGTACTAATATCCATGTTGACATTTCCTATGAAATGAGACGTAGTCTTCTGTTCACTGGATAGTTTTATTAGAGAAAAGCGAACGCAGTGAGAAACATTTTTGAAGAGACAATCAGAAAGGAGTCCGAGGGGATAGATTCTTTATATAATAAAAGTGTGTTGTGGTGGTTGGGAGGGGGGGCACAGGATATGGAAAAGCGTGTGGAATTAACGGGCTAACACGTAGTAAAAGATAAATCGCAGATTACACATAACAAGAACAATGTTGAACCACAACAATCTCCAAAGCAAGATATAATTTAATATTTAATTTTCTTTTATAAAAATTGATAGAAGAATGTCGTAGAGCATCAGATGTCTGATAACTCAGGTTTATTACAAATTGTATTTCGCTCAACAATACGTGAAAATAAAAAAAAGCGTGTGTGTGGCGAGACGGAGAAGGAGAAAGAGAGAGGGGGATAGGCAAGGAGCAAAACAAGAAGAATGGTTGGTTGTTTTTGTTTTACGGCATATCAACCCTTTTCAGGCTATTTAATGCCGAATCCAAAGATTTTGAAAAAAACATTTTTTCAATAGAATATATTTGTTGTTTTCAAGTCGGTTTCTATCCAACCCATAGTTGGGGTCCTAATAGGTACTACCACTCCGGGTCAGAGTGGACCTGGGAGCAATTACAATTAAAGGGTGGCTCCACACTCACCAAAGCCCGCAAGCTGGGGCCTCACCGCTGGATATAGTTTAAGGTAATACACAGGACCAAAACAAGAATAAATTCCATATACAATATAATTATAAATTATTTGTTTGAAGATTATTTTATTTTGTTTTCCAAATATTTCCCAACGCGTAAACAATAACACATTACCATGTACATAAGCTACTCATCAGTGTTATTTATCTATATATCTATAAATGTGAGAATCTATGTATGTATGAGGGCACTTCTCAACCTATATACTCAACGGATATTTTTATCGACAGACTTGGGGTACGGTATATAGGTTAGTCAGACATGTCGAAAACATTTTATCGGTATCAAGATGGCCTAATGCTTATCGTAATTTAGTCACAGTTTTAAGGTTTCGATCTCATCTCGAGTATTTTTTTTTTTACTGACAAGAATGACCAGTTACAAATAAAACATAATACTCTCATGAACACATCTCAGTTTCTTTCCGCTTTCTTATTTAAAGCAAGACTATTCATTATTTAAAATATAATCTAATGCCTATATTATGATGAGGTAACAGCGGCTTGTAATCTGCAACAATGTGTTTGATATAATTAGAGGTATGTATTTTAAAATATATTTTTAATTTAAACTCATGTACATTTATCAACATATCACTCTCATTTTCTCTTCGTTTTTTCCCCTAATTATTTGTATTAAAGTGCTGATGAACATTTATATCACCATCTACAGATCTCCTGAAACACTTTTAGTTTATTATAAAATATTCAAAATAAATATTATTACTGATACCAAAAATACAGACGCATTCAAATTTATTGGCACCAATGATTTTTTTCATAGAATTCACGATACTTTATGCAAAATAATACTTGTTTATTATGATTTGGGTATTGCACCATCTTCTAGAACGTTCCAAAGCCTTCTATAAAGAATGTGCAGTAGTCAATCCTTCACTTTATCAATAACACCAGACTGAAAAGATGGCTAAAATTAAGGAACACAGTTTCGATGTTAGACAGAAAACAGTGATTTCACACATGAAAGGTAGTGGATACGAATCCATTTCTAAGCGTTTTGAAGTTCCTGTCTCAACAGTGAGCAACATTATCAAGAAGTATGGTGTTTTCAATACGATTCAAAACTTGATGGGCCGAGGCCGTAAAAATAATCTTTCTCACAGAACTGTACAGCAAGTCATTCGAGAAGTGGAAAAGGACCCGAAAACTACTGGTAAGAAAGTAGTCCAACAATTGAGCGATCAAGGTATTGAAATTTCTGTTTCGACATCGAGAGGGGGCACTGAAGTCACACGGGATTCAGGGGTACCGACCAAGGACGACTCCTCTCCTCGCCAAGAAACATGTTAAAGCCCTCTTAGAGTTTGTACGGGAGTTTATTGATAAGGATTCAACTTTTTGGGGTTCAGTTTTATGGCCAGATGAGACTAAAATTGAACTTTTTGGCAGCAATAATGTGTCGTGTGTGTGGCGGAAGAAAAGAGCAAACCTTCAACCCAAAGAATACAGTTCCTACGGTGAAGTATATTGGAGGAAACCATATTTTTGGGGTTGCTTTTGGCCAATGGCACTGGAAAACTTGACAGAGTGCATGGCATCATAAAGCAAGTCAATGCATTAAAATATTGACTGAAAATCTGGAACCTTGTGCAGAAGCCCTTAGTCTTGGAACCAACTGGAACTTCCAAAAGGACAACGATCCCAAAATACGGCAAAATCGGTGAATAAATGTCTTGGGGATAATGAAATAAACGTCCAGAAGTGGCCAAGTCGAGGTCCGGACTTGAATCCAATGGAAAACTTGTGGGCTTTGGTGAACGGGAAAAGAAGGAAACCAAGGAACCTGAGGGAATTAGAAGATATCGCCAACGAAAGCATGGTTTAATATTCCTGTCGATGTGTATAGGAATGTAGCAATGTCGTATAGAAAACGCCTGGAAGCTGTTATTAAAAATAAGGCGTTGCAAGTGGCTATTGATAAAGGGTGTCAATAAATTAGAATTCGTCTGTTTTTGTTATCATTAATAATATTTATTTGGAATATTTGATAATAAAATAACAGTGTTTCAGGAAATCTGTAGATGGTCGATATAAATGTTCATCAACACTTTAATAAAAATAATTAGTGAAAAAAATGTTTTTTTCTCCAAAAAACGTAAAAATGAAAGGGTGCCAATAATTTCGGCTTTAACTGTATATATATTCATTGCAGTCTTTTGTTCGGTTCTCTGCTAAATACCCAAATTATCTTTTAAATGTAGTAAGCATGTATCGCTTCAACGGATCTACTGTGAGGTTAAATGTAAATTTCTGCTATCATTTTCTAGTGCTTAAATTTTCATATATATATATATATATACATATATATATATATATATATATATATATATATGTATATGTATATATATATATATATATATATATATATATATATATATATACACACACACTTTTAATTTTTATCTTCGGTGTTATATTCTTTTCCAATACTGGTCAGTAAGTTTTGATGCTAACATTAATGAAATGTACTTAGTCATTTATATGCGAGGGAATGCAATAAATCAATATATATGCTCTGAAACAAGAAACATTACTTCATTGAGCTTGTGATCTAAAACGATCTAAATGATATAATTAAGGGTTTTAAAGGTTATATACTTTTAAATATATATATTTAAATAAAACCTCATGCATAATTATCCACCTCCCTCTCTCTCTCTCTCTCTCTCAGAATCTCTCTCTCTATCTATCTATCTGTCTATCACTCCGTGTGTAGACTCAAAAAGTCACAATCATTTCTATTATGTTTTTTCCCATAAATTATTATATGCCCAAAAGTAGAAAATACAGCATTTTGTTTTTTCTCCCCCACCCCACCCACAAAAAAAACCACCTAAAAACCGAATAGCTTGGATCACAGTTTTCTATTAAATGTAGTTAGCTCTATTGTGGAGTTACTTTAACATTTGAGGTATCAATTTATAATGTGAGGTGCTTCATAGAGATATATTTTATTCTCATATTCAGTTATATTTCTATGTAATGGTGGTCATTAAGTTTCGACTCTAAGATAAATAAGATGCATTTAGTTAGTTTTGTTTTATTTTAATTCAGTCAAAGTTTTCAGAAGCAAACCCCCCTATATAGGGCTAACACTTAAATCTATATGAGATACATAGATATTCCAATGTTGTATTAAACTTCTTTATCTCTCAAACACTGAATTAGTAAAGAAAAAGAACATGAATTTCCTCTCCTCAATTAACAATTTTCATATATTGTAGTATATCTTTCATTTTTGTCTCTTATTCTTACTGGATTCTATGACAAGAATTTATCTAGTCTGGTGAAGTATCCAACTTTGTGCAGTTACTTGAGGTAACATCACTTGGAGGAGGTGCACCATTAATAACCTCAATTAACAAAAAATCAATCAGAACCCAGATAATTATTATACCTGTATGACATTCTCGTATTTATTAACTAATAAATCTTAATTTGAAATGTTTAGAAAAATGTTGATTAAAAGTTATAGCCATGATATCCACCAGTCCCCACATACTTTAATGCCTATTAGACACTATCCTCGAGTGTCTAGGGCCTGTATACACAAGGGTCTGCCAAAACAACCTGGTATTGAGGTTATTAATTGTGGCTTAAAACCGCACCTGACCCAACAATGTGTACTTTTATATCCACGCTAAGAGTATTTATTAAAGAAATTCCCTTCGCATAAGAAAAATTAAAAATGTTTTGTGAAGTTTAATCATCTATCAAATATACAAGTAAACGATATTTCCATCCATTATGCGATGTGGAAAGATGAGTATGATAGACGAACAATTAATAAGCGATTGGTCACTTAGATTTATTGGGTAAATTAAAACAAATTCATTAAAACATTACTCAATCCTAAAACTGAGGAATCTTTTCACATTAAATTTATTTATTACAGAATAGAAAAAAAAAACGGAATAAACGTTGATAAATTATGTTTAGTATAACAATGCATTACTTTCTGCACATAAAATGATTGCCTTATCGCCTTCCTGCAATATTTTCCAATCACGTAAAAAGCATATTAAAGCTGAACATGAGCGAATCATGTTTTAATATGGTGTGCGTATTTAAGTATCTGTCTGTGTACATATCTCGTTTGGATTATATTACTGGGAAATTTAACAAATCCTATGTACTATTAAGAATATAATTATAAATAAATTGATACTTCCACTCGGTCATGGCTAATTGAATGAAAACAAACTTTTTCTCTAAAATGAAAGATCCCGTTTGGAAGTTCGTATAGACTACCGAGTTCAAGCTTACAAAGACATGTAGGGTAATGGATATAATTTATAAGTAATGCTTCTAACTAGCAAAAGTCTCGAGCTTGAAGATTCAATCCCTAGATTGAGAGAGGAAGACAGCGGAAGGAAAGTAGGTGATGGAAGAGATAGAGACCTGTTAAAATGTTTCATGCTAAAGTCTGTACGCTTGTATTCTACATCATAGTGCGTTTTCCAAGCTACGAACGACTACAAACACAAGCAAACTAAAAATACGATTACGTATTCTTTAAGGTTGATAACCGAGCAGGGTTTACAGAAAGAGAGCAAAACACCCTTGTAGACTGAAATAAATGTGTCCGCCTTAAATATAGATTTAGAAGTTCGAAATGATGCACCTGAAAAAATGTCGGAGGTAAGCTCGACTAAAACTCTGGGAAAATACCGCTCAAGATGAGAATACTAGACTAAATAATAATACAAATAACTAGCACTTAATATTTATAACAAAACAATAGGAAAACATACTTTTGAAAATAACAATAAAATGAAGCAGCAATGAGAAATAATTGCTGATGGCTCAAAAGTACAATAAATCATTGTTTTCACTGAACGGCTGTAAGATTCAGAATCATCATTAAATATGAAATGTATTAATTATTAAGTATAAAATATGAAATGAATGATATTAAAAATTTAAAATGTTCTGTTTTTCAAATATATTCCATTAATCCATTTTCTAAAGCAAAGCATTTTGGGGGGGAAAAAGAGGGAAGACTGTCCGAGATTATTACAACTTATTTCAAGACCTATAATCTACATGGATCTATAAGCGAGATCTATCTTAATGTGGATATTTTTTCAAAATTTAAAAAAATTCAATATTTTTAGTTGTGAAGCCCATTTTATACGTGCAGCTATCAATCGATATCAATAAATAAATCGATATGTATTTAAAGGCATGTACGATTATCTTTATCTACATGTAGTTATAGATGCAGACATGTGCAGTACTAGTTTCAGCACATCCACTACCTCGATTTGTATTGGTGTGCGCATGAGTGTCGGCGTGT
>NC_136498.1:46027727-46032727 GCF_053919585.1 Euprymna scolopes
ATATATATATATATATATATATATATATATATATGCATTTATAAGTAGTGATATTTATATATCCTCAAATTAAAATATTTATTCCTATTCGTATAAAATCCCAGAATATGTTTTTTGTATACTAATATATATATATATATATATATATATATATATATATATATATATATATATATAGGGGGACCCAAAAAAACGGGCACACACTATAATTAGGCCCCGTTTCTTAGTGTTTTGCCCGAATGTAATGACACTTTGGTCATAACTAGTTCATTATATTCAAAACATCACATCAAAACACTAAGGTGTTTGGCTTTTTTCTCTCCATTCTACAGCACATGTTCTAGATGGCCTCCATTTATTTTTATTTTTTTTGGGGGGGGGGTCGCCCTGTGTGTATATATATATATATATATATATATATATATACATATATATATATATATATATAGATAGATAGATAGATAGATAGATATGTATGTGTATTCATGTATATACTAGTGTTGTGACGATTAATCGGAATCGGGAATCGGAAAAATGTTAAAATTTGACGCAATCGGAATCCGTATCGGAATCGGTATCGAAATCGGTATCAAAATCGGAAAAAATTGATGTCTATTTTCCGATGCCAAAAACTATGTTTTTATTGTCTTTTTTATTTGTATTCTGTTTAAAGCAAAATCTTCCATCCACAGTAATAATGATAAAATAATACATTGTTTATTGATTTAAAATACCAGTAAAGCTAAAATCCATAGAACATACTCCATAAGTGTATCTTGACGTTTAGGAAAATATCTGCACATTTCACATGTGTGTGTTTTTTTTATATTTTTTTTATTTATTTTTTATTCATTTTTTTTTTTTTTTTACTAAAATCGGGAGAAATAACAGCTCTGTAGTTAAATATTTAGAGATATAAAGGAATCGGAATCGGCAATTATATCGGAATCGGGAATTTAGCCGAAATCGGTAATTGTATCGGAATCGGAAAAAATGTTGTAATCATCCCATCACTAGTATATGCATAATCATTTAAATAGATATAATTTATATTTCACAAGTGACTGTGAACTGAAACTGATTATGTTAAAACATTCGGGGAGATCCGCATCCGCACTGATCCATACTTTGATTAACGTTGCTAGGAAGGTAGGAGTATCTAGTTATTACATTATTCGATAAGGTATCGTAAATGCCCTATACCAATGTATATTTCACGCAACGTTTGCTCATATATAAGTATAGTTTAACAAACACAAACACACATACGCACACACATGCATTCCGAGTGTATAAAAAGTTATGACTCACATATGTATATATCTGTCGCTTGTTCGAAACAATTTAATGTAATGTTTCATATTGCAAATACTGTTCATCTCCATTATCGTTATAATTTATGTGCTAATTTGGATTGATTTAGATAGCAGTAATTTTATATACGCACATTTATATAGCAAGGTATTATTTATTTTTTCGGACGTTAAACATCGATATATGATTGCGTCTAAAATATAGGTTTGCTTTAGATATCTAGTAGATACTCCTTTTTTTTTAATAAAATAAACATGTTTATGCTGTGCATGGGATCGCAATCTTGCACAATAAAAATATATAAATTATATTCACACACACAAAATATATACTATGAAAAAGTAAACTTGAAGTTTGGCAAGATGGTACACCTCTTAAGTAAACATTAACTTTAAAGGTGTGCGTGCAGGGTAGAAAAATGCTGGTACTTTTGTTTTTGTGTTTTTTAAGGCACACGTGCTTATAATTTAGTTCTTCTCGACTGCAAAAACTTAGACACCCGGGTCGGAAAGGGGATTACGAAAGTAGAGTTCTGACCTGCAAAACGTGACTGGACAGCCTCATCGACATTCCCCGGTAAGGGCGCCTCACGCGATTAGAAATAAACTAATAATTTCTCAAATACAGAAGGCAGGGCGTGGTAGGGCGGACCTCCTAAGAACTTCACAGAACTTAACTCCTAGCGCTAAGTCAACAGGGACAGGATCGTTACAGGAATATTCTAATCCCTGTTCATTTTGGCGACCCATGATTAAAAGTCACTCGCCGATTTTGAGTCACACGTGCATATTTAACAGAGTAATCCAGTAAATAAAAAATATAATTAACTTCAACGTGGAGACTTTACAATTCTTTTTTCTTTAAGGAAATAAGAGATTTAGAATGGTAGATGCACTATCGATATGAATCCATCTGAATGGAAAAAAAACGTAATTCGCGAAAACGCTTTCAGCGTAACATATTGGGAAAAAAATCCAAATTGATTAAAACGAACTTCTTTCAAAGGCAGAATCTAAATTTAAACAAACACACACACACACACACACACACACACACACACACACACACACACACACACATATATATATATGTATATATATATATATATATATATATATATATATATAATATAAAGCTGAATGTGTGTGTGTGTGTGTGCGTGTGTATGTCTGGTCACGAATAGGCTCCTATATGGTTGACTATTTTAAAACACTGATTACATATAATGATAGAAAATGTATCGAGACACAGGAATGGGTATGTTTGATCTGGCAGATCAGTAGCTCATTAAAATTGTGGGGTCTTCGTTCGCGCCTGGTCCAGAAAGTATGAAAATAAAAAATAAAAAAATTAAACAAAAAAACGTTTACAAGTGTTTTTGATATAGATGTACATAAGAATACTTTGATAAGTATGTTTTAACTTAAATAGGGTTGGTATAATAAAATTGTGGGGTCTGCGTTCGCACCTGGCCTCCATAGAATGGAAATAGGCACAAACTCTAATAAAGACTTTTCATATCTATCTGCGTAAGTATACTTTGATAATTATGTTTCAGTTTGAAGAAATATGGTATAATAAAATTATGGGATGTTCGTTCGCACCTTACCTCCAAAGAATGGAAATATGTCACAAAGTTTAACAAGGTTTTTTTTTAATATAGATCCACAGAATATTGTGATAAGTGTGTCAGTGCGAACAGGTATGGTATAATAAAGTATGGGATTTATCTATTTTATTTTTACTTTCATCATATTTTGCTTGGTTTTGATACCCCCAAATTCAACCCAAATTTACAACCCTTCCTTTTCATAACCTATCATACTTTCATAAATCAGAGTCATTTTCTGTAGTTTGTTTTTGAACCCAGTCAATGACGGGTGCCTTTACTAGTATATATATATATATATATATATATATATATATATATATATATATATATATATATATATATATAGGTATGTGTATGGGTGTGCGCGTGCGTGTGTGTGCGTGTGTGTAGGTGTATATCTATGTATTGGTGTAAATATTGTGCATATGTATTCGTATCTGTAGGTCAACATACCTTTGCTATTTAGAAAAACAAAAAATATCCTCGTGTCATAAAACAACATATACTAAAACGAACGTATTTCGACTTTTTTTCTAAAGGAAAACTGAAGTAAGAATCTGTGGAAATGTGTTAATAAAATATAGTAACAAAATATTCTTGTTTTCTCTTCGTTGTATTTATAAAAATACGTATACATATAATTATATATATATATATATATATATATATATATATATATATGTATGTATGTATGTATATATATATATATGTCTGTGTGTATATATATATATGTATGTGTGTGAATATATATATAATTATATATTTATACATATGCGACTATATATATATATATTGCGTATATATATTGCCTATAAATATGTGTGCGTGTGTGTGTATGTGTATGTATGTGTGTGTGTGTGTGCATTAAGGCAAAAAGAAAGAGAGAGAGTGTGTGTATTTGCAACGACATCGTTTGGAATACTTTTAATTGTATTTTTCTTTGTTTTACAGGTTTTACGCAAATCTTTCTCTTTCAAATTGTAGTGAGTTTCCATTTCCTTTGAATGCATAAAGAGAAGTATTATTATTATTATTATTATTATTATTATTATTATTATTATTATTATTATTATTATTATTCAAATACACCAAATAAAAAGCAAAGGGGAAAATAATAAAGAGACCAATACAAAAAGCAAGTTCTCTTTTATTTTCGTACTTACTCTAAGTTCGATACCTAACCCGGGAAACAGGTACCCATGGATTATGAACCGAAGAATGCAGTACCTTCCACATCAGCTCAAAGTTAAAAGTCTAAAAAAATATTTTAGCTCCGCTCTCACTACTACAACCGCCACTACTACAACTCCTGCTACTGCTATTCCTACTACTACTATTACTACTACTATTACTTCGATTACAACGACCGCAGCAACAACAACAACTTTAATCGTAAAAAAGTAAAAAAAAAAACATCATTGGATATTTTCACAGCGATTTTATCGAATCCTTTGAGAGCGACCTTTTCGATTTAACCCCATTTGAAGTCTCCCATCAAAAGTTTGTGACACGCGTACACACACATACACACATTGCATTCGGACACGCATACACACACAAACATTACAGCTAAATAATACATTAGAAAAGAATATGTAATAATACCAATGTGTTTTCTTGATTAATTATTACTTATATATACTTTCGTTTTCTTTTTTTTCTTTTTTACTTTTTTGTTGATTTTGGTCCGTTTTATTTATTTATTTCTTAATTTGTTACGTTGCGTTTTTCCTTGCGTTTGTTCAGTTATTAATTCAGTTATTCTTTTATTCTTTCTTTTTAATCTTCCGTTATATATCTTTCTTTCTCTTTTCTTTTTTTTTTCTTTCCGTTCATTCTCTTATTCTCTCAATCGTGGATTCGTTTATTCTTCTAAGTTTGCTTGACATACGACTTTCGTTTTGTATGATTTCGTTATAATTGTTTACTGATTTTTACTCCAAACTAATTTCATTTGTTTTTCTCTTCTCCTTGTTTCGTTGAGTTTTGCTCATCAAATGCGTTAATTTGGTTTTATTCATTTTTATCGCTTGTGTATTTGTGTATTATATCGATTCAGTTTGAGTATGCTATG
>NC_136498.1:46037727-46047727 GCF_053919585.1 Euprymna scolopes
ATAAAATTAATATTAGATTCTTTGATAAGACAGGGGCGCGTTCAAAATAATTGTTTCTGTTTCGAACATAATTGAAGCAGGATAATATACTTTTTCATTTGATACATTTATTCAAACATTTATATAAAAATAATTCTATAAAATTGACGGGAGATTATGTATAGTGCAATGCATACTAAAATGTATTATGCACTAATTTAGTGCAGAGCAGCATGTTATGTTCTCTCCCGGTACAGCGCGATAGATCCCTTACTAGAGGAAGAAATCAGTTGATTTAACTAAAAAATGGGTTATTTTACCGATTTCAATGACAAAACAAAAAAAATATGGGAGGGTGAAATATTTGTTGATCGTCATTTCATCCCTGACAGCACTAGGTCTCCCTGCTAGTAATAATAATAATATATATATATATATATATATATATATATATATATATATATATATATATATATATATATATAATAAACCAGGTAAACGGAAATACCTCGGTAGCTACCAAATCAAGAGATTATGCATAGCACTCTGAAAGAGCTCCATATCGTTTAATCATTGCTTCAGGAGCATGATATTATATATATATATATATATATATATATATATATATATATATATATATATATATATATAAATATATATATATGTGTGTGTGTGTGTGTGTGCGCGTGCATGTGTGCGTGCGTGTGTGTATATATATACACATATATATACATATATATAGATAGATAGATGGATAGACAGATAGATAGATGGATAGATAGATAGATAGATAGATGGGTACGCTTCTGTCTGTATACCAATGCTGTGGCTTTATATTTGAGCAGATCGAATACGATATTTAAAATTAATATAATATTGGCAAAAAGATTTCCTCGTTTAAACTGATTAAAGTCTTTAATTTATTCATAATTATTGACAGACTTATTTCACGTTACCATATAGAACTCCTAAACGTATAATTACATATGATTGGGTGTACAAATAATCGTTGCAATGTATTCTTTGCTTAAGATCCCAAACGCGTGTTATTAGCAAAGTAAGAACATATACTTTCTATTGAACAATTCGATTTAAGTATCAATTCAAATATATTTGTGAAATCATATTTACGTTTTATTTCTAGGTATCATTAACAACAAAAAAAACAAACCCTTTTGCCGAAGCTACGAGTTGACATCGGTATATTTGAGCCGAATGTTCACAGTGAAATGATGTTCATGAAATAGGACTGTGCTCGATTTCTACTCCGTTTAGCTGTTGGCAATAGATGGTGTCCGTTTCATATTCCAGGTTATATGTGTGCGTAAAGTTTCGCTTTCTTAATATATTTTGCATATTTTCATGTATTTAATTTCCGTAAATAACTTTAATAGCGCGTCATTACAATTCACAATAACCAAATTGAACGTCGAAAAGATATCTTACTGGCTAACATTGATATATGCATCAGTGAGGTTGAGAAATATCAGTTGTAAATAGTCAGTGAGCGTATAGCGATAGGAATATATATATATATATATATATATATATATATATATATATATATATATATATATATATATATATATATATAGAGAGAGAGAGAGAGAGAGAGAGAGAGATAACGATACTGGTGAAGTCTTAAGGATCAGTGAGAAAATATGCACTTGTAATTTTTTTTCTTTTTTTCATAATAGTATTTTGTATTCATTCACGTCACTAATACAAAACGAATGAAGCAAATTCATGAGCTTTATACTTCTTGTATTCTTTTTGTATAAATTATCATGTATATATATATTTATATATAAGCTTTATATATATATATATATATATATATATATATATATATAAGCTAAATATATATGTGTATATATAAGCTGTATATATATGTATATATATATGTATATATATATATATATATATATATATATATATATAAGCTTTATACTTTACGTATTCTTTTTGTATAAATTTTCATTCATATATATATATATATATATATATATATAAATAATGTACTCATTTTGGTCGAATATATTTGCTACATTATTAAGAAGATTATATAGTGAAAGCACATATATCTCATTGAGCCCAAAAAGGGTGGGTATAGCTGAGAGTATGATTCAATGTCGAACGAACAATTATTGCTATCACAAAAATTAGCTAATGTTTCATCATTACATCAGAAGAGATATTACGCTCATACCAACGGAAATCGAAAAATAAAATCGTGGAATGATGGACTTATGTCAAATGAATATATTCTTCACACTATCGCCACAATAACAGGAAGCCCTTCCTAAAATGAATGGATGCTATATCTAATAAAAATACACTATATTACTCCTCCAAAGAAATAGATAAGGTCTTGGTGGATTTCTCACTCAAAAATAAAACAAAATGAAATAGCAAACCTAATATAATATAAATACTTCAGAAGATATAAACTAACATGCATAAAGGTTCCCTTCCTCAAGGAGATAATATGTTGTCGTATATCATCATGAGAAAGCAAATAGATAGGACATTCTTTAATGAAAAAGTGTAAGTAATACCAGTGTGGTTCCACCTAAAAAAAGGATAAGTTAATATTTATGAGTACGTCGTCATGGCAACAAAACGCATTCTGAGCTATTGTCCCCTTAAGAAAAAACGAGAACGTAAACCCATAAGTGTATGATCCGATGACCACAGAATAAAAGCCACATTCCCTCTCCTCGAAAAATATAGCTAATGCATCGCTGGTTTAACTCTTTTAAACAAGAACAACGTAATTGTTAGGAAGTCCAATTTCAAAATAGGACTTATACTACAATACGCAATCTATTCAATTATTTATTAAATTAAGGTTTCTTTTCATTTAACAACAATGCACATAAACAACTATTATATAGTCTTTTCACTCAAACTGTGATATATGCTTCCGAAGTATTTACGTTTTTCTATGAAAGAAACAATTGCGTATATATGAGATAATAAGACAATACAAATTACAAATTTATATAAAGAAGGTGATGTTTTCGTAGTTATTTAAAAAATAAGCAGATTAGTAATATCCAAGCTTTTTTTTTAGGTTTTATAGATTGCTATATATACAGTGAGCAAAAATCTTCTGTTGAATAATCGAATTAAAAAATGTTTTAGGTTTAGAAGTGAATATAATTAAAATGTCTTAAAAAATCTTTCCCACTTATATATATATATATATATATATATATATAAGTGGGAAAGATATATATATAAGTGGGAAAGATATATATATACATATATATATATATATATATATATATATATATATATATATATATATATAAATAAATAAATGTATATATATATATATATATATATATATATATATATATATATATATATAAAATGTAGAACGGGATAAAAATATAAGAATTTAAAAATCGAGGCATAGCCAATAGATTGCACCGTGGCCCATATGGTTAGGTCGTCAGTATTGCACACTTCATGAGTGCGACGAACTGGGTTCGCGCCTATGTCGGAGCAAGTCACTGATGACATGCAGTACATCGAAACCCACTTTGGGTCTGGCGTTGTCCGTTGTCGATGCAATTGCTCGATTCTATTTAATCATGGGTTCTACCTTTATCGTGAAAGGTGCATGTATACGGGTATCTATATATCTATCTGTATCATCTAATATATGTATATATGTGCAAGCATCAGCAGCATCGGCGAAGCATGACCAGCGTGTACATTATAATCAGTAGCAGCAGCAATCGCTGAAAACGCGCATATGCAAATTAGGATGTGTGCGTTAGAAGTAAGAGGCACAAAAGAGATAGAATACAAAGTGTGCTCGCGAGAGAAAGAAAGTCGGTCGGAAGGAGAAAAGGCACCTGGTAAAATGAACATGGTATAGCGAGAGACATTTTTAAGTGGTATCGAAAGAAACGTTTTCAAAAAACCTCGATTCGTATTTTTTTACTTACTGTCCTCTTGTATGTATGTAACGACACCGTTACATGTGTGTGGAGGGGGTTAAAAAACATGTAAATAAAGAATGGCGTAAAAATAAAGATTAAATAAATTACTTGAACCAAGCTCCCTCAGGTGCTTGTGGAAAAGGCATTCTCTCAGGCCCGGACCTATATAAAAAGGATGATTGAGGCGGAAGTCGGCTACATTGAATAGCTGTCAGTTCTTATGTATACCATTAACCCTTATCCCCGAGTGGCCTCTGGACCTTGATAAGTGGTGACTCCCATGTACAAAGAAACATAACCCAACTTAAACACATATATCTATAGATTTGAAGGTTATTATGTGTGTTTCAAAGCACATTTTGCAATAAAGAGCCAGGACTATTTATGTTTGCATTGATTGGAAGTATAAGTAATGTTTCATAAATGTTTATGGACTGAGTTGAGCGGTTTACAAAGGTTGAATGTATACAACATGGTGCATTTGATTATCGATTGTAAAGTTAATGCATGCTGGAGTTGATATTACATGATATACATCTAGATATGTTTAACAAACCGATAGGTGTTATCATGAACTGTTAACATCAAGTCTTCTGTCTGATAATAATATAAGCCTACTTAATTCTAGTATTTTAATATAGATTATTGCAAACGATTACTTATTATCTGTGGGTAATGCTTAACTTTAAATATATTTAACAAAATGTGCTTATTCGCTGATAGGTTTCGTTCATGCGAGGATTGCAAAATCAAGATACGCTGAATGCAGTAAGGTATATGTTTGCTGGGACTTAGCTGAGGTCTGGAACATAAGGGAGAGTGTTGATTTATTTCCAATTCTTATCTCCCTATTAAGATTGATAACATTGATATAATTATGAACATAATCTATTTTGATAAGCGAGTCTAAGTATTTAGCAATTCTAAAAATTAATCAAAATACATATCTAAAAATTTGCGTACATACATATGCCTGTGTGTATGAAAATACAGGCGAATATGTGCATATGTATATATGCATAAATGTTCTATCTTACAAAAGTACGTATTTTGTGAAATAAAAGATTACAAATGAAATTCAAACATAAATATAAGCACTTAAAAAAATAATGGCGAATATATATATATATATATATATATATATATATATATATAAATCAACTTGTACATATTTATAGATATATAAATATAGAGTTTTAGAAACACGAACATATCCATATATATATGCACGTTTTCCGTATGTGATAACATAAATAACATTACACTGTATTTATCATAGAAACAAATTTTTGTCAATTTACTCTATGCCTATTTATTGAAGCCTCTTTCTCTGTCTCTGTCTCTCTCCCCCTCTATATATACATATATATATGTATATATATACATATATATAATAGATATGTGTATACAATTATGTGTATATCTATAATATATATGTATATATATACATCTTAATATATATGCTTACATATATATATATGTATATATTTAAAGGTACATCTATATATATACTTATAATGTAAATATATATATATATATATATATATATATATATATATATATATATATATATAAATCAATAAAATATCTACTGAAATCATTTATAAAATAAAATAGAAGCGGGCATTCTGAATTATTAAATGTTTTCACGTCAGTATAGCAAGTTGATATATATATATATATATACATGTATATATATATATATATACTAGCAGTTTAGCTTATATACTGTATATAAATTTGTGCGCATATTTATATATATTTCACAATGTTTGAGTCACATCCAGGTAAACTACATTTAAAATTTAAGTGGTTCGATCAAAAAATTCGTGGTAGATTTTAGTAAAATCTACAATAGTTAACTATTAAAACTTGGACATCTCGGCAACCAAATTCTCGCATAAAACTGAGTAAAAAGCTTGCTGCCTGTCTGAATACCATTTATGTAAAATTTCCAATGTTTTGAACATAAATTGGGTTAATTGTTTGCTAGAGACTGTAAAAGTTTTTTTTTTTACCTTAGACTTATTGGCAGCCAAATTCTAGGCAAAAAAACGATCTAAAATGCTCGCCCCATTTCTGAATATAATTTGGGCACTATTGAATATTTAGCATAAAAATATACTAAGTAATTGTGTAGGCACAGCAGAGGTCAATGTTTTTTTTAATTCGACCTTAATTTTGATTAATTTTTGATTCATGTCAAAGTAACCTACATTAAATATTTCAGGTATTTAGACCAAAACTTGGGGGAAGAGTTTGGTAGAATTTCTAAAGGTCTAATCGTTGCACTTTGTTCACCTTGAAAACGAAATTTCTGGCTGAAAACCTATAAAATATATTTCCGTAAATTTCAATTGCCCTTATGTCGAATTTCGAGTCTGTAGACTGAAAATTGACAGAACAGTTCGATAGAGAAATTTACAATTACAGACACACATAGAGGCTATTTCACTTTCATATATAACTTAGCACTGCAGCTCGGCTTTGCCCGGGTCCTATGTACTGTTCATAACTTGCCCTACGTGTGAATACACTTTATGTAAAATGTCAAATGTTGAGACCAAGAATTCTGAGTAATTTTGTAGAGATCGCAGAGGTAATCTTTTTAAAATGTTGACCCCAGTTTTGGTCCCCTTACATTCATTAATTTGGTCTTAAATCGAAATAGACAGTTTTACCCATGTCCAACTTACCTACTTATTAAACTGTTAAGTCTTTAGACCCAAAATTTGCGAAGGACTTTGGTAGAATCTGCAGAGATAACCTTTTCAACTTTGACAGTTTCTCAGCGAAATATTCACCCAAAACTGATTTAAATGTTTGCCGCATGTCTAAATACCTGTTATGTATAAATTTCATATGCTTAGGCCCAAAATATTTTGAGCAGTTTGAAATTTTACCCAAACCGATTAAAAACCTTGCACTGTCTCTGAATAAACTTTCTGTAAAATTTCATATGTTTAGACGAGAAATTGGCCGAGTAAGTTAGTAGAAACCCTAGAGGTTATTTGTTTTTACTTTGACCCAAATTTTGACTCCTTAACATTTTTTTAGGGGGGGGGGCTCAAATCAAATTAAAATGTTTAATCCATGTTCAAGTAAACTACATTTAAAATTGCAAATGTTTAGAGCCAAAATTGGCGGATGAGTTTGGTAGGATTATCAAAGGTCAAATCCAAAATCTTTCACACCTCGACAACCAAAATTTTGGCCGAAAACTGATTAAAAAGATTTCCGGAAATCTCAATATATTTTGTGTCAAATCTCGAGTTTCTAGACTTTAAATTGATAGAGCTATTTGTTAGGGAAATGTACACACAAAGACACACAGATAATTTTACTTTATATATATATATATATATATATGTATGTATATACTAGCGGGGGTACCCGGCGTTGCACTGTTTTTTTTCTTTGGGGCGTGTGTGGTTGGGGGTGGTAAAATGAAAACAAAGCGAAGTCATAACCCTGTTTGAATATTATAAAAACAAAAAATGTTAAAACTATTGAAAAAAATCGTGTAAAAAAAAAACAATTAAAATGAACGTGATGCAATAAGAACGGCCCGGCGGTGCCCGTGTGTTTGAAAAATCCCCAAAAAAGGTTGAAAGGAGGGGAGCGCGAACTGAAATCATTGAGGCGGACTCGCCAAAGAAGAAAAAACGTGATGAATTAACTAAAAAGTGAATTAGGTCTAATATCAATTCCGCAGTGAAGTTTGTTTTGGTTTAGTTTCAGTAGTCACATACTTCTCGAATTCTAAATGAATGGTTTTGTTTTCTCGAATTCTAAATGAATGTATTTGTTTTTATTTTAATGTACGTGTAATGCAAGTGAATTCACGATATCGTTACGTTGTAATCTTTGTGTAAAAATAAATGTTGAAGTGAAAGTACTAATAAATAAAGGTCATGGTTCTTTTTTAGGTTAGAATCGTTAAAACCGGAAGTAAAATCCGGTTAGTCTCGCAGATTGCGTCTTACACTAACTTAAAAAAAAAACACAAAAAGGAAACAATAATAGTAATCGCGTTTTCGCGATTCTTTGTTAATTTTTTTTTAGTTCTATTTTATTATGGAAAAAAACAGAAAGCATAAATCATGGTAAAAAGATTTAAAAAACGGCATAAATAACCTAGTACGATTCCAAACCGGTGTGTTTCCTCGTACTGTTCCTTGTGAACGCATCCGCTGCGGTGTAAATGGGGAGAGGGAAAAGGAGGCATCTAATAGAGAGAATATTTCTTGTAACTTCCATTGAATCTAAGCGATTTTGGCAGTGGATTCTCACCAGAAAAAAATATAGGAATGTACCATTGTCGAGGAACTGTAGAGGCAATAGGCCTATAGCAAACCTCAGATAATGTGCTACAGTCTGTAAGCATTACATTTCATGTAATGCCATGATTTTTAATCCTATTTAGGTCAAAGTCGGAGGGGAAAAATGAGTTCATTTTATTTATATAGAAGATAGAAGAGAAGAGAAGAAGGGATACAGAAGAAGATATATATATATATATATATATATATATATATATATATATATATATATATATATATATATATATATATATATATATATATGGGGGGCATCCGGGTGTGTGTGTGGTTGTTAATTTGAGCTTTATTTTCGCTCTTACATTCATATTAAAAGCCTACTTTTTCTATGTACAGTTATAAACACGAGCCTATTAAAGCAAATTATTATGAATATGTGAGCGACTCCGGTAACTTGAACTAATTTGCATTTTCCTTTTAATATTAACGTTAATTAATTACTCATTGATTTTTTTTTTAATTTTATTTTTAGATAATGAGTTATATTTATGCATGGTATCTTCTTTGCTCCTCTTAGTAATCTTGAATTTTTCTTAACTTTTCAAGCTTTGCTATACACACACACACACATACACACACACACACACACACACACACACACACACACATATATATATATATATTATTTTTCAAATATAATTATCAACTAACACGTGTTTCGTTGTCTAAGACTCATCAGAGTGGCTGAATCTAGCGAGATTCGAAATCGGGACCCTACTTTATCCGCTCGCCCATCTCGGTTGACTGCTTGTATACATTGCGATTTATTTAGATGCTATTTGTTTTTTGTTTTTTGCGATACATTTTCAATGAATTAAATTAGTTACGAAAGTGAATGTTTATCTAAATGCAAGTTGGGAATAATTTTCCCTTTAACCAATTTGCTAACCTCTCATGAAAAGCGGTATATATATATGTATATATATATATATATATATATATATATATATATATATATATATATATATATATATATATATATACTATTTTAAAAATATAATTATCCACTGACACGTGTTCCGTCGTCTACGATTCATTTGAGTGGTGTAATCTAGCGAGATTAAAAATCGGGATCCCACGGTATATATATATATATATATATATATATATATATATATATATATATATATATATATATATATATATATATATATATATGTATATGTATATATATATATATATATATATATATATATGTATATATATATATATATATAATTAACGAGAAATAGAAATATGCGGCATCGATAAAAAAGGCGCTAATTAAATATCATAAACGGGTTGAAGAGACAGCAGAATAAAATCATTTATACTTGGGCCTATAGCCAGCGTATGTTACACCAAGATTAGATCCATGGTCAGGTGGAGATATTGGAAGGCAAAATATAATTAATTGTAAAATCGACCGATCCATGAATATAAAAAGATCGATAAATAGCTATACTAACACGAATGTACATATTTATTAATAAAAATACACACACATGTAGATATAGATATATGCGTAGGAATAAATCAATATATTTATGCAGACAGATGGTATTAACGAAAATAATTTATTTTAATAATTATATATCAATATATCGATAGCTTTACACGCAATCACAGACATCGAAATACACACACACACACACATATATACATATTTGTAAAAATATATTTACTAATAATATATACAAATATTTATTTTAGTAGCTCAATGTACGTACAGAGCAATATAGTGAT
>NC_136498.1:46050227-46055227 GCF_053919585.1 Euprymna scolopes
ATACTAAAAACTTACCACAATCAGATCATGTCAGTTTTTCCTCATATCCATTTCTCGAACTTTTCACTGAAGAGCCTCAGGGTAAACTACATTTCTGCTGCTTTGATTTGGAGCCAGAATGTAGAGTTTTTCTGAACTTTCTGTCCGGCTGATGGAGACGTAGAACATACCGTGACTGAAGCAGTCTGATGTCAAGTCTACGCCAATGGTGTTAAATGTCTGACCTTGACTTTTGTTTATGCTCATTGCAAAACACACCTTCACAGGAAATTGGAGTCTCCGGAATTTAAATGGAAGTTCTGAGTCCGATGGAACTAAGGGGATCCTTGGCAGTAGAACGGTTTCGCCTTTGTAGGGACCACAGGAAATGGTGGCCTCAAGTACATTGGTGTGCAATCTGGTGATAACACATCTGGTTCCGTTTGTTGTTTTTGGCGGTTCCAAGGATCGAAGAATCATGATTGGCGATCCAATTTTGAGATTTAAAATGTGTGGAGGCATTCCAGATATCTCTAAAGAGTTTTAAAACTCCACAGGGTAGTGAACAGCTTCATATTCATTAGTAGCCGAATCAACTGACTTGTATTGCTTTGTGTCTCCTGGAAATTCATCCATTATTGAATTGTTCAAATGATTCACATTGCTGTTTAATGGCGAAATAATAGCCCTCTCAGCAAGCCAATCCGGTGATTTTCCATTGTTTTGCAGGTCTGGGTACACTTTGTCTTTCAGTTGCTTCTGATTACCGACACATTTACCAAGCGCAGTTGGAATCTTAATTGTGTCAGGTGAAGAAGTGATAGGAAACTGACCATTACCGATTTGGAGAAGCAATTTTGAGAAGTCTGCTGCAGCTGTGTTATCAGAGATATAGGTTCTCATATTAGTAGTCAGTCTCTTCACTATAACGTGCCTCCAGAGATAGGATTGTTTCAAACTTGCATTGACAATGTTAGCCCTTGTGCCATTTTTAACCACTGGGAGGATTTGACGGAAATCACCGCAAAATAAGGTTGGAATGCCACCCATGGGATTCTTGTTTCCTGTGATGTCTTGCAGTGTTCGGTCAATTGCTTCATAAGCACTCTTGTGCGTCATTGGGGCTTCGTCTACAATGATTGCAGAGGTGTCTCTAATTACATTTGCCAAGGCTGAGTTACCAGTAATTTTGCAACCTGGCTGATCCATTCGATGAGTATCCAAGGGTACTTTAAAAGTGCTGTGAAGAGTGCGGCCACCTTGTAGTAGAGTAGCAGCAATGCCACTGGATGCTGTTGCAAGCACAATCTTTCTCATGGATCTAATCTTTGCAAGGATCAAATTGATTACAAAAGTCTTGCCCGTACCACCTGGAGCATCAAGAAACATCATGTTTTTGTTCATTTCACCTTGTGCTTCCAACATTGCCATGAATGAATTGTAAACTTCTCTTTGAGAATCGGTCAGTTTTTCTTGCATATTTTCTGCTTGTAGGGAAAGTTCTTCAAGATTATAAGTAACTTCACGTTGATACTCTCTCGCGAGTCTTCCATCTCTCCCTTGCGTTGGTGCAGGTAATCCATAGCTTGCCAATGGTTGACCGCACATAAGGAGAACTTTTTCTTCAATTAGACAAAGAGTTTTATTGTAGATGCCCTCATTAAAATCTGCTTCTGGATTGTTAACTTCTTGCCTGTATCTGTGAAGAATGTCTTCAGATATTACATCACGAAAAGCCATCCAGATCTCAAGAGGATTTCTTGGCTCACAGGCTGTTAAAATTATCACAAATAGGCTTCGCAAATTTGAAGGTGATTGAGTGGCACTTGCCTCTCCTACTGCTTGATGCAAGTGATGGTCATTTTCTAGAAGGCCTCGAGCAAGGCACGCTGCTCTGTATGTTTCAAACACCTGACCATTGTATGCTCGCAAATCTTGAAATGAAGTTGGACCAGCAACCTCATTGAGCAACAGGCGTAAGAAATAACACTCCCCTGCTTTTGGACTAATCGTGTAGATTCTCCCAATGCATGGTGCCTTCCATACATCATCATTTTCAGTACCTTCAACTTGTACCCCACGCATTCTTCTCATCCATTTCTTTGTCGATTTGTTCCAAGTGTAAAACTCAGGGACTTCTACGTATTTGAGACCCCTTGCAAAGTCATCCTCATGGCAGAGTTGAAAAAATGCTGTCAAAGTTGTGGCAGGCGGTGGACCTTGGGCTCGTTCCAGAGCAGTATCAGCTGAGAACATGACACGCTGCCCATTTTCAAAATGAACAGAAAGTTGTACAATTGGGGGGAAATGTTCATGGATGGGATGTTCCAATATCCTCCAGGCCGCCTCTGAACTGCCGACATACCTTGCATTCTGGAACTGCTGGATCTCATCCGCAATGTGACTTTGTACTTGGCCTTGTTGGTTAGCTGCTCCATCAGTTCTTTGTAGTTCAAACACTGCTTGATCACATCCTTTATTCACGTATTTGAGGACATATTTGATGCTTTGGATCGAGCTGCAAATTTCTACGTTAATGTGAGCGTTGAACTGCTGAAGGAGGACCTTGTTGTACGGAACAATCCACTGGTTTGTTATTTCTTGATTAACATACCGACCATTTCTCTTCATCCTTATTGTACCAGTCTGGCCTCCATCTTCTGGTTTTCTTCGCCTGTACTTGGGGTAAGAGTCTTGGCCTTGCTCGGTACACTGAAGAAATTCTTTTGGGTATTTTTTGGAACATTTGTTGTCAATCATACATGGACAATTTGGATTAAATGGTCCACAAGGTCCATGCACCATATGTGCCATCACTTTAGCATGAAGATCAGGATCTTCCTCTTTGTCAGGGATCTCTGCAGATATGCAGAGATCCATTTTTCTGGTAGAAGTTTGTCCTCTGGTGCCTGCAAGGTGAGGATGTGTGCAGGCGGCAGTCCTCTTTTTTGATATTCAATACTGTACAGGAAAGCCCTCAACCTGCCAAATCCTCCCTTTTTAATAAATTCAAGTAACTTTTTTAGCTTCTGCCTGAAAACCCTGGCAACAATATCTGGACGATCCTGAGGGTCTTGCCCTTGAAGACAATTTTCTGTAATTTCTGTCCACTTTGGATTTGTTGTGAACGTGATGAAGAGGTTGGCTCGGCCCATTCGCCGAACATATGCCATGGCATCACTTTGACGCTCAAACATGTATCGAGGGCCTCCTGTATAAGTTGCCGGAAGTACAACTCGTTGACCAAACTGTTCTGGATTCCCATCCTCCCTAAGAATTGAATCTCTCAAGTTGCTATAATTGTCAGCTCTCAGGGTCTGTTGCTCACGCCTCAGGAACTGTAAACGTTCTGTTTCAATCTTGCAGTACACATCCACCAGCCATTGTTGAAATAGCCTTCGGTACCAGAGAAAATAGTTTCCAGGCCGAGTCATTAAATGGTACGAATAAAATTGCTGTTGGGTAACTTTTCGCCCATTGGATGCCTTCATGTAGATGTTGTAAGATGGAGAACCATAGGGGTACATTAACGGGTACATTAAAGTATCGTAGAGGGGATGTAGTTCGGAGATCCGTTTTAATGTATCATTTCTAAAACGCAAGACAATATCCCGGTTAGCTGTTGGTTCATTCTCCATTAATATTCCAATCTCATACGTTGTTGTTGGAGCATTGAATCGCCGTGGATGCTCTTCTTGCGGCCTTCGGTCTTCCCTTATGACAACTTTATGTTCTACCAAGTGTTCTTCTTCAATCCTCTCCTTTGTTGTTTTCAGCTGACAAATGAAGCTGTTGTTCTCATGTAAAAATTCAGTCAGACTTTGGAGAATGTCTCTATTGAGTCTACTGTCACGTCCCCGATTATGTAGTTCCTCTTCCAGACTATCCAAGAAGTAGACTTGAATAAACTTTGCTGTTTCATCTTCAGGTGGTAAAAGACTCCCAATCTGGTGGCAAACCTGGCCTCGAATTCTAAAAGAAGGATTCCACCCATGTACTGCCGCAATTTTGTGACCAAATGATGTCATTGCAAAACAATTGTTATAACTGCGTAGATTTTGCAGAAAATCTTTAGAGATGGGACCATTGCCGGAGAGCAAATCTTGAAGCAACTGAGGCAGTGGTGGAAAGCTATCAAGCACAACTTTGCCAGAAGAACAACAACAACCAGGGGTTTCTCCTTTAAATTTTACAGCTGAGCAATGTTGACATACTTTGTCCATTTTTCCTATATCAGCTGTAGTGAGAGAGTCATTTTTGTTGTAGAGCAATCCTTTTCTATTGCAGTGTTCTATTTCATGGTGTCTCAAAGCAGTCATTCGTTGTCTAGCTGCCTCGTTTTCTGTCAATTGCTGGGGCAAAGTCATACTCTCTCTCCATGCAGCCTCTCGTTGTTGCCCTTGGTATAGGCGAAAGCTTCGTTGGGTTTCTGATTCATTCTGATGTCGTTGAGCCACTCTCAACTGACCTTGTGTACGTCTACTTACCTCATATAATTCATTCGATCGTAATATTGCTTCTCTTTCCAGTGCATATCTTTGCCTTTCTTGAATTTCATCTTGTGATGAATTTAACCGCCTTACAGCATGTCTAGTTCTGTCAGCTTCACGTTGGGTTTCTCTTTCCAAATCTGACAGTCTTGCTCTCCTTTCTCTTTGACGTATCCTGTTAAGTTCTAGACGTCTTTCTCTATCTGAATTGTTTTCATTGGAGCGAATTGCAGCAACTCTTAGTCTATTAGCTTCCAATCTTTCCATTCTTTCTTCCTCACTTTCGTTTCTACTTCGTTTGGGTGGCATAATTTCGGTTTTAAACGGAATTGTTTAACGATATTAATGATTGTAAATTAATTAAGCGTAAAGGAAATGTATACTAACTGAAATGGACGAACTATAAATAATATTTCTGAATAGTACAATTATAAACAATCATATTGTACCTATTTACTATGCCTCCCCACGGGACAGAGTTAGACACCAGGGTCGTTTTTTAACGTGGAGAAAAGGTACAAAAATAAAAAT
>NC_136498.1:46060227-46095227 GCF_053919585.1 Euprymna scolopes
GTTTTTCTCTCGTAACTTTGATGGCAAGCTGAGTATATTTTCAAGACGTAGCGGGCCCATCTTCGTTTTCAATCTTCCGCTTGACAACATAAGGCGGGAGTATGTAGCCAAATGATTGTATCGTTATTTCAATTTTGTGACGATGTAGGGATGCATTACGTACAGTGCCGGCAAAAACAAAGTCCGCACTTTTCATTTTTTCAATAACTGCAAATTTAAAAAAGAATACCTTCAAATTGAGGAAAGAAAAAGAAAGTCCACAGCAACAAATTCGCAGAGACCAGCTTAAATTATCGCCCCAAAATCAGTTTAAAATGTCCATAAACAGGCAATAAAGCATATCTAATCGTAATTGTTGTTGTTCCAGGTTATACAACGTAGCGTTTAGTCCACATGCCATGATTTTATTTTAATGATCGTTGGGCGCTCATTACTCTTCACCTTTCTTGTATATCCACGGCAAATCGGCAGCAGATTGAAATGTGATGAGAAAACAGTACGCAAGACTGTGCAAAAGCACCAAAACACCAGCAGTGTTCGTGATGCTCCAAAATCTGGTAGTACTAGAGTTACTTCTAACATGGAAGACGATGCTAACAAGATCCGCAGCCCAAGAAAAAGATTTGAATCGCCTCCCAAAATCCAATAACAGTGCAATCTTGTCAAAAAGGGCTCTCTTTCTACTGCCAAAAACAGATTAAAGGAATTTTTTTGCGAGGAGATATTGCAAGGATTTCTGTAAAGAACAGAAACCGCCCTCTGGATTCGTCAGATGCAATGAAGATCATGACTCTTCATATTGGTCAAAAGGTGGTAGAGGTTCAGTTTTGGTTTGGATATTATTCGTACCAATGGTCCAGGGCCTATAGTTCGCTTGCAAGGTCGAATTAATTAGACCAAGCACATTAATATGTTTGCTGAGCATTTTCCACCCTACTTTGGTCGGAATTCGGATAAAAATCCCGTCTTCATGCAGGATAATGCTCCCATTCACAGAACTAGCAATGGCAAGAGATTCCTGGAAGAGCATGATATTCCGTGCTTATATTAGCCTGCAAAATCTGCAGACCTCAACCCTATCAAAAACGTGTGGGATTACATCAAGCAACAGATACAATTTCAAATTTGGAAGGACTTTGGACCAAAATTAAAGAAAAACAGAGTTCACTTTCCCCGGAGTATTGCTGCAGTTTTTTTTTTTTGTTTTTTTTAAATGGACCTGAACACTAGAATATTTCAATTAAATGTCAAATATGAACATGTAAAATCTCCAGAGAATAAAAGGCTAATCAAATAAGGTACAGTTTGTTCAAACAGTTACATTAAATTTAGCTTAAATTTGCAGTTTTTGAAAAAAAATTACAAGTGCAGACTTTCTTTATGCTGCCTGTGTATCTTTTCCTTTAAAACAAATGAGCTCAACATCTCCATTGTGTCTCACGATCTACAAGTTGTTTCCAAAAGAACTTGCGGCGCTTATGCTCAACCGAGTACTTTCTCCTCAGAGGGCTCTAGTTTTTCTCAAATAGTTTCCCTTATTATTGAGGTAAGTAGTTAGCATTGGAAACTCTTGTAGGAGAAGTTAAAAAAAACAAAACAAAACTTTCTCGTTCCCAACAACCACTACGGTGGGCACACATCATTCACTCGGTAATATCCCTATCAGTTTGCCTACACTTTGCCGAATATTCTTTACTCGATTTCTGACGATTTTATTTTGTATCGGCACAGTCGAAACACCTGTAGTGATATATCCTGTTAGCCTTGCTTATAAATTTTCGATTCAATTCTCCAGCTCCAACACACGACCATTGCATTCAAAAGTCAATGATTTACAGCCAAGTTTAACCGCTGCCAAGAATCAGAATTAAAATAAGTAACAAGTCAAAGAGTAATACACTACACTTCGCTGTTTAACAATTCTAATATATCTAAAACGAAAGAATGTTAGAAATGAATAAAAATCGTCTCCATAACCCACATTTATGGTTTCCGTAAGTGCTTGTTATTTGTCTGAATACGATATAATGAATTTTGCTTCTTGATGGGAAATACAGTAAAACCCTGCAATACAGACTTCAAATTCATTATTCAAATACAGTGCAGTATATAATACACAGGTATATAATAAAATAACATAACACCGTAAGCCGGGGCAGGTATCGTGACCAGAGTCCTGGAAAACATCCTATTCGATATCGTAACTTGAAAACACTGCAGCCTAAGGCCACCGTGTCCCGGAGTTCTATTGTATACTTTACACAGATTATCTTTGCTACTGAGTAATGATTAATCAATGTTCCTAGCTACTCGTGGATACTGGGGCCGATTATAATATTTTTCGTTGATTGATGGAGAATATTAAAAAATATAATGAAGAATTAAATTTAAAAATATATATTGTATTACTTATTTAAGATATTGCTTACAATTGATAAGCTAAATTAGTTTACAGTCAGTGTTACATTTATTTTTTATAATTAAAAATAATTTTACCTGAATAAAATATGTATTATTGTAACATGGTTTACAAAGTGGGTACCGAATTTTGTCTTGGCAATCAATGGTTTACCAGAGAATAAGTATAGTCGTCATCTGCAAGTTTAAAAACAACAGGTGCCAGAGACAGTCTTTTTTTTTCAGGATAATTGATCGCTAGATTGGTGTTTATTTATTGCTATGAATGTGCGTCTCGCTTTTAATGGCGTATTTGGAGATGTCGAGACAAGTTGTTGATTTCATTGACACATTTTGAAATCTATACAGCGATTGCTTCATTGAATTGGCCCAATATCTGTGAGTTGTTTTGTTACACCTAATTGTAAACAAACAAAATAAAGCTAGAAATCTTGTGAATTTTATTATGTTAATGCTGTGACTATTATTGTACGTGGAATTTACTGACCATACGAATTAATATGATTGACTCGTTAGATCATCGGAGTTTAGGCTAGTTGATCCTGGCCAGTACCACATAAGAGGTTATTTGGTAACACTAGGCGCTGTATGTAAACTGATGTCGACGATTCCGGTTGCTGCTTCATTCTATTTTTCCTTCATGTGTCCTCCTGCCGCTTGATCAAGCTCGTTGGGAGAGTTTTGTACTGGCTCTGTGCAAACAAGCTTTAACACTACGGCGAATCATTAAGCATTCCAAGAATAATCAAATCGTCTCCGACGGTTTGATTGTAGAACCCCAGTTTATGATCGGTCGACGTGCAAATGATCTAGCCAATCTATATTTATATTATATGTTTTTTTAATTACATTTTCACCCCAGACAGGCACATTGCCACTTTGTTGTAGTGGCTACTATCAGGGACATAAGCTACGGGGGTACTGTGTAGGGAGTTGAGCAGTTACACTTGAACTTCGGCATGTCAGTACAGTTGGGGGAGCATGGAGCCGAAATGGAATTCCAAAGTCTAGAGGTTCTGGGGAAGAAAATATTAGAGTAGAAGGTTTTCCTACATCTAAGTATCTCCACAGTGTAGGGGCGGGATTTAACTACTTGTCGGGTTTCTCGAGGCTATTTACGTTGTGGGGACACAAGTGCTTGCAGTTCGTCAGAGCATTCGCCATTAGAATACTTGTAGAACAGGCAGAGGGATGATACATTTCGTCGATCGGACAGCGGCTGAAGCTTAGATGAACGTTCAGGACATTTTAGGTTGGCGACTCTCTTTTGAAACTTGTCTAGGAGTGAGAGACTAGTAGCAGATGCACCATCCCAAATATGACAACAATACTCCATACGTAGGCAAATGGTGGCCTTATAGCGATACAGGATACTTTCAGGCGTTAGTAGCTTTCTAGCGCGGTAGAGAGAGCCTACCTTCTTCGAAGCGGTCCTGACAATGATCTCAATGTAACTGTTCCAATTGATGTTTACTGTTAACTTTAGGCCGAGGAGTTTAAAAGATGTACGTTCAGATAAAGTATGTGCCCAGTGGTATTGGTGGTAGAGAAGGTTTCTTGTAATCATTGAGGGAAACAAGTTTAGTCTTGGCCGCATTGAATGTGACCATCTATTTTTGTCCCCATTCCACTACAGATTAGAGGTCATCCTTTAGTGTTTCTGCCGTTTCTTTAGATATGTGTTCATTTGTTTTCCTGTCGTGTCTGGTATAGAGTGTGGTGTCATCAGCATATATACCCATCTCAGAGGCAATTTTAGCAGGGAGGTCATTTATGAATATTAGAAATAATAGATGTGTAAGGAAAAAGCCCTGGGGCATTCCCGCATTTATATCATATTGTTTAGATGCACGACGTCGAGGACAACCTGAATTTATCTCTTATTTAAGAAGGGTTTAATTATGTTTAGTATTCGTCCAGTGATGCCGTATGATCTGATTTTTCTAAGAAGATTTTCATGCCATACCCTGTCAAAAGCCTTAGATATATTTAGAGCTACCATTCTACACTTCTCTGCTTTGTCCAGTGATCAGTATATACATGCAGTGATTACAGTAAGGATATCTGTTGTGGAACAACCTTGCCTAAATCCATATTTTTCGTCGGTCAAAAGTATAGCATCGGTATAATTATGGAATAGAGCTTGGTTTCCTCTGGGCTAAAATATTTTGGCGAAAAATCGGAGGAGGCTAATGGGGAGATAATTTAATGGGTCAGTTTTTTCGCCAGAATTATTGAAAACTCGTACCACAGAAACAGTTTTCCAGCAGTCCGGAAAGCAAGATTTCTTAAGGCATTTGTTGTAAATTTGGAGAGAACTGAAGCTACTTCGGCTGAGCATTTTTAATAGTACATCCAGGATGGGATCAGGTCCACATGCTTTTTAAGTTTCAAAGTTTTTTATGATAGTATGCACCTTAGATGGGTCGATTTTCAGACCGTCTAGCAAGGCGTCTGTCCGCAAAGGAAAGTCAGGGAGGGAAGGTTTGCAGGATCGAGTGTGGAGTTGGAGGCAAACCGACTGGCAAGCATGTTCGCCTTCTCAGTTGCTGAGCAAACAACCTCATGAGTTTTGGTTAGTGGGGAAATTGTTGATTGCCCATTATTTACTACACTGTTGTAGATTTTCCAGAAGTCACGGGTTCCTAATCTTTGTGCTTTGATGCGTTTTTTTGTGGTTTCAGTAAATTCTCTCTTAACTGTCGCTATTTCTTTCTTTAGTTACTTCTAGCTTCTATATACTTCTATTTGTTAGAACTGGACTTGTTAGAAATGTCAGTTAAATCTGCGGTACGTATGCTGCCTTTGCGCAATGGCAGTTTCACAAGTAGAAGTAAACCATTGGGGAGAGTGGGGTTTGCTATAAAATTTCCGCGTGGGAACATGTGCTCAATTGCCATTTTGAACCATTAATTGATCTCATTTGCGCACTGTTCAGCAGAAAGAGAAAATATATTTCCCCATGGGGCATCTCTGATAAGATCTCTGATGGCTTCCCAGTCAGCCTTTTATAATATCTCGTTGTTTTGGCAATAGCTATTCAGTTTTGGCTCAAGAGTTTAAGGCGATTTCGACCATTATTACTGCATGATCAGCGTTCCCAAGTGGGATGTAGCCATTCGTTATACAAGTATCGGGAACTGTTGTCAGAAACAGATCAAGAAGTGAAGCGTGTTGGTCTTGCTTGTCTGGGAAACGGGTTGGAAACGTAACCATCTGTGATTAGGAGTGAGATATAGAGACGCTATCCGTTGTACTACTAGCTGCGTCTCTGTAATTAGAGAATCAAAGCCAGTTTCTGTGGTGGGCATTAAAGTCACCAAATACATGTACTTATGCACTAGTGTCAAGGGAGAGTACTGTATCTATTCTGTTAGAATTTTTTATTATGGTGCAGTCATGGGTCGAGGGAGAGCGGTAGAGAAAATAAAAGTAGCTAATGTTATGTTGCATGCTAAGTCTAAAGCTTGATCGTCCGATTCTAGGCTTGTTTCTCTAGTCAGGAGAAAGGTATTACAAATATAGACTTCAAGTCAGAGTCCTATCGGCAGAGTGGGAAATATGTTAAAATAATTAGAGGGGATGGAGCAGTGTAGGTTAGCCTCACTTAGTGCTAAGATGTCCAGGGTGTTTGTTAGAAAAAAATGCTTCAACATCAAATAAATCATTTCTAAGACCAAGGAAAAGAGGAATAGCTATTGATAATACAGTGTTTCTGAAATTGCGCCATCTTTTTGTACCCATTTCTATTTTCGCTGAATGTCACAACAGTTTTGACATGCTCTCCAGCATTTGTTAAATAGCACACGTGTCTTTAACTGTACACTTATTAACTCACATAATTAGCAAACAAAAATATTTCGGTTATGCTATAATCGGATATTTCAGCAAATGCATATTATTTTCTAAGTAGTGTAATTCTGAAAGACTTCATCTTGCGATTTTTTATCCTTATATCATATGTTGCTCTGTGCGTTACTTGGTAGTGAGAAAAAGCTGAAGCTATCAATCTCGATTTTCTTCAATAAATCTTTTAAATCTGATATAGTTTGAAATGTTCATATATTACTTCCTGAAATACGCATAATAATGGCATTAATATAAGCAGTATTATTTACTTCAGGGGCCATATTCATACTGAGATATCCTGTACTTCGACGGCCATTTTATTTCTGTAATATATCTACCAAACATATGCGTTCTTTTCAAATGAATTTTGGATACATATTGCTTTCGAAAAAGGTCAGGAAGATGTTGATAGGTTTTATATGTTTGTGACATTATTAATATTCCCCACGCCAAACCTTTGGAAGCACTATAACACAAACCAGAAAATAATTGATAACCAAAACAAAGATAGTAAGTGAGCTTTGTAGAAAATATAAATAGTAGACATTGGGAAGAAGAATTGGGTATGCATGTCATTTATTTAGAATTAAATTATGGAAAGTTTTAAGAATGGCAGAAAAATAAACGAGACAATTTAGTGACAGTCGTGACTTTGCGACACTTGTTTAGTTTTCAGTTTTAGAAGCGTAGATCACAGATTTTGACTTTGAGCATATTGACTTGGAGTTGACATCAGCTGCCGCATTAAGTTTCAACAGAAAATGTAGATGCTGGTCTTGCCTTTTTGACTGTTTTCCACACAATTGTGTCGCAGAGGAGGCTAGGGCCCAACCAAGATATTCAGAATGTACTAGAATAATTTGCTTCTCCCGAGTATGTGTTTGGAGTTTTGTGTTTATTTTGTGAGATAGTGGAATCCCTATCAGATATCGCCAATTTGAGAGGTCAGTTCGCTGGGGCCAAGGATTATGATAGAATAGGCAGGTCTGTGGTTCTATCTAACTATCTGTGTATCATTCACGTTCGAGGTGTGATAACAGTGACTTGACAGAAACACCTAATGTGTGACTTGACTTTCTTACTATTAACGCCATTCCTACATCCTGCCACATCCCCACCCTCTAAAACTGGGTAAGTTGGGGGTGCTTTAGTGCCATATATGCAATTGGATTGAGTTGTTTTTTGTCTGACGGGTTGAGGGCACCGGTTTGATACTTTACTGTATCAGACTGCTCCATCATGTTTAGTATAATACGGGCATGGTTGTCGTGAAATGACGGGCATGAAAAAGGGCATTGCACCCATCTCAGATAAGCTTTCAAATGACCACAATCCTGTAGATGAAGAGTCATCTGATGGTCTACTTGTGTTGCATGTTCAGTATACAATTATTCTGTCCAACGCCTCTCACCCAAAAGCTAAAACTTTTAAATAAAATAAAATGGCAGTTCAATAAAAAAAAAATTACGATCAAACCAGGCGTAGACTACCAACCAAACTAATTTGCATCCTCCCTTAAGGCTGCCTTCACAAATATCCGTTGGCTTAGAAAGAACTTAGATGGTGAATCATTTCTATTAGCAAACATGCGTATATCTTTGAAACAAATTTACACTTCCTCATTCCCGCTCACCATTTTAACATGTCTGGTTATGTCTCACTTTTACGTAAAGACTATGAAAAACATATGCGCAAACTTAGAGTCTATATTCGAAACACCCTCCTCTCGATTAGAGAATCAAAACTAGAAACGGACGACCAAGCCTCCATGTGCTTTAGACTTAACTTGCAACATAGCGTTAGCTACTTATATTTTCTACCCAACTAAGACCCTATAGTATTACTGGACGAATATTGTACATAATTAAATTCTTCTTATACAAGACAAGAATCCAGGTAGTCGTACGTCAAAACAATATGATATATAATTGCGGGTGTACCTCAGGGTTTATCCTTGGACTTTTATTATGCCTGATATTAATAAATTACCTTCCACATGAAATTGTCTCTGAGGTGAATATCTTATCTGATATACCATCTGTAAGGTACGGAGCGAAAACGAATAAACACACATCTAAGGCAATGGTTAAAACCTTATGTAAAACCCTCCCCCAGTCTGCAGTGGAATTGGAATAAACATGTATGGTAACATTCAATGGTGCCATGCCTAATCTTGTTTCCTTTAATATTTAACAAAAAATTTCTCAACCATAAATAGCACTGACTAATGGTACACTGCCTGGAAGTACTTCATTCAAACTCCGTGGATTCACGTTCAAACAGAGAACGTGATTTGGAAAGAATTCATCGAGGGGGTTGCCGCGACAGTTGCAAGGAATGTGGTCTATCTCTCCACCATGCTAGAATCTTACACTTGAAAGTATTCTGTATCTCTACAAGGCCGCCATTCGCATGTGTATGATTATTGTTGTCACATTTGGGGTGACGCATCTGCTATTAGCCTATCGCTCTTAGACAAGGTTCAAAGGAGAGTCGCCAACTTAATATGTCCCGAACTGTCAGCTAGGCTAACAGCTTTGTCTCACCGACGAAATGTTGCATCTGCTTGCCTGTTTTATATGTATAAATTGTAGATGCTTCGACGAACAACACGTGCTTGTACCCTCCACATAAATACCCCGACAAACGCAAAAAAAGCAGCAAACCCTCACCTCTACACAATAAATAGTAGACCGTCAGATGCCAGAAAGTCTTCTATCCTAATCCTCTCTTCTCCAGGACTGCTAGGCCGTGGAATTATCTTCTGGGTTCCTGCTTCCCGACTGTATTAACATGCAAAAGTTCAAGTCCTATTTAAATAAACATCTTGCTTATCAACTTCCTATATAGTATCCATGCAATGTATCCCAGATAGTAGCCCCCTACATCAAAGAGAAACTGTGCATTGTTTGAGGGGAAAATGCAAAAAATAGATGAATAAAATAAAATACAAATGCGTTGGCATAATAATATCTGATTGAAATATGAAATTGGCTTTTTTTTTGTTGTTGTTTTATTTCATATATTTATCATCCGAATGTTGGAAAACCAGGTGTCAAAAAACTGAATTCATAGAGAAATAAAGAAATAGAGTTTTTAAGATCACATATTTGGATCATAATTTCATATTTATGTAGAGATCAATAACTTAAAACAAACTCAGACGAAATAGATTATTATTACATTAATTACCTCATATATATTATATGCTGGATTAACCAGAGCTTAATTCCATAGATGTTACAGGTCCGTTTAATAATGCAGTACAATCAGTGTACTGAATACTGTGGATAGAGCAGGTATATGTCATAATATAGTTTAACTCTATTAAGTAGTATGTTTAATATGAAAGATAGAACCGTATGAATGTTTTAAGTTATACATACTTGCTCTGTCACGTCTTATTGCCCTAAAAACATTAAAATTGTGTAAATCTTGTATTGTCAAGAAGCAGTAACTAAAAAAAAAAACTAATAACCTACATTTTGATTTTTTTTCTCTTTACATTGAACCAAATGAGAGAAAATTGGGAGAAAATATAGATGATTATGTTTTTATTTTAAATTTTCATGGATATATTTTGTTCGTTGAAAGAATGAAATATGATTTTCATGATTTAAAACACGAAGCATTTTCAAATGTTAGTTGCTATGTGTTTGAACGAATCGTAGTTTTTTTTTTCAAACAGTCTGAATAAAGTTATAACAATATAGAATTTTAAAAAAACAACGTTTTCGCTGGTTTTTCTTTATTTTTCATACGTATTGTTTAAGGAAGACATATGGTCAACAGAAAGATTATAACTACATATAATCGTTACTCGTAAATAATTGGAACAGCTAATGATCTCATTAAAGTGTATATGTATTTTCCAGGGTCCTATTTTATTGGATGTTCATTGTAGTTGCCTTTAATGTGTCTTACGCTAAGCTTGCTTTCCTTCAACAACGGCGTTCGAGTCTTCAAGCTGGCCCTTTATAAAATCAGATGCTGTTAAATCTGTTTACATTGGTAGAATTCCGAGACTAACCATCATATTAAACTTGGTATACAAGACATAAATACAAATCCGTGGCTCAGAAAAAAATGGTTACAATCTATTAGGTATAACGCGCCCGTTCTGATTGTATTGCTAAGTCAAATACGTAATAAGTGGAAGTATTATTATAAGTGTCGCCTTTTTCCTGCATTGAGAGCCCAATCTCTTATTCCCTTCTCCAAGAATTTTCGAACGTAAACACAACCATCTAGAGCAACTGTCAATAAATTTCCTTTCGATATGCAACGTAGAATGAAGGGGAGTCTCACGGAGCATAATTTCATTCATATAACCCTCCGTCTTCGGAATATTATACAGATTATTGTTACCATCTGAGAACAACAGAGTCGTTTACAATTCGTATGTAAAAAATGATTCTAAATAAATAAATATTAAATTAGAATCATTGTTACAAAATCACAATGGTGATGTTGCACCTTACAAACCCATTAACAGTTATCCTCAAGTGGTTGTTTGCGCGTCATAAGTGTTGATCTTTAAATAAAACATAGAAAATTCACTATTCTTATATAATTTAAAAGGCCTCCGGTGAAATTAATCGTATGAGTGTCATCGTTTGTCCGAGTAATTTAGATTCATGAAATTACTAATAGATCTTTTTCATACTGCATTATACCAAGAGAAATTACATAGGAAAATATACTTATCTTTCAGCTTCTAAAGATATATTTCTGCAATATAAATTTTCGAAAGTCTCACAAACATTTTATATATATATATATATATATATATATATATATATATATATATATATATATATATCTGTGGGGGGTGCGTGTGTGTGTGCTTTCATTTTGTCCATTTGTTTATCTGTTTATAAGTTTCGCTTATCCTTGGCAATAAATTGGTTGGTCTGATAAATCATTTGTATGGACTACTGATTTATATATGTAAAAGCGAACTAGGTATTATGGTATGAGTTTGATTCACAGTAAGTATAAACAAGAATTCCTATTGGATTCAGAAATTATCACAAATTAAACCATATTTCATCATCGACATAGTATAGAGAAATCAGTAATCAACAGACTATACTTTGTTCATTTTTAAATGGGTTTACGAGACAAAACTAAACATGTACATACATTCGAACGTGTGCATGTATATATATATATATATATACATATATATATATATATATATATGGGGGGTGTTTGTATACATGTATATATTGATTGAATTGTCAATAGGTTGTTTGATATTTTTCGACTATAGTCATATATATATATATATATATATATATATATATATATATATATATATATATACATATACATGTATGAATAGATGTTACGATATAAATTTGTAGGTAAATAAATCTATATATACATACTTATATATATATATGTGTGTGTGTGTGTGTGTGCGTGTGTGTGAGTGTGTGTGTATAATAAGAGATTAGATAGAGTATTTCGCAGTTAAAACTGTCTTATTGGAAGACTTAAGCACTAGAGTTTACCAACACAAAAGAAATATACATATATATTATAATCACCAGATCACTCTGACAGACGTGAATACATTCAAAATAAATGTTTAAATTTCAATCATAATAACTGCGGTTGACGATGGTTGTATGGATTTTTCCTTTGCTAATGGAGTACGAGATGGCTCCGATGTCGTGTCTGAACATCTCTTCCAGCGGTAATCGTGACACCCTGTACTGTTGATTCATGAAAGCATGAAACAAAATTTGTGCCCGTAGGTATTTAATAACTATTATAGTAAAACTATATATCATAGAATCACTACCATAGATATATAGTATATCATAAAACCCAAACCTTGTCAAGATAAAGTTTTATAACTAGAAGTCCAGACCGGCTTTTCTCGGGGCATATGTAATGTTCTTAACTTGCCCTACGTATAAATACACTTTGTGTAAAATTTCAAATGTTTGGACCAAAATTGTCTGAGTAATTTTTTAGAGACCACAAAGGTCAATTTTTTAAACTTTGACCGCAATTTCAACCCTTAACATTTATTATTTTGGTCTCAAATCAAAATACAGTGTTTTACCTATGAGCAACTCACCTACATCTAAAATTTCAATTTAGTCGAATCTGCAGAGGTAATCTCTTTCAACTTTAACCTATTGTAAGCAAATTCTCACCCCAAAACTGATTAAAATGAGTGTCGCATGCCTGAATACTCGTTATGTATAAATTTCAAATGTTTAGACACAAAATTGGCTGAATAGTTTGTTAGATGCCGAATATGTCAAATCTTTTGAACATTGACCACTTGGACACTCAAATTCCCGACCTAAACCGATTATAAAGCTTACTTCTTAATACACTTTATGTAAAATTCCACATGTTTACGAAAAATATTGGCTTAGTAATTTGGTAGAGATCACTGAGGTCAATTTTTTTATTATTTCGACCCTAATTTTGCCCCGTAACATTTTTGTTTTTGCGGCTCAAATCAACATAAAATATTTGATCCATGTCCAAGTAACCAACATTTAAAATTTTAAGTGTTTAGATCCAGAATTTGGTGGAGGAGTTTGGTAGAGTTTTCAAATCGTTGAACTTTGACACCTTGCCAGCCAAATTTCTAGCCTAAAACCGAATAAGAATTTTTTGTTCAAATCTCAGTACGTTTTATGACAAATCTGGAGTCCCTAGACCAAAAATTGACAGAGTTATTCGGTAGGGAAATGTACACACACACACGCACAGATATTTTCACTTTTATAGATATAAAGATTGGTTTGAGGTGAGTTTCTAATTTGGATCTAAACGTTGTTTTGAAAATTTTACATGAGGTTATCATATAAATAAAATGTAATTAAGATAGGCTGCTTCACGCCACTTTTCATTATGTTATCTTTTGTCCTTGTAAGCTCGGAATCCATTAAGAAACGAATCGTCCAGTTTCCTTAAAAAGGCAGTCTAAATAATCTGCAATAACGTACGTGTGCATTTTGACGATCATATTATTTCCATAATCTAAATCTAAAACACATTTTTAGTTTGCGATTTTATCTTCAAGTAAACGTACGCCTTATCTGCTCTATGTTAATCAAATCACAGCGTTTTCTGACCAAAACGTACATATTAATCTGAGGACATCAGCAGAAATATACGGCACAACTTAACAGAACACGTTCATTGAACCTCTATTGTTTGCGAATATAATCTTACAACGCTATTGTCTTGATGTGTGTTCCTGTTTGAAGTTAAAGGCTGTTTTCAACGTTTTATACAATCTGCTATCAAAGTGGGCGTTTTTATTTACATCAACCTAAGACAATTGAGGCGGGTTGTTTCACGCCACTTTGCATTCTGTTATCGTGCGTCTCTGGAAATTCGGTACAAAATCCATTAAGAAACGAATCGTCCAGTTTCCATAAATATCATCAGGCACGTGACATCCCCAGCTGCGCTCCTTGTAACAGCTTTAGAAATGAACTTTCGATGAACAGCTGTTGAGGAAGTGTTTAAAATTACGTTTCAAGATCAGGGGAAAGTGCAGTACAAGTAACCTGCGATAACATATATATGTATTTTGACGAAATTACACATATATACAAATATGTGTGCATGTAAGTACACATGGTATAGATGTACACATATATATATATATATATATATATATATATATATATATATATATATATGAATGAGCAAATGATTAATAAAACATGTTAAAAGACATCTTGAAAAAGAGTTAAAAACATATTTAATTTTAAAAAAGGAAGCACAAGATAAGTGTAGTCCTTAATCCGCAGAGGGCAGGAATTAGTAAAATGCGGGGTCGGATTTTGCATATAAAAGTATTTAATGAAGCTACAAGTATGTCACAGATCTTACTTGGTTGAAAAAAAAAAGGATGAGGTAAGGGGAATAGGAGGTAAAAGAAAAATAATAAAAAGATTTCACATGAATGCATAGTCCGGTGAAGGGTAAAAAATCCAAGAATGGTAAAATCCAGTATATATATATATATATATATATATATATATATATATATATATATATATATATATATATATATATGTATATATATATATATATATATATATATATGTACACACACATACACATATATATATGCATGTGTGTGTACAATTTGAAAATATATATTTATACAGCCACATATAGATGTTTGTACACTGGCATGATAATATTTCGATGTATATTTATAAATAACTTAAATCTTATTAGTCGATAGGGCTTATTATTTAGATATTAATTCACCATTCTTTACGTGCATCGTTTTTATTGCTCCACTTGTCAAAGACAAGCGATTTTGTATTTTTTTTTTTTTTTAATAAATCGGATACTTGTTTTCCAAGTAAGATATTGCCTTTCCTCATTAAAAAAAAATAACATCTATATGAAATAGTATTGCTGGATGGAATCTTTGTTATTAATAACTATACATCAGAACATTATCATGCCAGTATAGATAAGTTTGAATACAGCTGCATAGTAAAATAGTAATACGTAAAACACGCTATTTATTATTGACGACAAATATATAAAATCTGTATGTAGTTTCCGAATTTTATATTGTGAATAAATACTTTTTAACATGAGGAGGTTGAGGTGTTTATAATACGCTGGGGCAAGTCGTAAAAATTAACGTAGTTGCTATTATTTATTGCAAAAAAATGCTACAGCTTTATTGTTGTGACAAAAAAAAACATGTTATTTTCTACAAACATTTATTAAGAAATACAAATGGCCGGTAGTTTTTTTTGTGTTTTTTATTAAAAAATTTACCTTACTTTTTCTTTCACATAGCCTTGTTATTATTTACTGGGTAACGCTCGACTTTATCCCGCTGTTGACGTCATGCGCCGGTTAAAGTGGAACGCTGACGAAATAATTACACAACACTTAAAGTTTAATTTATTCAGTCTTTGGAAAATAAATATTGGAAATAAAGTGGCGCTTATGCACTTACGTTACCGTGCTACTTTTTAAAATTAGTATTTACACGTTAAATTCAGATTTAACATTTTTTTTTTGTTTATTAAATTGTTAGGTGAACGTACAGATAACCCAGTCGGTTTCTAATTTATGGAAAAATCTAGCTCCTGAAAAAAAACCGTTACTTAGATAGTAACAAAAATATAAATTTCCCCAGTCTCGAAGGATTTCTCCTCTACTGATTGAGGATAATAACGGAGAAGTGTACTTCACCCTCTGTTTCTCTCCCCCTCTCTTCCTCTCTTCATAACTCTCTCCATCCATCCCTGTCCCCTCTCTCTCTCACTCTCTCTCTCTCTCTCTCTCTATATATATATATATATATATATATATATATATCACCATCTCCATCTCTCTTTGTACCCCTTTCTCTCTCTAATTCCCTCTATCTCTCTCCACTTCTCTCCTTTCCTCTGTCTCGCTGTATCTCTCTTGCTAACTCTCCCTCTATCTCCTTCTCTTTCTGAATTTCCCTCTCACTTTGTCTGTTCTATCTATATATCTTCCTGTCTATCTGTCCATCTCTGATCCCTGACCTATTGCAGTCTACTCAATTAATTACAGTGAATAAGGCATTGCCAAACATGGATAGATCTTATTTTAGTCACCTAATTTACTTATTGTGAGAATAGAAGTTATTTGGAAATTACTGCTACCTTGGACAGCACCAGGAGTAACTGGCAAAATCTTTCTAATTAACTTGATTTTGGCAGCCATTCAGTGACAAAATGACATAGCTCTGCGTGCATGTGGAATACATGCGATCTTGCTATCAAGTATAACTACTTATTCTACTTTGGAACTACCATTGAACATTCAATTTTACAAAAATCTCATGTTTGACATCTCCAAACCATCCAGTATGGGGAAAAATATTGCAGAAATGCTAACTTATTGTTTGGGATGAATGCACAACGGTAGGCAAATAATCACTTGGAGCTCATCGTCGATCTTTGCAAGATTTGCATGGCAATGGCAGACCATTTGGAAATGCAGTAATATTGCTTACAGGAGATTTCAGACAAATGCTATCTGTAATTCTTCAATCAACACCGGCAGATGAAATAAATGCTTCCCTCAAATACTTTACTTTTTGGTGCCATGTGAAGACATGTAACTTAACTCAAAATATGCATGTCCAGTTATAGACTGCTCAATCTGCACAGAAATTTTTGCATCATTTGTGGGAAATTGGGCACGAAAAAGTGCTGGTTGATCCGAGTTAAGGGCGATATTCTTTTACGTTTAACGTCTGTAATTTTATTACATCAAAAGAAGAATTGTTTAAAAAGTTTTTCCAGATATTCAAATGAATTATACGACTTCCACTTGACTGAGTAACTTAGCTATTCTTGCAGCTCAATACAAAGACGTCCATGCACTTTTCACTATTATTCAACGTAAAATTCCAAGTAAAGTTGTCACCCACCGTCGACACAGTTGCGGAAGCAGATAATGCGGTTAATTATCCAACATCTATATTTGCCAGGGATGCCTCCGCCTATACTGCAACTGAAAATTGGTGAACTAATTATCATGTTATGAAATATAAACAAATCCAAGCTTTGCAATGGCACATGGCTTGCAGTAAAAAAATTAACAAACAATGTCATAGAAACAACAACCTTAACAGTACCGTGCACAGGTTAAGATATCTTCATTCCACGCATTCTATGATTCCGCCGGATACACATTTACAGTTTAAGAAACTGCATTTTCCAATTTTATTTTCGTTTGCAATAACCATCAACAAAGCTCAGGGAACAATCTTTACAATTATTTGGCTTACAGCTACACACTGACTGTTTTTTTTTACATGGACAATTTATGTTATGTGTTCAAAAGTCACGAAACTAGAAAATCTCTGTATCAGCTAAGAAAATGGAAAAACCAAAACTGTGTACCCATACGAAATGTGGAATTAAACCTATAAGAAACATGCATTTTCTCATTATAGAACATTTTCCATTGCGCCAATTTGTGCCATAGCAACGCGTGGCAGGGTACAGCTATTTAATCTATACACAACAAGAGGCCTCATGAGAAGTAATGTAAGTAGTAATTAAAGTAGCAGTCTTCCAGGTATTACTATAACCAAGTTTCTTACAATTCCCTAAAAGAAAATTCATTTTTAAGTCAAAACTTAAAACATTAAAACATAGAACGCCACAGAACCGCTAATAATTATCGTTATGAATATTGATATAAGTATGATTATAGTTATACGTTGTATATTTTTGTTTTAATCATTCATTTAACTCGAAATCGTTAAATTACATATTATTTGTAAGAAAAACACGTTAAAATATAATAATACACAAAAAATTCACTATCTAAAACATGTCATTTATTCTTGCCTTTGGTTATAGCTTGATGTAGATTTATAGTTAACCTAATCTTCATTAACTTTTCTATGTTGTGGTATTATTTGTTCTGTCGTTCTTAAATAATTGTTTATTCGGCAATTTGAAATATTCCATTTTCATTCTAAGGGAATTAGCATAAAAACGGTCGACAACAACGTATTATTATTATTATTATTATTATTATTATTATTATTGTTTTATTGGCTCACAAGGAGCTTTCACACAGGTCATCAAAGATCCCATTGAATACAGCCTGTTGTATTCCCTGGAAGCTGAGTGACAACAAGTCTCCCCAGATTTCTCAGTACCCTCCACCCTTTTCGATAACATTTGCAAATAAATTTCCATCATCGTTACATCTGTTTGCCATTGATTTCTCCTTGGCAATGGACATTGGTCTTTACTGAAATTTTACTTGCAATAAGTCTCCCCTAGGTTCAAGTTCTTTTTGCACTTATACAGTGGAGGTCTGGCTAGTGCTCACTCCTGGGTATTCCTTCCTCCTTGACTACTTGGCTATTCGTTTTTTGTGGGAGGGGCACAATGATGTGGTAATGGGGATGAGTTAGATAACTTATAGGTATGCAGCTTCAATGTTCTTGGTTCCATGTAGCGTTTCATGTTTTTTCTCTGCAGCTGTTTGTCTGGCCTGCTCTTGTGGTTCGTGTGCGTTAGTCTCCACATTCAATGGGTTTCCTTTATATTTCAGATGGTTTCATTAATGTTGCCCGTTGTATTTTTCAAGTCTAGTCATTATTATTATTATTATTATTATTATTATTATTATTATTATTATTATTATTATTATTATTATTATTATTATTATTATTATTATTATTAAAAGAAAAAATTGATGTCAGTGAAATACTGAGAACAAAACGATTTTTCAAAATAGTATACAAACGATAACAGTTTATCGTAATATGAAATTAGAAAACTAGTAATAACGAAAATAAATAGGAAAAAATATAGACGTTAAAAATATGTTAAATTTATGGGCTTGTAAGCTATAAAAGTAATGGTGATATTAATAAAACTAAACGATCATTCTTCTGATTTTTTAGCTAACGAAGTTCTGATACGGGAAAAGTGTTTTATTTTTATGTGTTTTTTGACGTATGTATATTGGTTTTGTTTATCTTAGAATTCTGAAAACCAACAATAAAAAGAAGGAGCAATAAAATAGGAAGAAAAACGTAAAAAACGAGGAAATTTCATTTACGGTGCTGTTTTTATATGTTTGGCAACGAGCATGTAGAAATTACTGGAAACTAACGCATGCGCAGAATTTTTGAGAGCATAATATTTGTTCTTACATAAGCAGTAATATGCTCATGACTGTGTTGAAACACATACTGCTTGTGTAAAAAGAAATAAGTGTATACTCTGCTCTATTCCGGTATTGAGAATTTTTATATAAACCTTGTAAAACTTCAATGATAATACAAGTTCTGGAAAGCAATAACGCCCCAAAAAGCTGAAGGATTCGAAACTTAAATTCAACTGAAAGTACCTCCCTATGATAGATGTCGACTCCTTGGTGGCGCTTTTTTTTGTTTTTTGTTGTTGTTTTTTTTACCCGGTGGCCACCACTTATCAAGGCCCGGAAGCCAATCAGGGATAAGGGTTATTGCAAGTACTGTACGTTAGTGTGAAGATTTTATGAAGTGTTTACTTAAGGGGGCGGTTCATTAGGAATTTGTTGACGTTGGACTTGAAGGCATCCAAATTGAAGTCAGGTGGGAAGCAGACATACTGAACAGAGTTCCACAGGCGTGCAGTTCTAAGAAAGAAGCTTTGTTCATGGAATCCACGTTTTGACTTAGGCACAGATATAGAGTGGGGGAAATTTTTTACAGTAGATTCAGCTAGACGGGTGTTTTTCGTGAAAGATTGGCGAGGTGGGACCAGAGATTAGGGTTCAGACGAGCACCGTCCATGGCAATAACGATAAAACAAGGATAGGCTCGCAACGTCTCTTCTGTGGAAGAGAGGTTGCAGGGAAGAGAGAAGGGCATCCCCCACTAAGCCACGAAGTCTATTTTGGCAGGATAGGCTGTTTTTAGCAGCTCCTGCTCAGATACGGCAGCAGTATTCCATCCTATATATATATATATATATGGTTGCATCCTCCAGTGTGAACAGACTATTGATATCCACTTAAAATGCGGTTTGTGCGTGAATTTCTTGTAGCAAAGGTTTTGCTGTTATTTTGTACATTGCTAGTATTTAAACCATAGCCATACAATTCCTCAAAGACGTACATATATCATTAAAACTCAACACAAATGTCAATACACGAAATAAAAGATGAAAAATGTTATGTATAATGAAGTGAATGGAATAGAAATCACGAAACACTTAATCAACATTTGTAAGCAGTGAATTTCTGAACACACTTACATTTTGACAGCTGTTGTCATATGTAACCTAATAAGCGTTGTGATTATTTATAGCTGCATAGGGTTTCTTTTTCCTGAATATTTTCTTTGAATCTTAAAGTCTGTTATTTTTTTAATTCTTTCATAGCAAGATACTTTCATACCCCCAAAATAATTTAATGCACTTAAATATTAACATTGATGCAAGTGTTCCATGCTACAAGAAAGTATATACCTCGATGTGCAGTTTACAGTAGAATGTTGCAGTAGAATGTGATAAGACTATCTTCGTATCAATATGTTTGCTAGTGTTCTCAATCTACATAATTATAAAACTCAAATGATCTTGTAACGATGTATGTTACCCACTTTCCGGGTTACGACATCCGGTTTCGTATGCGCGCATACCTGCGCACTGAAATATTTACGATATTATTTCGAAATTATCACTTAACATGTACAGAGTGGGGTTTAAAATAACTTAAACGTAATACAGAAATGAACGACGTGAAACAAAAAGCAGACGGTATTAACAATTGTTTATTTGGATAATTTAAACGCGAAAAAAAAATCAAAAGAACAATTGGGACGCTGAAATATTAAGGTTATTATTTCGAAATTATTATTTAACATGGGAAGAATGGGGTTTAAATTACCTTAAATGTAATACAGAAATTAACGATGTAAAAAAAAAGCATAACCACATATATCAAAATTTGCATTTAACTATAATAAGTATTATGGTATCTGTTCAGTGCACATTTGCCTATAAGTATGGCCAACCGCTTATAATTCAGTACCTGTATTTAAAAAAAAATCAATTATAATAGAACGACTCATAGAAATCTATTTATGTTCTGTTTTCATTTTAATATACTTTCATAGAAATGTTTCTGTTATGTAAAAAAAAACAACTATTTTCTTTACGTCACAAGTGTCACGCTCATACATGAATTCCATAGCTAATATAACATACTGACCCAACGGGTCACGGTTGTCTAGTATTTTATAAAAATAAGAAAGATCAGTCAATTCGGCAATGACGATGAGATCTCAAATTCTGTGCCCAGTTAGTATTCTCAATTTTGCAACCGGAATTGTTAAAATGATTGGTTTAATGATAAACTGGTTAAAATGTGTGCAACGTCAGTCCAAACATTAATGTACTTCAGTGCAAAAAATTTTTTGTTTAATTGACCAGGAACTCAAGAAAATAATATTCTCTCAAAGAAAATAAAACAAAAACACATTTCATGAAAAACTGCTAAGCATTCATCTGCTATATACATGATCGTAAACGGTTATTGTTTTTAGGCGTGATTTGTATTGTGTGTGTTTTTAGGGAAGGGGATCGTTTTCATTAAAAACTTGAAAAAAAGCATAAAATGCCTGGTTGATCCCAGTTGCACTCAGTTTTCTCATGTGAGCCGGAACAGTTTCTGTCTTGCTTGTTTGGTCACGATGTGTATGGGTTATTTCATTGTAAATCCGGAAGTAATTTTTTTGTGGTGCCCGTTCTACGCAAATAAATGAACTGCCCCTCTTCCATTGAAGACCGATAGAATATGTTGCAGCGTTATACGAAGGTTATGGACCAGTAGTGAATACTTGGCTTTGGAACTGGCGTATAACCACACAATTTATTTATTAAATATGTGTGTGTGTTTTTTTACAACTACATATCGAGTTGTGCCTTTCTTCTGGGTGCTTACCGGTGCACGTCATACGATACCCGAAAAGATTCCAAATACTGTTTTTGCACAAATTACCCTTTTTTTTACGATATAAAACATGCACTTAGAGAACTGCGTTCCATAATAAAAATAACATATCGATTAAAATTTAAATAAATATACATCAACAGTAAATCAATACAAAGTCGTTTTACAAAGAAATATATCTAATATTTATATAAAAGTGAACGTGTGTGCGTGTGTGTGTGTGTGTTTCTGTGTATGTGGTTGAATCGGTGTACAGACTCAAAATTTGATATACACGGTACTGATATTTGGGAAAATAGATGTGATCGGATTTTGGCCAGAAATTTGGCGATTAAGGGGCCAAAGTTCAACGATTTGACCTTTGAGAACTCTACCACTCGCCTCCGACAATTTTTGGTCTACGTACTTGAAATTTTAGATATAGGTTCCGTGGACATGGATCTAACTTAATAACTTGATTTGAGCTTAAAACAATAAATTTTAAGGGGTCATAATAGGGTTCAAATTTTTAAAAAATAGACCTCTGCGGTCTCTTCCAAATTACTAAGAAAATGTCTGGTCTAAATATTTGAAATTTTACGTAAAGGGCATTTAGAGATAGGGCAAGCTTTTTCATCAGTTTGGGTCGAAAATGTTTAGTTACCAATAATATAAATGTATGTATGTATGTATGCCTGTTTGTATGTCTGCTTTAAACTTTCAATAGAGGCGACGGATTTAACCAAGATCAGTATAGTTTTAAACTTCGACCTTTCATATAACAAATATCGATAATTTGGCTAAAAAGATTAATATCTTCTCCTTCAACTAGGCACTTTTCTTCAGGGGGGTCACTTTTTTCGCCGATATTTTTTAAAGCTATCCTCTCCTTTAGATTGTCTAGCCTTAATTTTAAAAAATGTCGCTTCCTGTTTGGCAGTGGTCGTAACAGCATAAACGTTAGGTTTTACCTCGTTATTTTCCTCCTTTGCGGTACGGGTTCGAGCCTGTTTTCCTACTACCGCTTTCTTTTTATTTGGCTCAACATTCACATCCAAACACCCGGGCAACGCCAGGCTGAAATGCTATTTCTAAGCTAATCTTGCGATTGTAATTGTTCGTATTATTCTAGATTAACCATAAATATTGAGTATTAATTAAACTCCTTATATGATATCTAGACTAACATTAATAGCAGACATACGCAATGTAATACTAACGAATAAATCACTATTCGTTTATGGCCCATTGCTGTAGACCCTATTTAAGTCAATATTTCTTAAAGTAAATAAACAATAGTAATAAATAAAGATATCGCCTTGCAAATAACTGATTTTAAGCGATAATGCACGAATAAGATACGGTAATTTAAGTTACAATGAAAAACAAACACATTTAAAATATAATGTTGTATACAACTTCATTTAAGTTATCAAAACAAAACCCTTCTACCATGGTAGGTTACGAGGTTTGCCACATTATTTTCGCAAATTATTTGTATGCGTGATCATCTTTCCCAAAAGCTGCTACTAATATTTATAATATTTATTAATTTATCACTTTTCTCTTGTAAATGTTGGTTTCATTAACTATTCTCTTTAAGATTTGATACAATCAGTATGGAAAAGAACAAACACATAATGCTCTGAAAGTTTTATATTAAATAGTTTTATTATATTGAATGAATATTCATACGATCTGTAAATGTATTAAATTTAAATTACTTAATTTGTCTTTATTCTATTGGCGAGGTTATGGCTAATGGAACCCTCTGTATAGTATATATTTTATAAGTTTATTGTATTGCAAACATCTTGTAATTAAGTCATTCAATTTAAATATCTTCCAGTGATCGCCTTGAGCACGATGTGTGGTTCAGAATCGACAAGGAATTATATGTTTTCATATTTCGAAATGTAAAATATACAAACAAGTGTAAAATATACATAAAGCAAATATACGTACGTACATGTATTCATAGAAAAACATTATTAGGTCGTACTATATTTCCATTCTTACCTTTTTCTCAATTACAAAATTCCAAGGTTTCTAGCTTCAACAAATGCCAATATGAAATAATTGATTGTAAATGAACTTGTAAAGTAATTAATCATTTTATAAAAATAGTTTGAAGTTATTCTATCGATTTTGTGTCTATATTCAAGGACGTTAATTAATATAATGTCATATATTAAAATGATTACTTGTTTGTTAATTTCGTCGACGTGTCATTTAGTACGAATTATAATGTTGAAAGAAATATCGATTAATCTGACTCTGATGAGGAAGTTTATTTTCTCAACTATGTCTACGCGTTGTTTTTTATATATTTTTCTATGTCCCTGTCCTGGACTAATTTATATACATACTAGCATTTCAGGCCGGCATTGCCCGGGTGTTTGGGGGTGCATGTTGAGCAAATTAAAAGTGGTAGTAGGGAGGTAGGCTCGAACGAAGAAAAGAACGGGGAAAAAACGTAATGGCTTTGCTGTTACGACCGCCAAACCGAACGTGACGTAGGTTTTAATTGAGACTAGACAATCGAAAGTAGAAGATGACTTTCGAAAATATCGGCGAAAAAAGCGACATCACCCCTGTAAAAATGAGCCCAGTTGAAGGTTGAGATATTAATGTTTTTAGCCAATTGTTCGATATCTGTCTTCTGAAAGGGCGAGCTTAAAAGCGATACTGATCTAGTGAAAATTCGTCCCCTCTGTAGAAAGTTTTGGATAGACATGCAAACATACATACATACATACATACATACATTTATATATTGGTAACTAAACATTTTCGACTCAAACCGATTAAAAAGCTTGCCCTATCTCATAATACACTTTATGTCAAATTTCAAATGTTTAGACAAGAAATTGTCTGAGTAATTTGGTAGAGACCGAAGCGGTATTTTTTTAAGCTTGACCCATTCTATGACCTCTTGACATTTATTATTTTCGGCTCAAATATATTTATTAAGTAAGATCCATGTCCAAGGAACCTATATCTAAAATTTCGATTGTTTATACCCACAATTGTCGGAGGAGTTTAGTAAAGTCCTCAACGGTTAAAACTTTGAACTTTTACCCTTTACCTGTCAAATGTCTGGCCGAAAACCGATTACAAAGATTTTTCCAAATCTCAATACATTGTATATCAAATGTCGAGTCTCTAGACTCAAAATTGACAGAGATAGTGTATAGGGAAATGTACACGTACAGGCAGAAACACACACAGTTATATGGTAGGGAAATGTACACAGACGGAAACACACAGACAGACACCTTCACTTTTATATAGTAACTAGCATTTAATCCCGGCGGTGCTCGTGTGTTTGGAGATATGTGCTGAGCAAAGAAAAAAAAAGGTCAAGTTTTTAAACGTTGACCCCTATTATAACCCTTAACATTTATTGTTTTGGGCTCAAATAAAGTTATTAAGTTGGATCAATGTCCAAGGAACCTATATCTAAAATGTCAAGTGTTTATACATAAAATTGACGGAGGAGTTGTTAGACTTCTTAAATGTCTAATGGTTTAACTTTGACCCCTTAACAGCCAAATTTCTGAACGAAAAAGATTACAAAGATATTTCCAAATCTCAGTACCCTGTATATCAAATTTCGAGTCTGTAAACTGAAAGTTGTCAGAGATAGTGTGTGTAGTGAAATGTACACACACAGACAATGATACTTTCACTTTATATATATAATATATATATATATATATATAGTGCCAAGCAAAAGTATTGTATACATAACATATTTCTTTATAAGTCAAATTAGTGTTCAAGATTTTACCTAAAATTTAGTCCTTATATTTCTATTATCATTCTGATTTATATTAAGAAAGTAATTACGATATCAAAGTTTAGAAAGTTTTTATTTAAAGAAAAATATAATGAGACGAACGCAAAAATATCGGATACCCGTTAAAGAAATCCTTTTTTTTTCATTTTTACTTTGATTTCGATAACTTTTGCTTTGCGTATTGCACGAACTAAAGCGAGTTATTACTGATCAATCAGCGAGCTTTATATCAAATAATTTTTAAAATATTCTTCCGGTTTCTGTGCACCTGCTTCAAAGTAAACCAGTCTATTCATATAAATGCCTGTAACTAAAACGTTGTCATAAGATATTCGTCAAAAAGCTATCGATAAGCACAAAGAAGGAGGGGGTATCGAATAATATCAAGATAATTTAATCTACCGCTTAGTATAGTCAATAACATTATTAGAAAGTTTTAAACCCCTGGCGAAGCTGTTGCAAATCTGAAAATATGTGGTCGACCAAGTCTCTTAAAAAAACAGGTTAATACGCATAAAGATACAAAGAAACCCTTTTAAAATCGTGGTGAAATTCAAACGAACTTTAAGGAAGCTGGCATTCATGTGTGCAATGATATAAATAGTGGAACTCTAAATCGTACAGGTTTTCTTTCAAGATCTTACAGACCAATATTATTGTTAAAGCATCAACATGTGAGATCACATTTGAATCCTGGTAAAACATATGGGAAGAAACCACAAGATCTTGGGAATAAGGTAATTTGGTCAGACGAAACGAAAATCGAAATATTCGGAAGAAACACAGCAAAACAATTATGGCGAAACATGGCACCGCCATTCTTACACTGAAATTTGGCGTTTGGGGTTCGATTATAGTAGAGGGGTGTTTTTTATCAAACGGTACTGGTAAATTAGAAATCATCAATGATAGAATGAATGGGCGGTGTACAGGGTTAATCTGGAGAATATATTCTGAAATCTACGGATTTGTTGGGACATAATCGGAATTTCATGTTTAAGGACAACAATGGCATGATCATACTGCGAAATTAACCAAAGAAAGGCTTAAAATGCAAAATTGACGTTCTAATATGGGGGATTCAGTTTGCAGACCCTAACCCATTAAAAATTTGTGAGAAATATTGAAAATAAATGTTCACAAAAAGACATTAAACAATATTCAACAACTAGGAGAGTTCTGCAAAGAAGAATAGCGCAAAATACCTGCAAATTCTTGGCAAAATAATGTGTGCAACTAGAGAAAGCGCCTTGAAGCTGCTGAACGCAACAAAAGCTATACAAGCAAATATTAAATTAATGAATCCAATACTTTTGCGTTTATTTAATTTAAATTATTCTTTAGATATAAACTTTCTAAACTTTGATTTTATAATTACTACACCAAATATATATTAAAAAAGAAAAAGGAATACACTGATATCATTTCAGGTGAATTCGTCAACATGAATTAGAGTTATGAAGAAAAATGTAATATATCCAATACATATGCGTAGCACTATATATATATCTATATATATATGTGTGTGTGTGTGTGTGTGTGTGTGTGTGTGTTTGTGTGTGTGTGAGGTGTGTGTGTGATACTTCAGGTTAAAAATATCGTAGTCGAGTAAATTTTAATTTTAATCGTTAAACTACCTTTAATTTATATAGCAATTTAAAAGAGAATCCTTACTCTTCCTAGTAATTTTATTTACAATTGTTTTAAACCAATTAGGGCTTCTTTCCAGAAAAGTGAGTACAAGATGAAAATAAAAAAAAATCGTAAAATTTTCTTCTTTCTATTAACGTTAGGTATAAAAGCTGCGATATCAAGGAAGCGCATAGCACAGCAGTTGTTTAGGAAATTTCGTAGCAGGGACAAGAGTCTTGAAACAGATGAGCGTAGTTGTCATCTATCAGATTCTGACAACGATCCATTTAAGGCGTAAGTCAGAGCCAATCCATGCTCATCTGTTCGAGAATTCACTTCCGAATGAGAAGTAACGTATACGAGGATTTCCAATCATTTGAGCGAAAAGAGAAAGACAAAAAACTTAATAAATATGTGCCACACGAAGTAAACGACAGCCAAAAGAAACGTAGATATGAAGTGTCATTTTCCCATTTTTTACGCAACAAGAACGACCCGTTTCTCGAGCTGGTTGTAGCCTGCGAGAAAAAGTGGGTTCCTTACGACGACCGGCGATTCTAAGCGCAGTGGTTGGACGCTGATGAAGCTGCACAACATTACCTGAAGCCAGACTCGCAGAAAAATGTAAGGCTGACTGTTTGATAGTTTGTGACCGGTTTCTTCTATCCGAGTTTTTTTTTTTAATGCAAGCGAAACAATTACAGCAGAGATTTGCTGTCAACAAATGGATGAAATGCATCAGAAACTTCGACAACAATATTCAGCATTAGTCAATAGAAAAGGCTCAATTTTCCACAAGGGCAATGCCCGACCGTACGTTTCTAAAACGACCCTGGAGTGGTTAAACGAATTGGGCTTCGAAACTTTGCATCATCCGCAATCATCCGCACAACTCTCTATACCTCTCACATACCGATTATTTCTTTTTTAAGCATGTCGACAACTTTATGCGTGAGAAATACTTAAATATTCAAAATGATATCAAAACGCCTCAGCGACTTCATCGTCATCAGAACACGAGACTTTTTCATTATTAGCATAAATACACTTGTTACCGTTTGCGAAAGTGGGTTAATTCCGATGGTGTTTATTTCGATTAGTAAATGTTTGTTTGAGCCGAGATATGTTCATCTTATTTAAAAGTAAAAACAGCAAGAATTTATTTGTCAACCTATATATATATATATATATATATATATATATATATATATATATATATATATATATATATTCGATGTCATAACATATTTTCTACGATTTTTGTCTATCTAATAAGATAGTAAAGGCTTCATCCATGCAAGGCCATTATTGACCGTTTCTACAATTTCTCTTGCATGTATTATATTGTTTCGTTATGTGTTGTGTATTTGTCCATGAAAACTATATAAAATATAATCTTTATTTAAGCGTGAACATGTATCCTTCGAAACTAAAATGAGAGAGTGGTATGGAGCCAGAAAGAGGAGCAATAGATGTACATATAGAGCTAGAAAGAGTAAACAAAAAAGCATATATATCTGAATACAGAGTAAATTATTATACTAAAATGCTGTGTCCGCTTGTCACTATGTTTGCTTATTTCTCAAGGGATTTGAGTAAATAGTTTAATCTCTAATAACACAAATAAGGGCGGAACGTTTTATATTAGTGTTTGGAGGCCTGTTTATTCCGTTTATTGGTTTTAATTATTCAACTTTATAAAGGGGGTAACATTTAGTTTTTTTGTAGTGCTCGGAAGTTGTCTCTACTGCATTGTGCTTTAATTAGTTGCACACCGAGGTTTTTTGGGTGGTTTTATATCAGTACATTTTTTTTACATTGGCATCACAACTTATCAAGGCATTGAGTCCACTTGAGGATAAGGGTTAAAGAGCGTACAGTAGAATTGGACAATATATTAATCGTTAGTAATGGAAATTTGGTAAATTTGTTAAATTATATGGAACGGCTCATCAAAAACTTGTTTACGTTAGACTTGAAGACAACCATATTGTAATCAGCTGGAAAGTAAGTTAACGGAAGACAATTCCATAGGCGTGTAGTTTTAATAAAGAAGCTTTGCTCATGGAATCTACGTTTAGGTTTATGTGCAGATAAAGAGTGTGGAAAATAAGTCCTTTCTAGCAGCTCCTGTCCAGATGTGGCAACAGTACTCCAACCGTGGACGTGCCTGTCTCTTATATAGATAGAAACCTGCATGAGATATCTACTGAATCGATAGAAGGATCCCACCATTTTTTTTAATGTATTTGTTCCACTTAAGATCGGGAGTAAAAGTCAAGCCAAGAAGCTTGTACAAAACATGAGGCCTCCCCAAGACGAGAGCCATCTATTTCAATTAATTTCAGATGGGGATAAGAACGTTGATGATGTAAAGATAAAAGCTTGGTTTTAGATGCATTAAAAGAAACAAGACGCTCTTTTCCTCCTCCTACCACATGCTCAAGATCAGAGGAGAGAGAATCAGGGAGAACTTGGTCGTTTACGGTCTTAGATGTGCTACCATAGATAGTAGTGTTATCAGCATAAATGTCTACGAATGATGTAAGGATGTGATTTGGTAGATCATTAATGTAGATCAGGAAGAGAGTTGGGTCCAGGTGAACCCCTGAGGGACTCCAGAATTTATACTGAGAGCTTCTGATTTCTGCCCATCAACCACTACTCTTATGAACCTATCAGAGAGAAATGATTTAATAATTGAGAAGACATCTCCAGCTGGTCTAGAAAAAAACCTCCATCAAGAGATTCGCTAATCATATGATATATTCGTAAGCACACTGCTGTAGAACGGAAACCATATTGCGTGTCACTAAGAAGGTTATTTTTGCTGAGATGGTTGATTACTTCTCTATTTAACTCAGATTCCAGCAACTTACTCATGACGCACATGAGACTTATTGGCCTGTACTGAGACGGGGATAAGCGATCACCTGAATTCTTAAATACAGGGCATACTGATGAGATTTTCGAGGTTGATGGGAAGCAATTCTCCTTAAGACAACGTTTAAACAATTTTGTAAGGAGGGGCGCTAGTTCTGGTTGGTCTTTTGTGTACTATAATTGGAATTCCATCAGGGCCGGTTGCTTTACTGGAATCAAGGTGTTTAATTAACTTGGCAACATCACGTACATATATGTGTATATCACGTAGCGTGTTTTCTGATACAGGAGGAAATATAAGACGTTGGCGACCTTGGTTGCAAAGGGTAAAATTAGCTGCAAATATCTTGGGAAAGAGTTTGTCTTTGTCTGATGCTGACTAGATTACCTCAGGTCCATTGATGATAGTTGGGATAGAGCACACGTTTCTGGTCAGTATTCTGTTTGCTATTTTCCAAAATTGGTGGGAACCAAGCCGTTGCTCAGCTACTTTGAACTTTACGGACTGAGCATATAACTCTCTTGCCTTCTTTATATTTTTTGTCAGTGATTTTTTGCGCAATAGCAGCAGCACATTCTGGAGAGAACCACGGCTGGCTGTTAGGATTTTGGTGGAATTTTTTCGAGGGTATGAATCTGTCTATACCTACAATTAACCAATCCGTTACGTTGTATACTATAGAGAACACATCCTTTTTAAACATGAAACGCAGAGGTAGATCTGATATAAATGTACGGAAGCTACCCCAGTCAGCCACAGAGTATCGATATACTGTACGATGGAGAGGTACATTTTAGGATTTATTACATTTCATTTTTATCTAAACTGATACAACAGAGTGGACGGAAGATCCAAGTGGAGACAGAACGGAAGCTGAACACAGTTCAGTGTAAGTTGTGAGAAAAAGGTCTAGAAGACTTGCATACAGAACCTCCCCTCATCATCGGTCTTGTTTGAGTGAATAAACCATTCCACATTGTGAACATTAAAGTCTCCACAGACGTGAATATTAGTTGAAGGATAAGCAGATACGACGTTGTCAATTTTCTCAGATATGCTTTTAAAGATAGTAACTCCACTTTTGTGGGGGTGATAGAGAGCAAATATAAATGCAATAGTTTTAGCAAGTGTAATCCGGAAGCACATATAGGGTACGTGAGGATCTTCTCTGGAGATGTCCCTACAACATGGAAATCCATCTTTTATATAGGCACATATTCCATGACCATGGCGATCTTGGGGGTCAGATTTGGAGGTTAAGTTAGAGTATCCTTTGATTAAAAACTTATCTAGGGAAATAGTTTGTCCAATGCCAGTTTCATTTAGAATATGTCTGGTATAGTCTCCTGTAATTGAGTTTCAACCTCTGGAAGGTTAGAACGTAGACCGCTGATGTTCGATGTACATCATTGAAAAATTAAGTTCTTTTCTGGAAGGGTAAATACAGAGTTTAAGTAGTGCTATGCAGGGTTTCTTAATTTTAATGACCGGTCTAGGGGCCTCTTTATTTTCTTTCACTGCTCACTTTGAAGTTGTTGTTTCTTTTATTATATTCATTATCTTCGTTTGAAAGTGGTAGATGAACTTTGTTTTATAAATGACCGGGTTCGAAGATTATAGGCAATACAAGATTAGTTTTATTAAAGACACAAGTGTGTTACATTGTGCTGCTATTTATTATCCAGGTCAATAATTTTAGATATTAAAAACTACTTCAGGTTAAACCTTTGTATAATATTTAAACAAAAACAATTTCTACCGTATTACAAGTATGAGAAATTATAATCATTATTTTGATTTTAATTTTTAAAAATAAGGAAGATGTAATCTTTAAAATATTTAATACTTCTTTGTAAAGCATCTCTTGAAATGCATTGAAATGGCCAAAAAACTTGAAATAAATGATAAAAAGCGCACTTTTAAAAACATTACAAAGTAATGTATAATAATCTGATTACAAATTTAATTTAAAACGTATCTTCGGTTCATTTTATTTATTTCACATTTTAAGAATGTTTACTGAAAAATTTTAATCCCATTTTAAAAATGTTTACTGAAAAATTATACATCTATATAATTTCTATTACAGGAAAATTTACATTTTCACCCAGATATAGTATTAAATCCAAATAATTTCAACAGGCAAACATATATTTATTTTTCGTAATGAAGATTAGCACAATTACTTATAATATAATCTTAGAATATGAGATATAATTTATGGAAGAATTTCTTGCGAGATATGAAAATGGTTAAACTAATGATTTTATGATCTTAGAAAATTTTAGTACAAATTTTAATTGGAAAAAATAAAGATAATTAGTACTTATTATATATGATATAAAGATATTTGTAATTATTATATTTGCTAATAATTTAGTCTACGTTACTATTTGATATGCATTGTTTTATTTAAGTTTCTATTTTCTCGACTGTTAATTCTAGTTCTAATATCATTTATAAGATGTTATCACTTGTCACCCACATGTGATGCTTATGTAATAAGGTGGACTTAATTCTTTCGATTTCTCACTGGCATTACCTTCCTAGTATAGCTTGTTTCGACTGGCCATTGTTTGTATCAAGGGATAATTGAGATCGGATATGTTCGTAGCCCAACTGACAGTTTGCTGTGACTAATTCTGAGAGTTTTGTCGCAATCATCTCTCATCTTTTCCATCCCTTACATATCCCGTCTCTATTCACTCCCTAGGTGGCATGCATTTACAGCTCTCTACTAGCGACTTTGCCATTGGACAAGAGACTCGGAAGTAGTTCGATCGATGCCACTGAACTCATGTCGCACTTGCTAACATCATCATAGCGTGTTACATGTAGCATATAACGTGCAGTCAAATCGACGTCCTTTAAGCTTTCCTCGATGTGGTGTCTGAATTAAAATACTCCAAAATACTAGTGTGATAACATATAACGTTTATTTTTTTCCTATACGAACCTCTTCCAATATATACCTACTATTCTACATTTCTTGTTATTAGTCTTCATCTCGCTATTTAGTTGTGATCTAATCTATATTCGTCGGATATTTTTTAATAATAATAATTGTAAGCTTTTCACGTTTATTTCCTGTATACAGACCTTAGAATGATACGCTGATAATACTTGGAAAGTAATACACAGTTCAAAGTTTCAGTGTTGGTGGATGAAAGTACAATCTTCAGTACGAACGATACGAAGAATGAAACTCCGTTCTAGAGTTACTAATTACAACAAGCCCGACAAAGTGTGGGGCATGCTATCTCTGATATGTCTTTGTTCTCTGTCGATCTAAGGTACGGTGATATGCAGCTCAACAATGTCCACTTTCATAAGCGAACGTTTATGCCATTTGAAAAGTGTTACATTGTTGATAATCGCCTAGGACACTTCTTTAAGAGAATGGCGACAGATCGGCTAAGAAAATTCTTGTTTGTACAAAGTGCACTTCCTCTAGGGCGCTGGTTTTTCAAATCCAATTTTCCTCTCCCCTAATGGGAGAATGCTAAGTAGCTACCTAATATTCCTATATTGTCTTGATTCAAGAAAATAAGAGTAACCTACGTCTTGTGAAAATAGATGGTCCCGATCGAAATTCCATACATGTTTCCAAGTTTCACATAAAAAATTCCCTTTGCCAAAATTGATGTTACAAAAGTCGAAAGGTATATCGAGCGACACTTTATTAGAATAATAGTTCAAATAATCTGAATATTGTAAATTATGAATCCTTATATAATTTTTTTTTAAAAATTGTCATTCGAGCAGGAAGAATGCAATTGTTTTACTGTGTATAAACGGAAGTAATTGCGAATGGAGCTCTTGATTTTATTTTGTGTGACGTTCAATAAGTTGTTAAGGCTACAGATTGAAAGAACATTTCATAGAAAAATGAATTTTTAATATCAGGTAATTATGTGCTAATGGTGTATGTTTTCTGCGATATAACCCGTTTTACGCGGTGATATTCTATCTCCCACAATTTCCATTGTGATTGATCCAAACCCTCAGATCCCAACTGATAGCACATTCGTCCTCTTGCCCCGAAGTTCGGCTTGTTCACTCTGAGGAAAGAATAATTGTATATCTCCTCAAACACTTTTTTCACATTGTGTTCTCCAGAAATCAAGATATCGATCATTTTTACACGTGCCAGCTTGTTTGCCGTTGACAATGATATCGTTTCTACTGTACGCAATGATCCGTATATTTAGATCAATTATTAGTTTGTATATTTAGATCGCAGAGTGTTTGCAATCTGAGCGATTTGCTTGGTATCATAGCCATAACTTGTTATAAATATGATTTTTATTTGCTTTGACATTTGCCGTATATTAATTTCCGCCGTTTCTCAGCCAATGACACGAACACATAAATGACGTCATTATATGCACGGTACACATTTATCGGCACATACGTTTCCCTACATGCACATACTTATGTGGAGACTATGAGTGTAGAGTCGTGTATTGTATACAGAATTGTATTGATATTCATATTAATTGCTTTTACAGTTTCATTTTCATAAGAATTGCAAACATTCTGATGCAGAATTTGATGAACGTTCTGTTTAATATTTCGTTGGTATTAAGTCATATAGTATATAGTTGTAAAGGTCTATTCGAGGACGGTTACTAAACCATGCAATACACGGTAGTGTGTGAATATTTCGACTAAACCATTTATAAAAGGTTAAATATCAAATGCAGCAGCTAGTTTTTGGAACATATATATTAAAAAAGTTTGGAAATGAGGCATACGCCATCCACTATATCTATACACTTCCGACAACTACGCCACTAGTAGACAGGGATATTAAACCTGACAGACTAATATAAGAAAAGAAGGGCGAAGAAATAATCTTAGTAGAAATCCATGTCTCCAAGGAAAACTGAGCTGAAAGGAAAAGGTAGCGAATTTCCAAAGGTCTATGTAAGACATTAAACGAAACTATTATCTTTTAGAATG
>NC_136498.1:46100227-46132727 GCF_053919585.1 Euprymna scolopes
ATTCAGCCTGCTCCACGCTGTAAAGTAATTCTTGTTCTAGTTTACAAATTCTTGCCTTCATTGGATTGCAAATTTCGTTCTGAATAAAATGCTCATTCAGATAAAATCTGATGCTTTCTAAGAAACGCTATAAGAAAATATGGAGCAACCAACAATAATGGAATATACTCTATAATCAGATGGAGTGATTTCGTGCTAGAGTATGGTCTTTCAAAGAAAGCAGCAGAGGTTTGGCATCAAGGTTATAATGCAGAAATCTTGTTGATCACGCTATTAAAGTACCCTATTTCAAAAATCGTGACAAGCGTTTTGTGATCTACTTTCAGAAGAACGATAGTTTGCTGACTACCATGACATCCCAGGGCGTCTTAAAGAACTGAGTGTATCTTACTATAGTCCTGATGAATAGAGACTCTTTTTAGACAGTTCAAAACGCAATTTAAAGTGTGTTCTTTTATATAATGGCAATGTTTATGGAGCAGTTGCTATCGGGTACTTTTGCGAGAAGACTATAATGAACTGAGAATGCTCATGAACTTCTGAAAGTATACTGAGAATAATTAGATCATTTGTGCAGACGTAAATATTGCCAACATTCATCTTGGACAAAATAAAGGGTTCACCAAGCTTTCTGAATATGGGACAGCTGCGGTCGAGACAGACATTGGGTACAGAAGAAATGGTCTATTTGTGATACACTTGAAGCAGGCTTTCCAAATATAGAGACCTAATTGTAAACAGAGTTAAAATCATCTGTCCTCCTCTTCAAATCGATTTAACTTTGATGAAACAATTTATCTAGGCACTGGAAACCAAATGTGAATGTTTCTAATATATCATCACAGGTTTATTAAGGGTATCATTTGAGAAGATCACACAGGTGTATTAGATGTCTCACATAATCAAACCGTAATTCGTGCTGATGAGTTTTTCGCTAAGATGACCGCTTTAGAGAAGGCAGCGTGGTTATCCCTCATGTGAGTTATTCAGACCTTTCTTAGAAACAATAAGACGTAGAACTACAGCGAACTTCTGAACAGAATACTCCTCGCTTTTTGTAATCTCGGGTGCAGCATGCGCATAAAGCTTCATTTTTTGAACAGTCTCCTTAATAAGTTTCATGAAAACCGGGGCGGGAGGGGCTGTGAGTGACGAGCAAGGAGAATGATTCCACCAAGACCTAAAGATTATAGAAGAATCCTACGAATGGCGATGGAACAAAAGTATAATTCCTGACTCTTGCTGGAGCATTAAACGAGATTAGCCGGTTGACGTGTACAAACGCAAATTCCGTTCTGAATATAATGTTCATTCAGATAGAATCTGATGTTTTCTAAGAAATGCTATCAGAAAATATGGAGCAACCAACAATAATGGAATATACTCTATAATCACAATTTAATGTTATGTTTCTTTTGCCTGAATACATATAAATAAACGACTTTCTTGCCGTTTTAAGATTCAATTGAACAAAATAATGATAACTGACATTACAATTTCCTATAATAACGAAAATGTCAAATGGAGTAACATTTCCAGCTTACAGGCAAAACCCGATTTCAGATTTTACTAGAGAAAGATATTTTTTTTTATTACAATAAAATGAGTATGTCCCCGATGTTATTCGCCTGTTTGTTCTACCTGGCGATAGCTCGATTAATGACGACAAATAGTGAAGTTCTTAATAACGACTAAGGATTTAGGGCTGAATGTTTTTTTTTGTTTTATTTCAGCTGATGGCATTAAAGACATTTTTTTTTACTTTTGCAAACATTAATATATGTATTGGGTTACATATAAAAATCAAAAACAGAATAAGTTATCTTATAATAAATACGCAATCTGCATTAACAAAAATATATTTAAGAACATTTTAAAACCAGGTAATGCCGAGCAGTTTGCATAATATATATATATATATATATATATATATATATATATATATATGTGTGTGTGTGTGTGTGTGTGTGTGTGTGTGTGTGTGTGTGTATAGTCATCCACATAGAGTACTGTTTCGCTGTTTCACAGCTCATCAGTGCGGCTAGATAGGCAACTGCCTCAAACCAGGATCTAAACCTGACTGCCCAAATGACAACCTAGGCTTCTCACCATTGCGCTATACGGCTGCTACTCTATGGGTAATGAATTAACGATAGTTATGCAATCATTCGCTCGATTTGTTTACACAAAGAGCGTCGCTTAATATGCTAATGGGGGTTTGTATATCACTTCCCAGTATGCATTGTGTGTATATATTATATCTATCTATCTATCTATCTATCTATCTATATATATATATATATATATATATATATATATATATATATATATATATATATATATATATATATATACATCACAGTTTTGAGTACACCCCTGGCATTTCTTAAAATCTTTAAATATTTCTCTTCATTGGACAACAATGAAGAGATAATTTGCTCACGCAGTAAAAGGCAGTTCGTCTGCAGCATATATAACAGAGTTTATTTATTTTCCCACTTATCTTTGTAATACTCAAATTTGTGTGCATCGCTGCCATCCAAGTTTGTTGATTGGTTGTTTTTGTTTTACGGCATATTTCGGGTTATTTAATGCCGAATCCAAAGATTCGGAAGAACATTTTTTTAATAGAATATATCTGTTGTTTTCAAGTCGGTTTCTATTTAAGTCATAGTTGGGACCCAAGCAGGTACTACCACTCCGGGTCAGAGTGGACCTGGGAGCAATAATAATTAAAGGGCGGCTCCACACTCCTGTAAGCACGCAAGCTGGGGCCTCTATACTGGATATAGTGTAAGGTAATATCCAGGACTAGCCGTCATCCAAGGAGGAAGCTCTCCTGAAGGCGATACTCCAGAAAGCCTGCAAATAGTTTGGTGAAGACGTGTCACTAGAGAGCCCATAGATCACTGGAATCATGTCCTATTATCTGATGAGACGAAAGTTTCCTTTTATTGTTCTGATGGTCTTAAGCATGTGTGTGGGCGACCAGGTGAGGAGTATAAAGATAAGGGAGTCATGCCTATAGTCAAACATGGTGGTGGGAATGTCATGGTCTAGGGCTGTTGAGTGCTGAGTGTTATATTTCATCGGGAAAACCTGAACTCCAACATGTACTCGCAAATGCTTCAGCAGACCATGATCCCTCCCTCCAGAGTTTTGGCTGCAGAGCAGTGTTCAAGCATGAAATAACCTAAAACAAAGACAAGTGCTCCTTTCCTGAAGAGGCTGAGGGTAAAGAGTATGAACTGGATAAGCGTGTCTCCTAACTTGAACCCAATAGATCATCTTTGGGGCATCCTTTAGCAGAATGTGGAGGTGCACATAGTCACAAACTCCTCCAGCTCCGTAACGTCGTCATTGAAGTGTAAAAGAGCATTCTATTGGCTATATCTGAAGATCTGGTAAACTTCATGTCCGGGAGAGAAAAAGCAGTTTTAGATTATGAGTTTTAGATTATGATGGTGGCTACATAAAATATTGAGAGTTGACATGTTGTATGTTTATATTGACAACTTTTCGTAAGTTATATATATATATATATATATATATATATATATATATATATATATATATATATATATATATATATATATATGTATACTGGCAACAACCGAATACAACCAGAAGGAATAATTTCATATTTTTCGGAGATTACAATTGTTTCGACATAGAACAGACAATTTCAAATTTTATGTCATTTACAAATTGTCGTAGTTACACCTAAGCAGATATACAAAGTATGTACATAGCTTGACACATTTTCATTTAGAAACGTACATTTAATTTCATATTTATCCCAAACATTATCCAGTTTTACAAGCATACGATTATTTAAGATATTTACTAACAATTTTGGATATAGTTATCTACATATACGTTTGCCATTTATTGTTCTGATAGCGGTAAAAGACCTCATCCATGCAAAGTATCCTTGAAAATCTAGGGCTAAATAATCATATAAAAAACAACATTTTATGAGAGATACAGATGAACAGATAATAATGCTTCGGCAACGTTCGGTCTCATTATGTATCAATGTATACATTCATTTTATATTAAATAATATATATAATAAAAAACAAACAGAATTGCATTTATGCTTCCAAAGGCCCCCTTTACTTGAAGCGTATATATATATATATATATATATATATATATATATATATATATATATATATATATATATATATATATAAAGAGAATATTATACAGAATCATAGAATTTTGTTAGGCATTTTTGTGATGTCTGTATGTGTAACAAGTTAGCGGTTTTCGACTGGCCTGCCATTTATTTTTCAAAGGTGTCACGCTTATTAAGGTTAGAGATCACTCGAGGATACGGGTTTATAAGTGTGCAGTGGTCAATGGGATAATTGTTAGTAGTGGAAGTTTTGTAAAATTGATTACTGAAGAGGAACGGCTCATCAAGATTTTGTTTACGTTGGATTTGAAAAGACAATATTATAGTCAGACGGAAAACAGGCAAATGGGAGAGAGTTGGACAGGTGTGCAGTTTAAGAAAGGGACTTTGTTAATGGAATGTACGTTTAACTTTAGGCACAGATACAGTGTGGGGGAAATTATTTATATAGTTTTCAGCTAGACGATCGTTTCTCCTGTAAGTTTGACGAGAGGGGACCATATTCACTTTTACCACTTAGAATCGCGTATTCCGTCTCACATACATTTAATTGGGGTCTTATATAGAGTAAAATACACATATACAGAAAGACACACCCATATATTAAATTTATTGCATAGTATATATCCTCATATACATTGTGTAACCTCTAATACATGTAACATGTTCGAACAATAATCATTAGGAAAAATATTTAGGCAACTTCCAACTTTAAAACCAGTAATACCTGTCTTACATCGGTCAGAACCGTTGCTAATTTTTATCTCTCATTTTACACAATTATTATATTTGGAAAAGGATATAATAAACACAACTTACTATACACCTGTATTGGACACAGTATATATCACAAGTTTCCTAATAACCTCACAAACATAAGTATTGTCCAAATAGTTCAAATAACAAACAACTGTAAGATACTTTTTGAATTATGAAGTCATTAGAGACAGCTTGTTTTATCGAAAACCTTTAATATTTCTCCGCCAAAATCAAGAGGCCGTGAAGATCATACGAAATGGGAAAGGTGTTTACGAAACTTCTAGAAGCATTAAACATTTTGCGAGAACTACATGCGTTGGGTGAAAATGCTACGTACACAAAGAGTCTACGAGAACCATCGGACTTAATTGAAAAAATCTATGAGAACCGTACTACATATTTGGAATAATTATTTTGCAATCGGTAGCAAATACACTTACAGCTGTATGGGCACACAATTCTGTTAGGGTATATTGCATTTGTTGTTATATATCTACACGTTTAAGATGATTATATCGAGCAAGTGTTGTTTTCTGCGTAGTGTATTTTTGCTACCCATCTGTACAGCTATAATTGATCACATGTAGGCGTACTTATTTCTGTATGCGTATTATTAAAACAACACCGGCGACGATACACTCTTATCGGTGTATACGTGCGCGCACATCCGAGTTACTTATTATTCAATATTTATTTCAGTGGAAATTAACTTAAACTGAAATTGGTAGACGACTTTCTTTCAGATAAACTTTTTTCTTTTAACTTTGAAATACATGTTCTTTTCGATTTATTATTTTCTTCTTTATTTTCAGATGTTGTGCTTAATTCGTGCTTGTTTGATTTTATCAAATTGATATACATTTCGATTTCTTTAGCATCTAATACGAATGTGTCCATTATGATTTTAGAAAACAAGTATCGATTTGGCTTTCATTTAATTTTCTATGAACGCAATTGGAACTACACTTAACCAATTAATCACCGTACACTTATTCGTACATTTATACATATTATTATTATTATTATTGTTATTATTATTAGTAGTAGTATTAGTAGTAGTAGTAGTAGTAGTAGTAGTAGTAGTAAAATCGGTTTGTACTATGAGGTTCTATACAGTTTCCACACAGATTATTAAAATATTACTAACTGACACAATTGGTGGTAATCCTAGCGCTTCGGTGATAGGAAGTCTTCCCAGATGGCATGCAGTCTCTACCTCTTTGCTTACCTTTGCAAAGCTGCCGCTTGCCAGTGATTTGTTTGGCCGTAATAACCATTGCTTTCCACTGGAATTTCAGTGGCAAAGCCTCTGCAAAGTCCTAGTAAACTTCCAACTCATCCGCTATATCTTCTTTACCTTTTCACCGATTCCAATTTTTACCATTTTTTTTTCAAAGAATTTTCCCTCTTGTTCCTTATGTCTCCAAGATTATTTATGTTATCTCGACTTTCATCATATTCCATAATCCTCCATCTCTCTGTCTAGTCTTTTATATTTGATTTACTCCTTTATCTTATTTGTCGTTACGCTAGTGGCTGATGGGACAGCGAAACTTACGATCTAGCAGGATTTTTTTTCTTATAGTAAATCATTATGACATCTTTGTAAGACTAAGTGTATTCGTTTATACTCCCTTATCACATAAAATTTCATAACTTTTTGTATGCGCTTAGAAGACCATTTTTTATCTGAGATTAAGGTGAACATAAACCTCTTCAAGGTCTCAGCACTAGTAGAATCCTGTCAGTAGAATACTGTATAGTGTTCTTATTCCCGGATCGTTATACCTTACTTGATCCTTCACAATCATTTTTGTTGTATGTGATATCAGACTATCTGGTGATATCACGATGAATGTGTTTTTTGGAGAGTATCAGGTGTATTATATTTTATGGGTATGTACAGGGATGTTATAATATGGGAAAATATATTTTGGTGATGTATGAGGTTTTTTATGATTTGGAGGGTAGTATAAGTTATATTCTATTTATTGGGGTGTCTGGTTTCTTTCGTTGACGTAGTAATCATATTTTTAATTTTTGAATGTGTATTTTATTGCATGTTACATGTGACGGATCAAACTTCGTGGCATAGCAGGTCTGGTTTCTACATTCAAATTTTTTTTTTTTTTTTCCGGTGAGATTCGTAATGTATTTTTCATTTCCATCAATCTTTAGCCTTTTTTTCAGATTTGTTCTTATTGTTCTTACGATTATTGGTATTATTTTTATATCTTTTTGATGTCTTTGACAGGTCTAAGGTTTCTTATTACATTTTATGAATACTATTTCTTCTTCCTCCTCTTCTTCTTCTTCATAGATTCGAATGGGGTGTGTATTAATGTGTATAAAATAAAATAAAAAGCATAATGGTATCCCACGATTAGTAGCTTATGTTTAGTAGTAGTAGTAGTAGTAGTAATAATAATAATAATTTATTATCATCATTATTATTATTATTATTATTATTATTATTATTATTATTATTTATCATAAAGTACTAATCGTGGGATACCATTATGCTTTTTATTTTATTTTATACACATTAATACACACAATACATGCGAATTTATGCTGCAGTGTCTCGACTGAGTTATGTTAGCAGACATTTGACGTCTATAATGTGGTTATACATTTTTCCTTCATACTAAAAATAAATATATAAAACAAATACTTCTGATAGCATTTCCTGGTTAGCCCGCTGTTTTCAGCTCATTTACGTACAATTTGTATGTACAGGAGAAGTATTATATGGCACGATGATTCGAGTGGCATTCTAAATATAAAACTTCCTGCATTTTTTAACAACTTTTTTTACTCGAAAATTGAAACGCTACAAAGACGATAGTGATACTATAAAAACGAGTGACCTTATTGTGATCCTAAATTTTGTTTACAATATAATCACCACCAATCTCGAAGTAATTATGCAATCGATGAAGGATGGCTGTGCATGGGCGTCTGCAATGTGCTTGGTAATCCGACGCTTGTTCCAAAAATAAAAACTTCCTGGTTTCTTAACTAAAATATTGAAGCGCTACGAAAAGGAAAATGTACTTTTAAAACAAACGATATTTTGTACTTTCAAATTTAATTTTCTACATAGTTACTACAACCCTAATACATATTTACCAGGAATTCTATGAGACATATCTGCTTCTTACGCCCTTAAGTCTAGAAATTTCTTCTCTGGGTCCGACGCCGTAAAACAGTGAGACGAAAGATTAATGTTATAAGTGAATCATCTTAGTCATCATGACAAAGCAAATTTCAATTCTCTCCAGTCTATTTCATTTGAAGTAAAACATAGGTGTAATTACTTTTGAAATACCCTTTGTAACTTGCAATATATATATATATATATATATATATATATATATATATATATATGTATATATATGCATATATATGTACATATATATGTTTATATATGTATATATATGTATATATATTTATATATATGTATATATATGTATATATAAGTATATATATGTATATATATATATGTATATATATATGTATATATATGTATGTATGCATATATATGTATATATATATATATTATTTTAACATATATGGCAGAGGTTATGAATTCATAATAATAATAATAATAATAATAATAATAATAATAATAATAATAATAATAATACTTTCTGAGTTATGGATGTAACGAAGCGGTGCGCTCACTTAGTAGCATAGAATTGTGAGCCATTGCACTTTAGCTAAAAGAAAAAGTATATATAACCATAACAGGTGTAAAAAATTCCAGAATAGAACTGTAATATTCATGAACAAGAAGTAGACATAGGCGACTGTGAGAATATCAGCAGCAGGCGGAGGATAACTGACTAGTAAAAAATATCAGCAGCAGCAGTTAAAGCAGCTATGCAAAACGTCAAGTGTGCACGCGTTGACTTCGCAGGAGGAAATAGAAGATTAAACAAAAAATAACGGACAGCATGCGTTCGAGCAGGAATAGCAAGTTTCTGCCCAGGCTAAATAACCGTTTGAAATTGAGGATTAGAAAGCGCTGGCTAACAGCCAGTGCAATGGTGTCGAGAGAGCGACATTTAAAAGTACCTATGATATGGGAGAGCGTTGTAAATACTAGCGCGTAAGAAACATTTTCATCGGATGATAAAATGTGTTATCGTAAAAAGAATAACGAGTAAATTCACTTTATTTGCATTAAAAAATGCAAAGACGAATTTCCCTTTCTTTACTTATTTTTTGTTTGCTCCTTTGCGACGATACCGAAAATTTGTGAACTCGACCAGGTGAAACGTAACGACACGATTAAAATATAACGCCCCGTTTAAACGCGTAGATCTAACTCAGATATGTACAAGATTATATATATATATATATATATATATATATATATATATATATATATATATATATATATATATATATATATATATGAAATAGCTGTAATGGAAAAAAATCCAGGAAATAAACGAATGTTATAAGAAAGAAAACGTGAGTCTTTGAATTTTCAACAAAAGTTTACACTATATATATACACTGCTGACCAAATTGATTACGGATGAATTGAATGACATTAAGAATGGCTGTAATGCTTAAAAATAACTGGACTCCTTCAAAAACAACTTGAATGATCTGGAGAATGACTTGAATGGCTTTGAGATTGAGTGGTTGTAAAGTGGGTGATCATTTTACATTAAATTAATACAAAAAATGATCCCCCACTGTATATCATAAAGTTGCAAACATAAGTACAGCATGTAGTAAGAAGATACTACACGTTGATCTTGGCCAAAAGACCAAGAAAATCTTAAAAAGCTAAGAACAGCATCTATTAACGACGGCCCTTAGATTTTAACCAAAAAGGCCAAGCACGCAAGTGTTACGGACAGACCGACCGAGTGATTAATAGAGTCGCTTGCACGCGACTAAAAAGCTTATGGAAACAAAAAGGTAGATTCCAAAAATTTTATTTAAAAATTTGCATTTTTATTTAATTCGTCTTTTTACACATAATCAAAATTATGAGACCAAGGGTAGAAATTGTTAGATTTATGGTAATTCTAATGTTTTAATTCAGTTAGAGATTAGCAATCACTGTGTAAAGATGTTTCAATGCCTAAAGCAAGAAAACTAACCGAAGTTGAGCGCTCTTCAATTCAAGGATTCCAAAAGTAAGGTCTGTCACAGCGAGCGATAGCAGCTAAGGTAAATCGTAATAAAACTGTTATTTGCAATTTTTTATGAACACTAAAAAATATGGAAAGGCAAAATTCTTTGGTAAGCCCCTCAAAATTTCTCCTACATTAAGTAGGAACATCAGAGGGGTTGTTATGAATGACAGAGGACTTTCATCTAGTACAATTAAGGCAGTTACAGATGCTGATTCCAGTCCAATAACCAACAGACGACAATTGCAACAAAAAGGCATGGTAAATAAAAAGGGTAAAGAAATTCTTCGATTGCTTCCGTGTTACGAAGTGGACCGCTTCAGATTTGGTCGTGAATATTAATCCTGGGGACAGGGGAAGTGGAAGAAAGTCCTTTTTACTGATGAGAAATAATTAAATTTAGATGGCCCTGATGGCTTCAAACAATATGCCCCTTGAATTTTTTTAACAAGTCATAGTAGTCTAGGGTCCATAATGTTATGGGGTGCCTTTTCTTACAGATAGACGAGTCGTCAAAAAGCAACTGGTTATGTTACCATACTACAAAATGAATATTTAATGATGGGGTAGGGGCATAGTTTGTGTGGGGATGTATGATTATTCCAACAGGATAATTCTGCAGTTCACGCTGCGAAACGGACCTTGCGCTTTCTACAAGAAAATGGGGTCAATCCCATGGGGCATTCTGTATGATCACCCGACTTGAACACACTTGAAAATGTTTAGGGATGGATGACAAGTGAGATTTATTGAAATGGCAAACAATATTTAACAAAAAAAGAATTTCGTGAAGCCATCTTCAGAAACTGAAGCAAGATCCCCCGCACCTTAATTGAACCCCTTATTTCTAGCAGGCCCCAAAGAATTTTTGAAGTCATAAAAAGCAGTGGACGTAGAACTCATTATTAAGTTTGATTGTTGAATGTTTTCATACACTTTTCATACACTTTTGGTACAATTTAATAGAATTGTTGTCTCTGATCATATAATTTTGAACATTTGTAAAACGCCTAATTTAATAAAATGTAAATTTCAAAAAAATCTTTGGAATGTAGCTTTCTGTTTTCATATTTCAGATTGCATTATTGATAACCTTTATTCGGAAGACTAAAATCTATCCTTTAAAAAAAGCGGTTCTTTTAAAAGATTTTTAAGTGGCCTTAAATTTTGGATCAGCAGTTTTTATATATATATGTATATATATATATATATATAGAGAGAGAGAGAGAGAGAGAGAGAGAGAAAGAAAGAGAGATTGATAGATAGCGATGGAGTGATTTATATGATAGCAATAATGCATATTAAACCGAATAGTATAAATAGCTGATATTATATATACATATATGTAATTATAAAACCAAATAACCTTGTAACGGGTGTTGTGACCACAAATCCGTTTTACGAATTCCGGTTGCACATGCGTATATAAACATAAACCCATGCCAGCATAATCAAATAAACACAAATCGATACTTTTGCAGAATTTGACATGTCCACTGAAATATTAATGTTATTGTGTAGAAATTATTGTTTAACATGGGAAAGGTGTGGATGTTTTGCAACTATTCAGTATTACAATTTTCTTACAAATAAGTCAACCATGACCAGTTGACAACCATAAGAACAATTTACAACGGCGATTTATCCACCGCATACCTTTTTTTAATTCTCGATTTTTTAATACACTTCTCTTAAAAACATTCATACATTTACTTCTACTCTACCAACATAAATAAATAATATAAAAAATATGTTGTTTTTTTTTTTTAATTTGCGTTAGAAATCAACACGATAATAAAACGTATTGTTTTATTGTGTAGGTTTTCAGCGTCCAATTTTTTTTCGCGTTTAAATTATCCAAATAAACAAGTTTAATACTTTCTGCATTTTTTTGCATCGTTCATTCTCGTATTATAATCACGTAATTTTAACGCAATTTTCTTACAAATTAAATTTATTTTAACCCGCTGAAAACCACAGGTGCATTTTCCAACGGCTATTTAAACCACTGCCCTCCTTTTTTAAAATTTTATTTTGCATTTTTAATACACCTTCCTTAAAAGTATTCATACATTTTCTTCTAAACTACCAACATAAATAAATAACCCCGAAAATATGTTTTTGTTTAATTTGCGTTACAAATAAATAATCAACGCGACAACAAAAGGTATTGTTTTACTGTGTACGTTTTCAGCGTCCCAACTGTGATTTTATTGTTTAAATTAAAAGATATATACAAAATTTAAATGTAACTTTAAGTATAATGGTATTTGTTCAGTGCACAGTTACCTATAAGTATAATAAACCACTTATAAATAAATGGCTGTAAGTTTTCTTTTCAAAACTAAACAATTTGAAATAGAACGATTCATAGAAATGCATCAATATTCTTTTTTCATTTTAATATACATTTTTTTACAAGGTGATCACCACTTCTCAAGGCCTGGAAGCAACTCAGGGATTATGGGTTAATGCATGTAGAGTACGTTAGTGTGGAGATTTAATAAATTGTCTATTAAAGGTGGCGGTCCATCAGGAATTTGTTTACGTTGGACTTGAAGACATCCATGTTGTAGTCAGGTGGGAAGCAGGCAAACGGAACAGAGTTCCACAGGCGTACAGTTCTCAGAAAGAGACTTCGTTCATGGAATCTGTGTTTTAATTTAGACACAGATAAAGTGTGGGAACAATTTTTGACAATCGTTTTAGCAAAACGGGTGTTTTTCGTAAAAGATTGGCGAGTGGGGATAAGAGATTGGAGCCCAGGCGAGCACCTGCCATGGAAATAACGATAAAACAAAGATTGGCTCTAAAGGTCTCTTCTGTGGGAGAAAGTTTGCAGGGAAGAGAAAAGGGAATCCCACACTAAGCCACGAACTCTATTTTGTACTCTGTCAAGGCAGGATAGGCTGTTTTTAGCAGCTCCTGCCCAGATATGGCAGCATTATTCGATCCTTGGACGTACTTGGCTTTTATATAGATAGAAAATTGCATCAGCAGTGAGATACTTTCCGGAGCGGTAGAAGGATCCCCCCACAGCGACCCTGGAAACAAACTTAATGTACGTGTTCAATTTCATATCAGGAGTAAAGGTCAAACCCAAAAGCTTGTCAAAACATGGGGCTTCTCCTAGAGGAGAGCCATCTATTTCAATTGATGCCAGATGAGGATCAGAGCGTTGATGATGTAAAGATAGTAGTTTGGTTTTAGATGCATTGAAGGAAACAAGCCATGTCTTCCCCTACTGAATCACGCGCTCGAGATCAGAGGAGAGAGAACTTTGTCATTTACAGCCTTTAATATGTTGCCGAACATGGTCCTGTCATCAGCATAGATGTCAACGAATTATTTAAGTATGATTTAGGGAGATCATTGATGTAGAGCGGGCCTCTGATTTTTTCCATCGATCACCACTTATATGAGCCTATAAGAGAAATGATTTAATGATTGGGAAAACATTTCCAGTTATACCGTAGCTGGAAATCTTGTGAAGTAGGCCTTTATGCCAGACCTTATCGAAGGCCTTTGATATGTCAAAAGCAATTGCCCTAGAAAGGAAGCCTTTGTCAAGAGATGCGCTAATCATATGCGATATAACTGTTAGCACATCTGCGGTAGATCTTGCAGAACGAAAACCATATTGCGTGTCACTAAGAAGGTTATTTCTGCTGAGGTGGTTGACTATTTCTCTATTTAATAATGACCAGCAACTTTCTCAGGACACACAGGAGACTTATCGTTTGAACTGAGAGTGAGATGACTTATCACCTGAATTCTTAAATACAGGGCATACTGATGGGGTTTTTCAGGTTGTTGGAAAGCACTTCTCCTTAAGGCAATGCTTAAACAGGTGGGTAAGTATGGGAACAAGTTCTGGTGGAATTTTTTTAACACAATAACTGGGATGCCTTCAGGGCCAGTTGCTTTACTGCAATCAAGATTCTTGATTAGCTTGGCGACCTTAGGCACAGATATTTGTATGCTACCTAGCGTGTTCTGTGTTATATGATGAAATATGGGGAGTTGATGGCCTTCGTCGCAAAGTTCGTTGCAAATAGTTTGGCGTTGTCTGATGCTGACGAGATGACCTCTGGACCATTAATAATTGTTAGGATAGAACCCACACTTCTGTTCATGCTCATATTTGTGATTTGCCAAAGCGTGTGGGAACCAAGCCGGTGACAGTTACTTGGGATTTAACGAACTGAGCATATAGCTCTCTTGCATTTTTGTATTACTCTTTTACAGTGGTTGCTGGCGTTCCTGAAATCAGCTTTACTCACAGTGTATCTATTACTTTGGTAGCTAGTGAAAAGGTGATTTATGTGCGCTATGGAAGCAAAACATTCTGGGGAGAACTATGGATGGCTGTTAGGTTTTTGTTGGAATTTTTAGATGGTATGAATCGGCCTATGCCTACAATTAACCATTCGCTCCGATCTGATACTATAGAGGAATATCCTTTTTATACATGGAATGTAGAGGTAGATCAGATATGAATGTACGGAAGGTATCCTAGTCAGCCATGCAGTATCGGTATACAGTACGGTGGAAGGATACGTCTGGGGATTTATTACATTTTATTTTTATCTTAACTGATACGACGGAGTGGTCGGAGGATCCTAGAGGAGAAAGAACGGAACATGAACATAACTCAAGGCAAGTGGAGAGAAAAAGGTCTAGAAGGCCTGCATACTGACCGGTAGTATCGGGCACACGGGTGGGCTCGCGAACAATCTGAGCGAAGTCATAAGCAATGGCAAAATCATGACAGAACATCCTACCATGGCCTGTCTTATTTGGGTGTGCCAGCCATTTTACGTTATGGACGTTGAATAACGAATATATATATATATATATATATATATATATATATATATATATATATATATATATGTGTGTTTGTGTGTGTGTGTGTGTGTGATTAGAAATGCAACTTGCTGGAATGTATAACAGTGAGTTTCACTAGATATCCTGTGAAAGCTTGCATGCCCGATTCACAATCGATAGTGAAGAATTCCATGCACGACAGTAGATTTAATCTTGCAAAAGAGGCTTTGGTTAAGTCGAGGTTCAACGAGAAATTTCAAGTGTTTGAAATTGTGGATAATACAAAGATTTATGTTATTGGAAAGTCTTTTTCCCACCATATGGTTTTAGCTAAAGTCGATCGTCGAATATATTTCGACTTCTTGTTCATAAATCTTACAGCGTTCACTCTGGAAAATTTTACACCTATTATTGTCATATATATTTTTATTCATGCAAATTTAATGGCTCAAAATTTAAAATCAATTTCAATACAATGTTTCATTATATATAATGCTAGCAATTAGTTTTTGTTTTTTATAATGCTCTTAGGAAACACCTCCTTTAAAAGAGATTCGTCCTATGCCGAATGTTAGTGTTTAGATGAAACAAATAGTTGGCGATAACGCGTGGTTTATTCGAATTTTTCTGTTCGTTACTACTGACTAGTTGGACGGACGCAAAGCACGAACAGAAGTTGAAAATTATTATTAATCTATATATTATCTGAGCATCTCTAAAACCAGCAATTTACCCGTGTTTGCTTCCAATAAATCTTACCAATTCTCTCTTTCTCTCCCTCTTTCTTTCTATTTCTTGCGCTTTATCCTCTCTTTATAGCGGAGGCCATATGGACGTGCAATCCGCTTTTAGTACACGAAGGGTCTAGCTGACCTCAGAGTATATAAACCTGATCAACGCCTAAAAAATTGTAGTCTGTTTTTACCTCAACTAACATAATTATCCTAGTCATATGTTGTACATTATAACTCATCTTACACCAAAGATAAATGTTTTTTTACATAGGCATAACCATTTATCAAGGCCTTGTGACCACTCGAGTATAAGGGTTAACAGTGTACAGTAGTTAATTGGACAATATAGTAATCGTTAGTAATTGAAATTCGGTAAATTTGTTAATTTAAGTCGATCAGCTCATCAAGAACTTGTTTACGTTTGACTTGAAGACAATCAGATTGTAGTCTTTTGGAAAGCAGGAAAACGGAAGACAGTTCCACAGGCGGGCACTTCTAAGAAAGATGTTTGTTCTTTGTTCATGTAATCTACGTCTAGGTTTAGGCACAGATAAAGAGTGGGGGAAATTATTGATAGTGTTTTAAGCCAGACGAGTGTTTCCTGTGAAAGTTTGGCGAGGGGGAACCATACATGGAAGCTCAGTTGATAACTTGCCATGAAAATAACGATCAAGCAAAGAAAAACTCGCAACATCTCTTCTGTAAGATAGAGGTTGCAGGGAAGAGAAAAGAACATCTTATACGAGGCTACGAAGTCTATTTTGAAACTCTATCAAGGCAGGACAAGTTCTTTCTAGCAGCTCCCGTCTAGATATGGCAACAGTATTCCATCCTTGGATGTACCTGCTTTTTATATAGATAGAGAATTGCATCAGCAGTGAGATATCTACTGGATCGATAGAAGGACCCCACCATTTTCCCAGTGACCTTGGCAACAGATTTGATGTACGTGTTCCATTTCACCCCAGGTGTAAAGGTCAAGACCAGAAGCTTGCCAAAACATGTAGCCTCCCCAAGACAAGAGTCATTGATTTCAATTGATGCCAGATGGGGATCAGAGCGTTTATGATGCAAAGATAAACGCTTGGTTTTAGATGCATCAAAGTAACCAGCCACTCCTTTCCCCATTGTACCACGCGCTCAAGATCAGAGGAGAGAGAATCGGAGTGAACTTGGTTGTTTACGGTTTTAGATCTGCTATCATAAATGCTAGTTTCATCAGCATAAAGGTCTACAGATGATGTAAGGATGTGATTTAGAATTATATATATTATACAACAACGATAGTAATGTTGCCTTATTTGATTACTTTTATGCCATAATAACATTGAAATTTGTTTATTTCGAAGTTAAGCGAATTCCAAACTAGCCAGTTCCTGATGGCCGACCATTTGTTTACAGAAGGACGGTATAAACCCCCTGAAAAAACGCACTTATGTAGATACATGTGGTACTCCAGATTCACACAATTGAATATTGCAAAGCATGACGGTTCTGTATTAGATTTTGAACTGAATAAAACATTAAATGCAATAAGTTGTTTACCCACACTAGGGAGTTTTTAAGGATCATTTAAATAAAAGTTTCAAATAAACATTTATTGTGAGTGATATGGAAAGGTTCTAATATCATCAAATAAGGAAAATAATTTAGAACCAAAACATTCATGCATTCAAACATACCCAACACCCGTTTAATCTGATAGCATATATAAAAATAAAATAATGTTCTTTAATCGTCAACCGTACAACTTTACATTGTACAAATATATTTCTTACGGGATAGATCTACTTGAATAAATAGTAGAATTATTATGGGGATGAGGGAGAACATCTTTGCAAATGGACGACACCATAGGGCTAGTTACAACAAAAACCAGCGCATGGATTCGATGCAAGATAACACCGTTGTACAGGGAAAGATGTTTACTTAGAAAATCGGTTACTGTAATTACCTAGCCAACGTGGACGAAGTAAACAGGACACCTTACTAGTTGCGTTAAATTTGTAAAAAAAAAATGGGAAACGTTCGTATTTATAATAGATTCAGTAATGTCTAAGGGGTAGCCTTTATTGTAAAGGGTATTTAATATAAGCTTTTTATCCCGATTGGCTTCGTAACAAATTATCAAGGCCTTACGTGTTAAAGTATTAATTAAATTATTTTTTTGGTTTCTAGGACTAAATGAGTCCCAACGTGTATAGAGGCCGATAAATGTTTGTTTATGATAAAAAGGAATAATATGAAGAGGTATTGGAACAAAAATATCTAAAAACGGAAGAGAAAAATTTGATATTTTTGTCTACCGTCAGTGCTGGTTGAACGATATTAAGGGACACAAAAAATGCGCCTGCTTTCCTCTCCTTGTCGAATAGGCAAAAGGTCTCATCAACGAAAGGAAAGTGTAATTTATGCAAACCATATTATTGGCCCTGTTCGTGAAAACTTACAAATATATTAGCCAACGCTGGTCATAAGGGAGAACCCATGGAAACTCCAGCTTTAATGATCTAATGTACAAACAGACAGATGGTAAGTAAATCTCTCTGTCTTTACAACGATGTTATTTTGCATAAAACCGACGCGTTGTTTTTACAACTTCACCCATGTTTTTGTCCATTTACAAAGATGTCCTCTACCCCATAATAATTCTATTATTTATTTATTCAAATGTAGTTGCAACGCGCAGCAGGCGAAAAACGCAAAGATTGGATTTTCGCTTAAAACAACACGTACCATCAAAGATTCGTTATGCAAATGTTACACCTTCAAATCTTCTGAGTAATACATATAGTTCTGCGATTTGGGAGCACCTTATAAATAATCATACGTGTGCCACGCATTTCATGGCTGACATGTTAACGTTCTTGAGTAAGTCACACTAACCCTTTCATCTAAAAAGTCTAGAAACCAGTTTTATTTATACCGTGATACCTTTTTTTGTAAGCCTACAGAAAATCTCTTCGGACAATTTGATTTCTATGTAATTTTTTGTCCGCTTATTTTTGAGTTTTGATTTATTTTTTCTCTACCTTGCCATATTCATGACACCTTTTTAATCGCAATTTCCCTCGATTTAACTGGTTTAGCGGGGAAGGAAACCTGGTTAGCTAACCTTTATTTTCAAATCCTATTTTTTAAACATATGTTCCTTATATATATATATATATATATATATATATATATATATATATATATATATATATATATATATATATATACCAGGAGGACCACGAACATAGAAATGTTGCTGCATACTCTATCCGCCCTCCCCAAACTTTGGGGCACATGCTTACTTGAATACCTACAGGAAAGGATGAGCTAAAATGAAATAAAATACTTTAAGCTTTCAGCTATAGATATCTAATAAGCGAGAAATATACCTAAAATGAAACTACAGTCATACAAAATCCAGGAAAATGGTAATTTTAGAAGCGGTCATGAAATGATAATCTGCAGCGGACTAAATATTATGATATCTGTTTGACGTACATTTAAGGATTAACAGGTATTTATAGTATCCAGTCATAACAATACCACATATATTCTAGAAGATCTCTCAGAAACAACTGGTGTGATATGGCCCTAATTGTTAAAAAAAAGTACTTTTTAGTTTTCTGCCAATTACTAATCCTAAATGGATACACCTACTGCTAAAGCCGAACGTATTTAATAATGTCTATCATGTCTTACTGTCTGATATTCTAATCCGCAAGTCACGGAGTTCTTGTAATACTTCTTCTATTATCATAAAACTATCTCCCAAGTCATTAACTCCTCTTTGAGAGTTTTGTAGTCTGCGTCCGTTCATCATGAATCGTTACATTGGATAAAGGTAGAGTACACTATAAAGTATCAAGAATACTCAGCTCTTCATTAGAAATATCAACGCTTACATAATAAATACAAGAGCATTTTATTATTAGTTTGTGTATTAAAGTATACGTCAATAAAACTACCCGTGCTATGCATTTTACAGTTTAGATGTGATTCAGGAATATAGATTTAAACGAACATAATGACAAAAATAAATAAACAGCGTTGACGTCTTACTTATCACAGTGCCTTGTTCAGAATAGGGCGGCTTCGACTATTGGCAAAGTATGGAGTGTAGACATCGACCATGACCCCATAGTCTAAGGCAGAGGGTGGTGATTGTAAAGTGAAAATAAATTTTCTGCCAACGGCTTTACACAAAACCAACAAGAGGATGTGTGTGTATGTGTGTGTGTGTGTGTTTTCTGTTCTTTTTACACGATTTGTTACATTTTTTAAACTCCAAGGCAATGGAAAGTAGTAGAAAACTAGGGCGGCCTGGCGGGAAGCCAGGAATTTCCAAACTCGCGGAATTGAATGTCGAAGAATGTGAGGGGAAAGCCCTGAACAGAAAAGCAGGTTATGAGAACACTACTAGTCGAGGAAGTAAGCACACACATATACAGGCACACACATACAGACACACATACACGACCCACACACACATATACAGATTTATACAATACACAGATACTCAGAAATATCTTTTCAAATTTCATATAATTATATCTATCTATCTATTTGTCTACTTATACATACATATATGTATAGATATATGTATATTTATACATATATGTATAGATATATGTATATTTATACATATATGTATACATATACACAAATATATCAATATATATATATCAATATATATATATCATTATGTATATATCTGTGTGTGCATGTGTATGTGCCTGTGTGTATTGATAGGGGGGGTAAATTGAATAGTATAAAGAAGGGCGTTGTAAAAGGAAAGTTAAAACGAAATATGTTATTGATCGTTACTGAGTAGTGTAGCACATATACGGGGATCATGGCGAAGATGGGGAAGATGGGGCAGATGGCGGGGGGACCCGAGAAAAGCACTGCGAACAACGCTTGGACTGAATCCATTTTGCATTGGCCTGGGTTCCTACCTTCTCTTTGATTTAAAAAAAAAATTCAGAACAAATTTGGTTCAAATGCAGAAATAAAATATAGAAAAACAATAAGAAAAAAAGCACTGAAATAAATTATTAAAACTTTTGTCCTGTACGCTTTTACTCTTTTGCATGTCTAAGCCACATTCACCAAACTCGATTTATTTATTGTCACTTTCTCTCCATGATTTACAACCACTACTACTACTACCACTAATATTAATAATATTGACATGACTACTAACATTACCACGACTACAACAAATACTAATAATACTTTAGCATTGACTTTCATTAAAACAAATAAAAGTTATATAGCAAGCCTACTAGAAATTCTTTTAATGTCATCACGATATAAAAATATTAAACGTAATTTAGATTAATTTAACGTTTCAACTGGGAAAGTAAGCGTAATATTAAAGTAATCTTTCTGAAATATGATACTTGTACGAACGACCGCTCAAACCGGTTACCTCTTCCCCTCTCTTTAGCTCTCTCTCTCTCTCTTTCTCTCTCTCTATATATGTATATTTATATATGTGTGTGTGTATATATGTATATATATATGTATATATATATAATTATTTTTTACTATACTAATTAAATACCGACGTATATATATATATATATATATATATATATATATATATATATATATATATATATATATATATATATATATATATATATATATATATTATACATTTTTTACAGTTTTTAGACAAGGATTGTCTATTCGGATTATATAAATGCATAGGACTAATGTTTTTTTTTCTAGAGTGTCATTTTCACAACGTTTCGGTCGATGCAACCGACGGCCTTTTTAAGGTGTATTTTCTCGAAGTCATGATCCAAGCGGTGAAGAAATGCTTTTCTTTTCCAAAAGGCGATATGATGTAAATTTTATAAACATGTGTAGTTTTTTTTTGTTTTTTTTTACATGATAGTAACCACTTGTCAACGCCCGAAAGCTACTCAGGGATAAGCGGCGAAGCAATGTTTTTTTTTTCTTTCCAAAAGGACATATGAGGTAAATTTTATAAACATGTGTATTTTTTACATGGTAGTGACCACTTGTCAAGGCCCGGAAGCCACTCGGGGATACGGGTTATTGCGTGTGCAGTAATCAGTGGGATAATATCGTAGTCATCTTTAGTAATGGAGATTTGATAAACTGTCTTACTTAAGGGAGTGATTCAGGAATTGTTTATGTTGGACTTGAAGTCATCCAAGTTGTAGTCAGGAAATAAGCAAACGGAAGAGAGTTCCACCGGCGTGCACTTTTAAGAAAGAAGCTTTTTTTCATGAAATCTACGTTTTGATTTAGGCACAGATAAAGAATATGGGAAATTATTGACAGTGGTATATGTATAAATAAATTTTATAAGCATGTGTATGTGTATAAATGAATTTAATAAGCGTGTGTATATGTATAAATGAATTTAATAAACATGTGTGTATGCATAAATACATTTTAGAAACGTGTTATAAATGTATAAATGAACTATTGATTAATTGGCTGTACTCGGCCCCGCGTTGCTGTAGCTCAAAACAAAGAGAAAACATAATAGGCAAAATGTATGATTCTTATGTTAATGTTCTCAATGCTTGTAGATATTGCTTTTAGGCATGTAGCAGTACTAAAAATATCCAAAATGCATGCAAAACGATAATGTATAAGTTAATAATTCAAGGGATAGTTTTCACAGGAAATAGAGAATGTAATGTATTTCTCATGTATTTAACGTCACGTGAAAAACAGAAGTAATCGCCGTAAGCATTGGTTTGTTGACTCATGGAATGCATAAATTGACAAAAAATGTAATTTTTTATAATGGTGTTTTAAAAAAAATCGATTTTTACAATAATCAAGCACGGTTTTTTTATCGGTCCAAAACTTAAATACACAACAAATGAAAGTAGATATAATTGTGTTTTTATTTAATCAAACAAAGCCGCTCCCTTTGTAGGGATCGTCCCGTATAATGTATTATAGCGAGACAGAAATTGAAAACAAAGAATACGTAAAATTAAGTGATTAGACAGATATTAATTATGTAAATAGAACTTGCAATTTTTAATGTTTATTACCATCTAACAAATGTTTTTGCGAAGTATTTTAAAATAAAAGCTGTGTTTTTCTTTCGTAACGCACGTTTCTTCGAACACATGCACAAAGAAACACGCACGTACGATTCCAACATCTCCGAAAATGTAAAGAAAGTAACGGGCCAGAAATATTTTAAAATGTAATCATATTAAAATTTACCGAATATCTATATATATTTCATTTTCTCCGGAGAAGTTGCAGGTTCTTTTACATTTAATACTTTATATTGCAAAGTATGGACACACATAATTTGTTTTTTCATTTACGAACAAACGCTGGACGAACACAAGAAATGGAGTTTAATTTGATGTAGGATCTAAATATTTTTCCATACATTTTTTATGTACATGTTGTCTTTTTGAAATGATTATATATATATATATATATATATATATATATATATATATAATATTTTTTTCTTTTATTGCAATAGTTTTATGAACATATGTTGTGTTTTTCTTGTATCAGACCCATTGTCGAGCAAAATATTGTTTCTTAGTGACGCCATTTATTACTTTTATAACTGTTCGTTTTTATATAGAAGAAAAGAGATCCATCATATGAAAATATTCAGAACGCGGCCAATGAGAATGAGCGGAATTTTAGACGGGAGAATTTATTATGTTTGAATCAAGAAATGGAAGAATTATGTTATGTCCATGAATTTATGATTCAGTTAGGAAGGGTGCAAGCATAATATATGTGGAATGTGTATATTTCTTTCCAGTTTTTCCTGGGGCAGGTAGAATGATTTAATATTTTAAGAAGAAAACAGGGACTACTTCCTCTAAATATGGTGCGATTGTTATGGTGTAGATTTTTATTATAACAACTAAATGTGGCTAAAATATCGTTCAAAGTTACATCTATCGGGGCTAATAAATTTGTATATGGCTTATGTTTTTGCAAACCTACTGTACTTTGGTCCAGAGGGGAATTTCTGTAATGAAAATATTACATATAGAGATAAACAATTCTGATATTGTTCAAAATGTATTGATTTACCAAAAAACATTATAACATCATCATACATTTTTATAATAGCAGTCATCACATATAAAACAACTTTACCGTAGAACAAAGGAAAATATTTTAATATAATTAGCCGGATAATACTATCTAGGTTATATCAAACTTTAATACATAAAACGTTATATGTTATATGTTAGTCTATATATTCTCAAACTATCTCCTCCGAAACAAAGATTGACCTGATTGGATTTTTAACGAAACGTGCATCTATTGATTTTTACCCAGTTAAAATAGTTTTAAGGTGTCAAATATGGGTCAAAATTAAAAAAAAAGTCTATACATTTGGATATTTATTTTCCATTAAAAATGTGAAATCTGTTCATATGCGTGTCACGTGGGTACACTAATAATGTCACCAGCTGCTGTTTCTGTTTCGATTGTTGCTGATGGCACCCAAATACATTTTTTTTTAATTTTGATATCACGATTCTAAAATAATATATACAAAATCAGGAAGATTAAAATATCATATTGAAGCATATTTGACGCACAGGCAAAGCTGGGTGGCCCCACTGATGATCTCATATATAAAAAAATATGCCTGTCTGTCTTCATATTTAAAAAATCTATTTCCTCCTAAACTAACAGTCGCAGAGCGGTACTAGGGCCGAAAACAATTGAATTTTTTCGGGTCTCACTTTTATGGGTCTTTAGCAGGTTAGAATAGGATTTTTAAGAGGTCAAAAATGGGTTAAAATTTAAAAAAAATTCGTTACACGTTTTGTACATTCATCTTACTTTTTTTTTAAACATATTTACCTATTTGTTATACACGCCTCGTTTGTAATGTGGTAACCTCACCAGCTTTGGATACTCCTGTTGCTATTGTAGCTGGTTTCACCTAATTTTTTTGTTTCCTTTTGAAATGAGGACTATAATAATATATACGAAATCTGCCCAAAACAAAATATCATATTTTAGCGTATTTTACGCTCAGACAAGGCCGGGAGCTCTCCCCGCTAGTTTAATTTAAATAGGTGTCACATAATGTATGTATATATATATATATATATATATATATATATATATATATATATATATATATATATATGTGGGGGTATGTGTGTGTTTGTGTGTGTGCGTGTGCAAGATATATATATATATATGTTTATATGCTTTAATATGAGATTTTAATTTAGGAAGATTTTGTATTTAATATCATAAAGCTATTCTTTTATTGATAATACTATTTTACATAATACAGGGTGAGACGATAAAATTGTCGCTCTAGAAAAGACGATATTTTTCTATTTCCGTTTGCTGAAAAACGGTTTCCGTTTTATTTTGTTTTGGTTGTTGTTGTAGACCAGCTACTAATTGGTCAGTTGTGTACAAATCCCCTTGACGATAGGAAATTTATATCATGTCTGAAAGTTACATGCGCCGCTGTACAACTCATGCTCTCTACTGATCCAAATTATGACAACATAACCATTGGCAGACCCTTCAGAAGGCATCGCTGGATTGACACGAATAACAGGGACTAGCTCAGAGTGAGGAAAACAAAGTTTCCGCAAAAGTTATGGTCTTTGGTATGATTTCAAGTGAGGGCCACATCATGGAACCACCTATCCTCGAAGTCGACTTGAAAGTCAACACCAACGTGTAAATGGAAGTGGTAAAAAGTGTAGTGATACTATCATGCAAAATTTAATATGAATTTAATAGTATATATATATATATATATATATATATATATATATATATATATATATATATATATATATATATATAGTAAGTTATAAAATATATATGGGGATTAAGCTACACTGAATATTCCACGTTTCATCCACTCCAGGACTCTTCAGGCTTATGCGCTTAAGAGTCCTAGAGTGGATGAAACGCGGAATATTCAGTGTAGCTTAATCGCTATATATATTTTATAACTTACTAACTAGCTCTACCAAGGTATTGAGCACTTTTGAAGTAAATACTTAAAGTTGACGCATAAATTTATACTTTCGTATATAAATTTTCTGTGAGTAAATGAAGTAGATATATATATATATATATGTATACATATATATATATATATATGTATATAAGTTTAATGTAAAAAGTTTAATTCTGTAGATTAAAATATATACAAATATATTTAAGTTACGAATGTATTGTTTGAAACAAGGAAGGTGTGGAGAAAACTTATATTTATTTCCTTAATTCATGAATTTTCAATAATGGCTTATATCATCATAGGAAATGAAATGCAATTAGCAAAATGTTCAACTATAAATAAAATATATTTTGCTTTTCAGCACATATATTGAAAATGTTATTTAAAGGTTATTTAAATGGTGCTTAAAAGCCATAGAAAAAGGATATCATGCAAAAGAGTTCAATAGATTCCCGGGTATTACTACCAGCCCGGACGAGTAGAGAGCAAGGGGGAAAATCAGAGGTGATCGAGTAATCCGATATATCTAGTATATTTGGTTGTCGCATGCCGTGATTTCGAAGGTCATATGAGATGGTCGTCCTCTTTGGTGATGCAATATCAACGGATCTTTACAGACGACCATCTCATATGCCCTTTTACCTTTGTATAATAACTGCTCTTTCTCATCTTCCGACAAAAAAAAGCATTTAACTTCAAAATACGATGGCATAAAGAGGTTTATCGTTTATGTGTTTTCTGTAACTTGATAATATAATAAAAGCTCTGTGTAACTTCACACTATATCTTCTTAACTTATTTTATATATGTTCGTGTGTGTGTGTGTATATATGGGTGAGTATATATATTTGTATTTTAGTGTGCGTTAATTTCGTTTTACATTATGTAATATGCGTAAATTAAAACGTAGTTCAGACAATATTATTGTCTTGTTTAAACACGCACTTATTTAAACAAAAACATGTCTACTAGAAATGATAATGTCTATAATGATGTAACTTGTAATAACATGGTGTACTACGAATAAACCAAAATGCTTGACTTTTTACGCCTTCCATGAAAGATTCAGTTTGCAAATCTAATTAAATCATAAATGTCAAACATATAAATACATGTTGTTTCGAATACAAATGTTTGTTATTTGGGCTATCTGCAACTATAAAAGTATAATGTTTCACCAATGAATACTTACTGATTGAAGTTGATCACTTAAAATTCGACAGACTGATTAAGAGACTTATAGGTACTCGACTCGCGGGCTTGTCTACTCTTCAGAGACGAGAAAACGAAAGCGGGAAAGAGAGAATGGAGACTGGGTGAAATCAGGCAGCAAAATAAAAAGAGATATATCGGTCGCATTTTAATGTAAATCGTTCGAGTAATGGAAATATCTAATGGAGAAATCGATACATTTTTGCTCATTACTAGATCGGCTTACGCTACTTCGATGCTGGCGTGCATCGGACGGGCGGGGGTGAACAGATGCAATGGCTGTTCTTTTCACTGCCTACATGCTATGAATCACTCAATATATGCATATAAAACAATAATAATAATAATAATAATGTATATTTGTATATACACACTCAAGCACGATTGCACTTACCTATACACACACACACGTATATATATATATATATATATATATATATATATATATATATGCATGTATATATATATATTAAAAACCTACAATGTATGCTTATATATATATATATATATATGTGTGTGTGTGTGTATATATATGTATGCACAGGCATACATAATTGTGTGTTAATGAATGGCTTGAATCAAGCATATATTTATATCTTAAAAATTATATAGGTATGAATTTACAGACACATACACGCAAACACACATATATATGTCCCACCCACTCATTTTCACTTGATCATATAGACTCAAATATATATATATATGTGTGTGTGTGTGTGTGTCTCTGTATACACAAATATATATATGATATATATATGCATACATATATATGTGCACACATATATATACGTATATATATATTTTTGTATGTATATATACATATATATATATACATATATATGTATACACACAACTATATATATATATATATATATATATATATATATATATATATATATGTATATATAGTTGTGCGTATGTGTCAGTTTTCGAGGAAAGATGATTTAAGAAAATAAAAATTATTATTGAAAAACTTGTCCTGATTAGAAAAGTTAATCCGAAATGGGACAAGCTATAATAATACTAATAATCATTACAAGAAGAAATGGGAGATCATTTAGAAAAAAAGAAATGTAGATGGAAATGAATGGCTTGGGAAGAAGATAATAAAGAAAAGCATGGAATCAAGGAAAGAGGAGAGAGAGGAAAAGTGAAGGAGACTAAAATGAACATGGAGAATAATCGTAATAAAAAAGTGTGTGAAGACAATAGAAGTTGAATATAATATTTATATTTAAGAAGGAGAATACGAAGGAATTAAAGACATATATAAAGGAGAATCAAAAAAGAAAAATAGATGATGTAATTTGTAAAAGAATAAAGAAGAGAGAATAGTGAATCAGAATTAAAAGCATTAAATATATAGCGCGAATGTGAAAAAGAGAGTAAATAAGATGGCCACGTGGAAGAATAAGAAGAAAAAGAAAAGGAAAAGAGGATCAAGATAGATGTATAGATTAGGGGAAATAAAACGAAGTATAGAGTTGAAAGGAAAACTAACGTAGTAAGGAATAATATGACAAAATGTATGGAAGAAAAAACAGATCAAATAAAGTGGGACAAAAATAACATCCACAATTAAACTATATCCAATAATAAGGCGGCGAAAAGACAGAATAAAAAAAATAAAAAAGAACACGGAAGCATATCAAAACATTATTCATCGTAAGAGGTCGATTAAAAGACATATTGAATTGTTGATCAGATGATGAAGATAATGCAGGCAATTAATACGCTTCATTTATTTTCTGGTGTATCATCATATTTAAGGTTATTTAGATATGAGGAAATATTTAAAAACTACTTAGTCAGTTTTACGGCATGTCGAACTCTTTTTAAGAAGCCTCATGCCTAAGAAGCAGTACACTGTCGTGCTTTAGCCATGCTAACCTTTTCCGAGTTTGATAATAGAAAAACACACACACAGTTTATAGTGTAGCATAGTTTGCGTTATGCCTGACGATATATCAAAATTATCTGCTTCTACACCTTCTGAACCGTGAAAACATATCTCAGTTACAGTGTCTTTGGCATCGTCGCAATATTGATTTATTATGCTTGTTTAAGTAAAACATACAGCGTCTCGAATGCAGACAGACCAAAGAGGATAGTCTGTAGAGGTCGAGATAGTGATGCGTAGTTAGTCTGGGACCAGCATCGAACTTTGTACTCGGAGCAAGGTTTAACGACTGCGTTGATATCTGTAACCACGTTTTCTGCTGGTCTCCAGAGTTTCTACTCCATCCTTGGTGCTCTTCTGGAGGTATGATTTCTTTGATGAATTTTCATTATTCGAGGAGAGCAGTGCGACCGAACCATAGAAATATCCTTTTAAAAATAATTGTCAAGTATTGTGTCCCAATTTGGTAGTAGAAGCGAGATGATGCCAGCCGAACCTCCAAATTCGCTGGATGGGGTATCAGTCGAATACATCTAGTCTATTGAGATGTGCAACCCTCATCCGCCAAATTTCGCAAAGGCACAGAGGAAAAATCGTTTGATATATCCGTGTTAATGTTGATCTCGGTTCTGTAGATAGGAAATACTAAACACACTGAGAAAACTTCATTTAGGACAACAAGAGCAATACAATTAACTAATTAAATATAATACTAAACAAAATCAACAGCTAAAGTATAAATACAAAATGTACTGCAAAAAACATGTAGTAAAATAAGGTCATCAATTAATTCAAGAGATTCAAAAAAATGGGCACGTAACATCTCTGTCAAGCTGGACAAAAGAGGATACAAAAAGTCAGCCGAACCTTTGTTTGATAATAGCTCTGGCATTGACTTATTAAGAGGTTCACCAGTGTTAAGTAATATTGATTGGTAAGCTAGCTACACTAAACTGAAATAGTGCATGTATATAGAGAAACACCCGCTCACAAGAATTACATCCATTTAAACCAGACGACCAATCTGGGATAGAACTCGGAGCTTACATGTACCTTAAGTGCTATGCTAATTTTCTATCGCTTGATGTATCTGTATACGCATATTTCGATTGTTTGATGGGTTAACATACCAGCATTTATTTCTGTTGTGCTTAATTAATAATAATTAATTATTAATATACTAAAGTCCGTATTGAATTGTTATATAAACAATATATATATATTGTCAAATGCGATACTATTGGTGTTCTCCTTTTAAATTAGAATCTATACATTACAATTATTGTTAATCATGAAGTATATTAATGAGCATATTAAAACCTATCAAATGTATTTTGTTTATACGATGTCAAGCATGAGTTGTATCTCGCGAGTCTAAATACATTCAGTTTAAATAAAGTGTGTGTTGATTTTTATATTATCGCACACACGCCGGAAGGAAATACTATAGCCATGCAATATGTATTCATCAACATAGATTGTCAATAGTCAAACAAGATTGATGTATTAATAAGACACATCAAGTTTTAAAATAAATAACATTTTGAATGATTATAAACTATGAAATTATGTATATTTTTTCCTGATTGTTATTACTTAAAATCAATTGTTTCTTCTCTTAATGAAATACTGTAATCTTAAGCGAAAATCTGGATGACGATTTGAGCAAAAGGTTAGTGGTGTCAATTACGGTAACATTCTTGTGTGCTGATACGGTAAACGAAAAAAGGCAGTTTGGAATAAATTTTACAGGAGACCAATTATAGTAACACAACAATTAATAGGCCCTCTCACCCAATATCTTAATTAATAATACATGAATCAAGGAAAGAGTTAAAGGAGTACAAATAATCCCGATATACCGCAAATTTATAACTATACTCGTCAAAAATGACACATCACGAATTAATAACAATACTTACCGAAAAACGTTGAAGAATTGGATTTTGTTAAGTTTGCAGGTTGAAACAAGTAACGTAGAAAGCAATACAAATGACGACTCAACAGACAAAGGTAGATCAAATATGAAGTGTATTAGATAAATGATATTTACATAATGGTGTTAAATAAGAGAGTCTTTGCTGGAGAAACATATCTGCTCTCGGTGGCCTTCGGTGGCTTCTGGTGAACACACACTCAGACTAACTGAGTCTTCCTATTTATGTGTAATCACTATCAACATATGCAAATGAAGAATAGGCTAGCATAAATAATTTTACTTAATTAAGAAAGGAGTCATGTCTTATTACTTCTCCAGAGCAGCTGAAGCACTACCGTTAAAGACAATGTAAACTAGATAAAGGTGAATGCATCTAGCATAATTTATAAAAATGCCAACATAAAATACAATAGAAGCAATATAAATACGACTAGATCTAATAATCTAGATAGGAAAACAATCTGGTTAACCACCATCAGCATAATCGTAAAATAAACTTGGGAATAGGGAAATAATCAAACTCGACAACGATTCACCAAAATAATCTATGCGTCTAGCAGACTCGTAATGGAAGTGTTGAAATATACCCACGAGAATATTATCATAAAGCATAAAATAAACTACATAATTGATCCCAAACGATAACGAAATACTTCACCAATATAGACAAATATATGCTATTATGTGTCTGTTTTCATATATAAGGTGAGGGAACCCTATTGAAAAGGGAGCATATAACCTATAAAATTTATTTTTGTTCTAGTATTGACGAAAAGATTTATTTTTAAATAAAGAATTACGTTTATATATCGAAATATAAATGGTCGCCACTGTAATTAGTTCAGACAGAGCGGAAACGTAGAAACCATAATATCCAATATACCAGCATTATTTAATTCATATACACCTGATTGTTAATTTAGCTATATGAACGTGTATATTATAAATAAACCCATAAGTAAATAAATAATTTTAAAATGAGAACCAAATAAACGGATCAGAATGCAAGGAAAATATATATATAGATATATAGAAAGAGCTCATCAATAAAATAGACAAATTATGAAGTCACAACACGAGAAGTAAAAACAACCATGAAGACCTAAATTTTGAAAGTAACAGCGATGAGGGTAGAATGTTACTTCAGATCAAAGTTAAAACCTAGGCCAATAAACAACCGGTAAGTGACAATAACTCTAATACCTCCCGGATGCGATAGCTTGACCACATGGAATCGTACTTCCGTCACTCCCACTCGACTCCCCTCTTTCATCATCCACCTTTAAAACGTTTGCTGCTCAGATTAACCCCAATATTTATTTATATATATATATATATATATATATATATATATATATATATATAATTTATATATATATTTATATATTCATATATATGTACTTTATATATATATATATACTTTATACATATATATACATTATATATATATATACTTTATATATATATGCTTTATATATATACTTTATATATATACTTTATATATATACTTTATATATATATTATATATATATGTACTTTATATATATACTTTATATATATATACTTTATATATATATACTTTATATACATACTTTATATATATATATATATATATATACTTTATATATACATACTTTATATATATAATTTATATCTATATGCTTTATATATATATATATATATATTTATATATATATACTTTATATATATATATATACTTTATATATATAATTTATATATATATATACTTTATATATATATATATATATAAATATATATATATATATATATATATATATATATATATATATATATATATATATATATATATA
>NC_136498.1:46135227-46157727 GCF_053919585.1 Euprymna scolopes
CTCTCTCTCTCTATCTATCTCTCTCTCTTATATCCTTTAAATACATGTATACATATATATGAGTGTTGATATATACATACATATATATATATATATATATATATATATATATATATATATATATGTATATAATCTGTATGTCCTTTCAAGTATATATAAATATACATATATATATATACATATATACCTTTATATCTTTACGTATATATATATATATATATGTATGTATTCCTTTATATATATTCATATATATATGTGTATATATATATTCATATATATATATATATATTCATATATATATATTCATATATATGTATATTCATATATATATATTCATATATATATTCATATATATATATATATATATTCATATAATATTCATATATATATATATATATTCATATATATATTAATATATATATTCATATATATATTCATATATATATATATATTCATATATATATGAATATATATATATATTCATATATATATAAATATATATTAATATATATATATATTCATATATATATTCATATATATATATTCATATATATATTCATATATATATATATATATGTATATATGCTTGCATATATATTCATATATTTACATCGCCCATTTTTTAACTTATGCATATTTCACGATAGTGACGTTAGTCGCGATAGAGAGACATTCTTTTGTCAGGTCGTATCGATTTGATGGCATCGTAGCGATGTCTTTCGAATGTCGAGGAAAATCTTTTTTCCCCGCCAGACGAAAATGAGCGAGAAAAATAGAACACCTCTTTTTTTTTATTCCGAAAGAAAAAAATAAAGCATAATGTGATCACCTAATCTATACCCAGCTTTTTGGAGGACAATGATAGAGACTCTTTATCTTCGAGCTGTTCGATAAATGTAGAGCTTCAAGTGTTGCTGTACGCATACTTGCACTTTTCTGGCTTATCCTCCCGCATGGAATTTGTTGTTTCAGATTGATCTCCTAATCTTTTATGAGTTCAAGAATATACAAGCTTTAGAGGATTTACTACAGAACGTTATATTAAGGGGGCAATTTTACACAATAGAAGTAAACCCAACCTAATTTTACCCAAATTCATAGCGTTGTAAGAGATTTCGTGGTTGTAAGAACACGTTACGATATGGATGAATTCCTGCTGCATACAACTTGTTGAACTTCAACTTTTCTATCAACCCATTTTCCATTAACAATTTTATGCGTAATCCCATGGTAGATAAAAAGAGGTTATAGGAAGCAAAAGTTTTTGTTATTTTTATAAATAAATAATAAACAAAATTTAACCGATGTTTACTTTTAATGATGAAAATTTACATCGGCGATAACTTTAAAATCGTTTTCTGTTAGAATTACCAAAGTATTACCATAGTTCACATCCTTGCCAATTTGTCCTAGTTTTTCGCATACAGCTACCAGTAATTATCTTCATCTTAATGAGAACTCCATCAGGGATCCTCACCTTTCATTGGAAAATTATACAGCCCCATTACCACGTATCTCGAGTTGTCTTACCCAATGCACAAGTTTCATTGAGCATTTTTTTAAATTCTTTCGACCAACCCGACAATCAACTAAATCATTTTAAATATTTCCAGACGTTGTATGGCTTCTTACTCTACAAATTACTCTCATCAAGCTGTTATATTTTATCTTCCTGCTACACCTATAAAATCAGTATTCAATTAAATGCAATGTGAACAACAATTCGTTAATAAAATTGCCCGTAAATATGCACCCTATTAATCTAGCACTGTAATTTCAATAGCTGTTTTTCCTCGATGTAAAAATATGTAAATCAAATGAAAGACAGATTTGTCAATGCTATACGTGCACATTTTTTACTACCTAACAATTGCACCACATTTCAGCTGTTGGGATTTTCGGTGTTGTTGTTCAGTTGCTTACACCTACGTTCTGAATCTCTAGGAGCTCTCATCTCACATGAGGTAAAACATTATAGCGACTTTGCCAAGACTTATAACTTAAGTATTATACACTTGTAAATTATTATATGGATCTGTATACTATGTATATAAGTCTGTACACAAGCTAAATTGTTTAACTTTTATTTTTTATCATAGTGCTAGTAGTATGTATTTCATTATTGTTCAATAAAATACATGCGAGTTATAATAGATCCTAAAAGATGAATAAACATATTTTTGCATTAGATATAATTTATTATAACATAAATGTATTTGTCTGTCGTTGTGCGGGAGTTTTTTAAATCTATTTTCTTAAATACCTGAACGACTTTTTGATGCTATTATACTCCGCCGTTTTGATCCAATATATTAATATTAGTCAAAGCCTAATACGCTCCATGGAAAGTCCAAGGATCCCATACATTGATTTATATAATTTACTGTGTAATATAACATTTTTGAAATAATGAATTGTTTTCATATCAATGGCACCAGGAAAAAACAATGCGTTTTTGCATTCCCTAAAATTAAATAACATCAGCTTGAATAACATTTAAAACCGTAAAGCGAACACGTCTCCTTTTTATTTATTTATTTGAAATTCTTACAATTGCCTTCTTTTTAAGACGATCACTATTCGGTTTTTTAGAATGTAAAAATAACCATCAGCTAAATATTTATCAATTCAGTAAACTAATCGCAACAGATTAGTATGCATTCATTAAAAATCGAACCATTTTACTCGACAGGAGAGTTTAATCAACTTTTAGAACATTGCATTATAAATGATAAAACTCTAAATTATTTACTTTATCGACAACACATTCACAACCAACAACAAATCAGACAATCTCATTTTTTCTCTGACTGCAAGATAATAAAGTATGTAAAGACATGAATCGCGTCGACGTATAATAACAGATATTTCGAACGTTGTGCAAAACACATCATGTCAGTGGAAATAGTTTTTGCCGGTTTTAGATGGGGAAAGGTAAAAGCATTGTAATTTATTTTATACATATTATTAATACTGCAACATATCACCACAATAAATTGATAACGTTTTCTATCAGATTGCCAAACATCGTTCATATATTTTTGCAATATCCTCATCATATTATCCTGAAAACGTTTTTATTTTATCCAATAAAAAGAGTAATAACTTTTCATAGTAATACTCATTCTCATACAGCACTACTAAACAAATATCTCCAAGAATAATTTTCTGGGAGGATATTCGCCATCCTGTTTAGTTTCATAACCTACATTTTACAGAGTGTCACTCATCTGAAAAATAACAACACCAGTAAGGTAATCTTGTGTTGTTTTATCTCGAGAAGAAATTGAAAATAAGTAAGATTCATAATTTAAATAGTTTTATACACAAATTCTTATCAAGCTCTTTTCTAGATACACCCACATTATAAAGCGCAAAGTTTGTTATTGTTGTGAATAAGGATCCTTTAATTAATAGTTTTCAAATTACAAGTTGGAAATTTGCATCGGCAAAAACTTTTACATCGATCGGAGAAAATGATATTTTTTTTTCGAATTACAAAAGTATTACTATATTTTACTTCTTTGCAAAGGTGCCCTAGTTGTTCGTATATAGTGACTAGTACGGCTCTTAGCATTTTTATTTTCAGCTGCTTACAATTAGAAGCAAGAATATATCAATTAGAATATGTCCCTCTCGCGCAATTCTACCCTTGAAAAATATCCGAATGTGCCGTTTTGTGAATATATATGGAGAAAGAGACAGAAAAAAGAAGAGTAAGAGATGAAAAAGAATATTATATATATATATATATATATATATATATATATATATATATGGGTGTGTGTGTGTGTGTGTATGTGTGTGCGTGTGTGTCTGTGTCTGTGTCTGTGTGTTTGTTTTTTAAAAAATAATAATTAGATCAGGGTTAAGTTTTCGATTGAAGCAGATTTAATTTTTTCCATCATATTTTACTTTTTGGGAATAGTTTCAACCATTTGTTAGATTACAAATTTGATATTATGAGTAAACGCTTACTTTCTTAAGTGGTCTTATGATTTTGACCAGGACTGTATATATGTATATATATATATCTGTGTGTGTATGTTTTCTAATAGCAAAGACGTTTTTCATCGAAAAAATAATATCAATCAGTAAATCAATTAGCATTTATTAAATCAGACGGACAAATAGCAATCATGGAAGCTAAACGGCGAATCCGGAATACCTGATCACTACAAGGGTGAGATTGAGGATAATTACTGTCAACAAAATAACAAATGAAGTTGTATTATATTCTAATCCAGTGTGAAAGGCAAGCCATAGTATGTATAAATGGGTTATGGTAAAATATGATGGAAAGCACATATCTTTGAAAACATATGTATCGATGACTTTTAGTTAATAATTACTTCTTTTAGATTGATGGATGTATAGATATTTTGTAATTCATATCTCCAAATCTATTTTTCCTATGTTTATATTTAAACACACACACACACACACACACACACACACACATATATATATATATATATATATATATATATATATATATATATATATATATATTGCAGGTGAAAGTCTATAAATGGGCCACTAGTAATCTTTTTTACTATAAAAATCTGAAAAAAATATTTATAATGTACGTACTTGTCACTGCATAAAAATGCCGTATTCCAAAAATCACGTAAATCGATGAAGTAGGTTAACGCTCCTCCAACAAAAATTCGGCAAATGTGTATTTCAGTGGCTTAAATTCAAGTTATACACGTGTGGGTGCTCAATTTACGTAAAATTCTTCATATCTTGGAAACAACTCGTTTGCTAGAATTTTAAACGTTATTTTCGTTTTCAACATCCTTAAAATCTTATAAATGTCTTAATTTTTCAAGTTATTTTTCTATAGTGTGGAAAGTCGATGGTCTGCCCCCTTGCCGATCTTATATTCCCAATAGGTGTCGCTAGCAGTGTATCATTCAAAAACAAGATGGTGGGAAGTTTTTCTTCGATTAAATTTCTCATAATATTTGATTTTCTTAAATAAAAAAAAACTACTTGATCGATTTACGTGATTTTTGGAATATGACATTTTCATGCAGTGACAAGTACGAACATTATAAAGATTTTTTTTAGATTTTTATAGTAAATTAGATTACTAGTGGCCCATTTATAGACTTGCACCATATTGCATTATATATATATATATATATATATATATATATATATATATATATATATATATATATATATATGTATTGAGTAATAGGATTCATAATTTTGAATTAAAAATCAGTTTCAAAAAGAAAACAAACAACATCCCATAGATTGTACAATCGTTTCAGAAACGAGGTTCATTTTCTTTAAATTTACAATGAATATTGACAATTATTTGACAAGTTCTCTTAACCCGCAAAAAGAGTGGGGCAGTTAAAGACAGCAAAATAAAACTAGAATTTTAGTAGTTGTAAAGCAGATGTCCCTGGAAATATTTTAAAATAAAAAATTAAATTAAATTAAGATAAAATAAATAATAAAATATAACATAAGTCATTAATTTTATGTTGATTAATAAATGAATTAAAATAGATAAAGTAGAAAATTCTTAATAAGGTTAAAAGAAAAAAGAAAAAAAAATTATATAAAAATATATATACCTTTTTATCTCTATTATATAATCTGTTTCAATTTGAGTAAGTCTATCCGCTGGCATGCTGTGACATATTTCCATTCTATGGAGGTCAGGCGCGAACAAACACCCCATAATTTTATTATACTATATTTCTTCAAACTGAAACATAATTATCAAAGTATACTTACGCAGATGGATATGAAAAGTCTGGATTAAAGTCTGTGCCTATTTCCATTCTATGGAAGCCAGGCGCAAACGCAGACCCCACTATTTTATTATACCATCCCTATTTAAGTTAAAACATACTTATCAAATTATTCTTATGTACATCTATATCAAAAACACTTGTAAACGTTTTTTTTTTTAATTTTTTAATTTTTTTATTTCCATACTTTGTCGACCATGTGGACAAGGCGCGAACGGAGACTCCACAATTTTAATGAACCACTGTTCTGCCAGATCAAACATGTGTCTCAATACATCTTCTATCATTATATGTAATCTTTTCTTTTTTTTAAATAGTCAACCATATAGGAGCCTATTCGTGACCCCCCCCACACACACACAGAATTCAGTTTTATATTATAGATATATACATAGATTGCGTTGTGTTTGTATATATATTGATGTTGTCCTACGCATGTACCTGCTCTAATTTTCGACATACGTATGATTAATCACTTCTCAGTTAAATGCTCTATTTTCAATACTCGGTGTGAATATAAAGAAAATATAAGTAGCAGAAATACAATAATTATAGAGTGATCCAAAGGTCAAGTCCATGAAGATCAGAGAATGTATTGATTTTTCAATCCATACAAAGCAATATTATTGTTTGTTTATCCTGGTTTCTTTCATTTTTACCTTTATTTGCTTGTGTATCTCGACTTACACTTGAGCGTGAAGAAATGATATTCGCTCGACCAGAATCACGAATCCTTGTCAAAAACTTATACTGCGAGCTATTTATTACAAGACAAGGGACATATACAATTCATGATTATGTAATCGAATATTACGAGTTCAAAGCATATCGGAAAAGATTGGGCACAATAACTAACATGGTTGACGTATATATGAAGTTGAAATCCCGCACACCTTAATAAAACCGCGTTTGCACGTGTGTTTATCATATATCAGTAATCATAAACGATATATTCGGTACGTTGGCATACAATAAGACGGGACGAGTCAATCTAGCGTATAACAATAAACTATCTGGTCTTAAAAAAAAATATCCGAAGCATCCGGCGTTGCCTCGTAGTAAAATCCAATATGATGTATGCACTTTTTCCAGAAAGTCATTGACACATCTATGCTTCCCACGCACAAACAACAGTTTCACATGTTTGTTTTGTTGTTGTTGTTTTTTTGTTTTTTTTGGTATTGGCAGATTAAACTTTCAGGCCATGAATGTTCAGTCATAAAAACAATGCAATTTGCATTTCTCAATTCGTGCACACATTAATTTAAAAGTATATCAGTTAAATATTTACATACAGACTGGCACACAAACATGTATTGCTTTATTCATATATTATAAATATGGTTTATATCATTTTACGAAAATTTGCTGAGTATTCTTCCCAAGAGAAGAATACCCTCTCTCTCTCTCTCTCTCTCTCTCTATATATATATATATATATATATATATATATGTGTGTGTGTGTGTGTGTGTGTGTGTGTCTGTATATATATATATATATATATATATATATATATATATATATATATATATATAAGTTTTCCTTAATATAAAGTGTACTGAAAATTATTAGCTTGTTCCGTGTGAGCTACGATGTGTCCGATTGTGAGAACTAACTAGCGTACACTCTCCCTCTTTCTCTCTCTCTCTCTCTTTGTCTCTCTCTCTTTGTCTCTCTCTCTCTATCTATATCTATCTTTTTCTCTACATATATTTACCCCAGTATGAAAACTTGATTAATGATTTCACAATTATTAATCTTTCACTCTTTCTATAATATTACTCTAGGTAACTACACCTCTTGAGTTTATGATATATAGCGCAATACTCTTAGCACAGCACCTTTAGGATTTGCTCTTGTGGACTTTGGTCTATTACTCTCTCTCCCCCCTCTCATATATATATATATATATAAATTCGGTTTTGTAAGAAGAAACGATTTATAAAATATTTCCCTGCAAAAATTATCTATGCCTGTCTGGCTGGCTGTCTGCATATTTTCAAACTCTATATAAAATATCGTTATACATTTCGTCCATTCATCATAGTTAAATTTTTAATCAGTTCACGTCTGTGTCAGTTTGATACAGTGGTAACGTTGCCAGCTTTGAATGCTACAGTTTGGCTTTCGGTTTTGATTCTAGCTGAGTGTGCATATGCACGGTAATGCTTTTCTATATAATAGGCTTCCTTACCTACTATAGAGAAAAGTTATTATGAAATGCAGGGGTCAAATATTTATTACACTTTGAACCCAATTGTGATCCCTTAAGATTTCTTTTTAGGCTCAAATCAAGTAAAAATATCGAAGTAACCTACATCTAAAATTTCAAGTGTTTAGACTCAAAATTGCCGGAGGAATTTGGTAGAATCTACAAAGGTCAACTCTTACAACCTGGATCTCTCGTCCCAGAACTGAGTAAAACGCTTTCTGCATGTTTGAATACCATTATGTATAATTTTAAATGTTTAGAGCCAAAATTGGCTTAATAGTTTGCTAGAGACTGCAAACGTAACATCGTTTGAAATATGACCCCTTGGCAGACGAATGTTCGGCAAAAAAAATGAGTAAAGCGCTTGCCTTATGTCTGAATAAATTTATGTAAATTTAAAATATTTTGACCAAAAATTGGCTGACTAATTTGGTAGAGGCCGTAGAGATCAGTTTTTTTAAGCTTTTACCCTAATGTTGACAGCTTAGCCTTTATTGTTTTGGATTCCAATAAAATGGTCATGTTAGATCCATGTCCAAAGAACCTATATCTAATATTTCAAGTGTTTAGACCAAAAATTTACGCAGGAATTTGGTAGAGTTTTCAAAGGTCACATCGTTGAACTTTGACCCCTTTAAAACCAAATTTCTGGACGAAAACCGATTAAAATATTTTCCCAAACCTAATGATTTCTTATGTCAAATCTCGAGTCAGTAGACTGAAAATTTACTGAGTTTTTGTGTAGAGAAATGTGCACAGACAGACTTATACACAGGGACGTTTTCCCTTTTATAGATATACTAGCAGTTCCGCCCAGTTTGCTCGGGCCCTATGTACTATGCATAACTATATGCATATGCAGATATTAAAGAGTGTAAATATATACGGCAATTTCTTTTCTATATAATAGGCTCCCTAAACTACCATAGAGAAAAGTTGGTAGAGACAGCAGACGTCAGATTTTTAAAAAATTGACCCAAATTTACCCCTAAACATTTATAGTTTTGAGCTTGAATTGAATTAAATAACACTATTTCACTCATGTCCAAGTAACCTACATTAAAGATTTCAAATGTTTATACCCAAACTGGGCGTAGGTGTTTCGGAGAGCCTGCAAAGGTAAACCCTGACCTCTTGCCAGCAAAATTTGCGCTAAAGAAAAAAAAAATTAAAAGGGTTGTTTCATGTCTGAATACACTTTACGTAACATTTCAAATGTTTTGAGTCAAAATTGGTTTAATTGCTTAGTAGACACCGCGAAGGTAAACTCTTTGGAACTTTGACGCCTTGGAAGCTTAATTATCAGCAAAAAAAAAAAAAACGATTAAAGAGCTTCCCCTATGTCTGAATACATTTATGCAAATTTCAAATATTTACACCAAATATTGAATGAGTAATTTGGTAGAGGCCGCGAAGCTCAATTTTTGTAAAACTTTGACCCTAGCTATGACCCCTTAACATTTATTGCTTTAAGTCAAATCAAATTATACGTTAGATCCATGTCCAAGTAACCTAAATCTAAAATTTCAAGTGTTTACACCCAAAATTGGCCTTGGAATTCGGTAGATTTCTCAAAGGTAAAATCGTTAAACTTTGATCCCTTTAACAGCTAACTGGCCGAAAACCAGTTACAAAGATTTTCCCAAATCTCAATACTCCTTATGTCAAATACCGAGTCTGTAGTACGATAATTGACAGAGTAATCGTGTAGGGAAGTGTTCACAAACAGACATACAAAGATATTTTCACTTGCACACACACACACACACACACACACATATATATATATATATACACGTATATATATATATATATATTAATACGTATATATACGTATATATACGCATATATATACGCATATATATCTATCTATATATATACATATATATATATATAAATATATATATATATATGTATTGACATGAGGTGGCTATGTCTGTGTGTGCAAATCGTCTCGACTTAACTCCTCTCTTAATATTTTGTTTACAGCTTTGTAACTTAATATATAGTGTAGTTGAACAACGGGAACACTTTCACTTTTGTTTTTACATGGGAGAAATATCTCCTAAAAGAGAATATATAAACAGGGGACGTTAACAGCTGTTTACATACATTTATTTTTATCTTGTAATCACTTAATTTTCATTTTTTCCATATAGTTTATTATAGCTAAGGCAATAACAATGAAAACAGAAGCGCTAAATAACGATTATGATTTGGCTACAATATAATAATAAATAGAGAATTTTATATATATATATATATATATATATATATATATATATATATATATATATATGTTATTCATAGGACCGTATTGCCAACATTTTACTGACCCCTCTCATTTGGTTTCGTAATATAGCCAGAAAAACTCCATACGTAGTACCCTGTAGCTTATGCCCCAGATAGTAGTCCCCTACATCAAAGTGGTGATGTGCCTTGTTTGGGGTGAAAACATAATAATTCTTTTTTTTAATTTGAATATTAGAAAACTAAAATTAGTAGACACATAGATATTGACATTTTGTACCATAGAGTCAGAATTCCAAAGGTCTAAATTACATATAATACACCAGCCTATTCTAAAAAAAATGCCATTTACTTTAATGCACTTTTAAAGCCGAAGTTTCTAGTCTTGTAGATCGGCGTTAGACAATTAAGGCCGCTATCCTTGTATTTCATTCAAATTGGTTTCCATGAGGATTTCTCTGAGTACTAGGGAAGTAATAGATGGAGCAAGATATGGATTATATAATTAGTTAGGAAGCATTTTACAGGGATTGTCTCGAAGTTTAATTTATTTTCTGGAAATATCAGCACAGTAAACTCTGTTACACTTTCTCTTATTTGCAGAACAAGATATGATAAGGAAACTACGACACTCACTTTTGCGAGCAGCCTTTAAAGATAAACTATAATTATCACACCTAGGAAAACGGTGACATTCACTTTTTGCGCCAACGTTTGAGATTTGAAATTACTGCATTCTTATTATTAATTACAGAAAACATCAATTGACGCTTCTTTTAAATCATGATTTATAACTTTTTGTAACGTGTCGTGCTGAAAGATTGCTTGGTCTAAAATTATCATTAAGTATCAATAATCAAGCAATTATAAAATAATAAATATAAACATATTATAAAGTAAATTATAATGTAAATACATGTGTATATAAATGAACAAATTCAGTAATAAGTAAAAAAAATGGATCTGTCCAAACTTTATTTAAATAAAACGGCAGTAAAGAAAAGTAAAAATGTGTAATATCATAAATAAGTTGGTAGTTTTAGTTCTCTGGTGTCAATACTAGATAATTATATGAAGTGTTTGTTTTGTATCCTCCTGGAGGGTATTAATCCAACCAGCTGGGGAGCAAAAAATAAGATAATGTTCAGTTTAGAAATCTCAGATTTTTTCATGTTAAGCATCTGCTCATCCCATAATTCTTTTTAAGATAAATGTAAATATATAGAATTAAAATACAGCAGCGATTACAAGATATTAATTTAGTTAAACTCAAAAGAAAAATTGAAAACCAGAACTTGGGATCAAATGTTTGTATATATTTTAAGTGTAAAAATGCGTTCATATATACAGTGCCACGCAAAAGCATTGGCTACATTACATTTTTCTTCATAACTTTAATTAGAGTTCAAGATTTTACCTAAATTTGGTCAGTATATTCCTATTACTATTCTAAAGTATATTTGGAGTAGTCATTACAAATCAAATTTTAGAAAGTTTATATTTAAGGAAAAATATGAATTAACAAAGGCAAAAACGTTGGATACACTCTAAACAAATATTTTTCTGAAATAAATTTTAATGATTTTTACTTAGCGTCTTTCAATAATACAAACGAGTTATCACTGACCAATCAGAGAGGTGTATATTTAAATCATTTTATAAAATTCTTCCAACTTGGCCTCACTCCCTCAAAGTCAATCAGTTTATTTATAAAAATGCCTAAAACTAAAGAGTTGTCAATAGACATTCGTCAAAAACTCATCGATAAGCACAAAGAAGGAAAAGAAAATATCAAAGGAACTTAATCTATCACTTAGTACAGTTTGAAACGTTATTAGAAAGTTAAAACAAAAACCTGGTAAAGCTGTTGCAAATCTTCCAAGATGTGGTCGGCCAAGGAAATTAAACGAACAAAATCCAGGTGGGTAAGCAGAAAGGTACAAAAAAACCTTTTCTTACTCGTGATGAAATTAAAACCGACCTCAGAGAAGCTGGGATTAATGTGAGCAAGGATACACTCAGTAGAGTTCTAAAGTGTGCAGGTTTTGTATCAAGCCCCCCCCCCGAAGAAAAGTTCCATTACTGAAGCTTAAACATGTCAGATAGCGTTTGAATTATGTTAAACCATATGGGGAACGACCCCAAAAATTTTGGAACCAGGTAAACTGGTCAGACGAAACGAAAATCGAAATCTTTGGAAGAAACTACACCACATGTATGGCGTAAAAATGTCACCGCCTATAACAAAACGAATACCATTCCTACGCTAAAGTTTGTTGGTGGTTCGTTTATAGTATGGGGTGTTTTTCATCCAAATGTACTGGTGAACAAGAAATCATCAATGCTAGAATGAATGGACGTATGTACAGGGTGATTTTGGAGAAATCCCTTCAGAAATCTACTAATCTGTAGGGGCATAATAGCAATTTCGTGTTTCAGCAGGACAATGATACCAAGAATACTGCCAAACTAACCAAAGAATGGCTTAGAATTAACGGAATTGACGTTCTTATTTGGCCCAGTCAGTCTCCATACCTCAATCCAATTGAAAATTTGTGGAAAATATTGAAGATCAATGTTCATCAGAGGAATCCACAAAATATTCAACAAGTAGAACAGTTCTGAAATGAAGAATGGCGTAAAATACCTACATATCTTTGTAAAATAAAACGTGTGCAACTATAGAAAGCGATTGGAAGTTGTTGGACTCAATAAAGTCTATGCAACCAAATATTAAATCAATGTATCTAATACTTTCGCGTCAGTTTATTTATATTTTCCCTTTAATATAAACTTTCTAAACTTTAATTTGATAATTACTACCCCAAACATTAGTTGGAAAAGTAATAGGAATATACTGACAAAATTTTAGGTAAAACCTTGACACCTTATTAAAGTTATGAAGAAAACTGTAATGTGTCCATTACTTTTATGGGTCATTCGTGTAACAGTGGCACCATATATATATATATATATATATATATATATATATATATATATATATATATATATATATATATGTATATATATATATATTACATAGAGTTCACAACTTATCAAGGCCCAGAAGCCACTCAGGGATAAGGGATATTGTGTGTACAGTAATAAAGGTGATAGTATCGTAGTAATAGTTAGTATCGGTGATTTCATAAAGTGTCATTACTTAAGGGGCGGTTCATCAGGATTTTTTATGTTGGACTTAAAGACATCACAGAGAAAGTCAGGAGGGAAACAGGCAAGCGGTAGAGAGTTCTACATGTGTGCAGTTCTAAAAAAGAAGCTTTGTACATGGAATCTACGTTTTGATTAAGACACAGATAAGAGTGGGGAAAATTATTGACAATGGTTTCAGTTAGACGGGTGTTTATCGAGAAAGATTTGCGAGTGGGGAACCAGATATTGGAGCTCAAACGAGAACTTGCCATGGAAGTAACGATAAAACAAAGATAGGCTCGCAACGTCTCTTCTGTGGGAGAGAGGTTCCAGGGCATGAAAAGGGCATCCCGACTAAGCCACGAAGTCTATTCTGTACTCTGTCAAGGCGGGATATGCTTTTTTGCAGCTCCTGCCCAGATGTGGCAACAGTACTCCATCTTAGACGTACTTGGCTTTTATATAGATAGAGAATTGCATCAGTAGTGGGATATCTTCTGGAGTCGTAGAAACGTCCCACCATTTTCCCATCGACCTTGACAACAGACTTGATGTATGTGTTCCATTTCAAATCAGAAGTAAAGGTCAAACCCAGAAGCCTATCAAAACATGGGGCCTTCCTAGACGAGGACCATCAATTTCAATTGATGCCAAATGGGGATAAGAGCGTTTATGATGTAAAAATACGAGCTTGGTTTTAGATGCATTAAAGGTAACCAGTCACTTCTTACCCCATTGTACGACTCGCTCAAGATCAGAGGAGAGAGAATCAGAAGAAATACTGTTATTTACGGCCTTTGATGTGTTGCCATAGATGGACGTATCATCAGCATAGATTTCAACGAATGATTTAAGTATTTGTTTTGGAAGATCATTGATGTAGATCAGGAAAAGAGTAGGGCCCAGGATTGACCCCTGAGGTACACCAGCATTAATACGGTGGGCCTTTGATTTCTGCCCATCAACCAATACTCTTATGAGCCTATCAGAGATAAATGATTTAATGATTGAGAAAAATGGCCAGTTATATCGTAGCTGGAAATTTAGTGAAGTAGTCTTTTATGCCATACCTTATCGAAGGCCTTTGGTATGTCGAGAGCAATTGCCTAGAAATTAATCTTTTATTGAGAGATTCGCTAATCCTATGAGATATAAACGTATAGATCTAGCAGAACGGAAACCATATTGTGTGTGACTAAGAAGTTATTTCTGCTGAGGTGGTTGACTACTTCTTTATTAAATATGGATTCCAGCAACTTACTCGTCACACAGAGGAGAATTATTGGTCTGTAGTGAGGGGGAGATGAGTTATCACCTGAGTTTTTAAATACAGGGCATACTGATGAGATTTTACAGGTTGTTGGGAAGCACTTCTCCTTAAGGCAACCCTTAAACAGTTTTGTAAGTATGGGGGCAAGTTCTAGTTGAAGCGTTTTTAACACTATGATTGAAATACCGTCAGGGCCAGTTGCTTTACTGGAATCAAGGTTCTTGATTAGTTTAGCGAACTCACGCAGATATATTTTTATGTGAGTGTGTTGTGTGTTATAGGAGGAAATACGAGGAATTGATGGCCTTTGTCGTGTTGCCATATATATATATGAACGCATGCATTCATATATATATATATATATATATATATATATATATATATATATATATATATATATATATATATATATATATGAACACAGTTTCACATTTAAAAGTATATACATTTAAATTTAAATCGTACAATTAAAAGTAGATACTTTTAAATGTAAAAATGCGTTCATATATATATATATATATATATATATATATATATATATATATATGACCGCATTCTTACATTTACCTTTTTCATTCTTTCTCTCTTTCCCCATCTCTCCCCCTATATATATATATATATATATATATATATATATATATATATATAAAGATAAAGTTCATATACTGTTTTATGTTATACTACTTTTTCCTTTCGAATTATAAATGACTTCCACTTTTATACATGATTTAAGTAAAATTATAATATTAAAAGGAGCACGCCGAATTTGTCTTCATCAACGTTTCGTCTTTATTCTGAGACTTCTTCTGTATGGATGAAATTAATGAATCCAAACACCAGTACAGATATTGGAAAATATATTTTGGATGTAATGAAGTATATGACATTGCTTCATTTTAGAAACGAAAAAGTTATTGAATAGGCAAAAAGTGGGAAGGGGTATAGTGTTGTGAAAGAGTATTTTTTTTAAATAACGTTATATACTCGTTAAAATATTAAAAAGGATATGATGGTATTCATATACTTTTTTGGAACAAATACGTCTTTTATAATTCAAATATGGATGTGTAACTGAAATAAAATGAGTGTAATTTTGTTTCGTAATCTATTTACTGATTATATGTATTAATTATTATACGTATTGTTTTATATGGTGTGAGAGAGGTCAATTGCGTCTAGAATTAAATTATGTTCTTTTGATAGGAGTTAATTGATTACTAACCATACATTATAGAAACCCAGATGTTGTTTTATTGTGCTTGCATTTGCGATAAGCACTCATTCAAGATTCTCCGCCAAGGTTTATTTGAAATAATTTTAACTATTTTTTCTTGTTTGAAGTAAAACGTATAATTTCACCACAATGGATTGGAGAATAATTTATTCGGATTATTTATAGTTCTTATATCTCTTTTATGTTTATTGAAATTTTTCTCTAATCTACGTTTCGTTTAACCAAGGCATATATGATTTTGGGAGGAACAGTGTATACATCTGGATTGGAAATTGTTTATTTTTGTTTGTTTTTTAAAACGTTTTTTTTTGTTTTGTTGCTTCAATGTTTGTTTTATAGTTTGTGATGTAATTTGTATGATTATAATTCCTAGTTTTTAGTGTGTTGCATATTATTGCATTATTGGTGGGTGTATTTAAAAGAAGAAATACTATTTCCATTATTTTTATTATATATATATATATATATATATATATATATATATATATATATATATATATATATAAGCGATCTTATACGTTGATAGAATTAAGATGAAAAATCCTGATAGATATTACTTGAAGTAATACTTTCAAGGTGAAAAAAATATTTTCAATAATTGTGCTGAAAAGCAAAATTAGCGTCCATTCGCAGCTGAACATTTTGCTAACCGCATTCCATTTCCTCTGATGATATGAGCATTTGTTGAAAATACATGGACTAAGGAAATTAAAATAATCCCTTCGATATATTCCTTTTGTACAAACAATAAATTTTTAAATCGAATATATGTCTCTATATGTTGGTTTTTCAGAATTTAAAATTTAACCGTGAAACTTATGTATATATTGTTTTTACTTTCATCGTATTTTGCTTTGGTTGTGAGACCCCCTACTTTGAAGCAATCTCTTTACAACCCTTCCTTTTCATAACCTATCATACTTTCATAAATCAGAGTCCATTTTTGTAGGCTGTTTTTTTAAACCCATTCAATGAGGGGCATTTTGCTAATATATATATATATATATATATATATATATATATATATATATATATATATATATATATATATATATATATTGAACGCTTTTTTGCATGCATAAATTAATTAGACATTTTATTTATACCGGGCACAATGCCATCATTGTTAATTATTGGAAAATCACTATTTTACTGTTGTATCATATATTACGAACGAAGAAGAATGTTAAATCGAACGGAAACCAAAAGACACTTAAATATTTTTTTCTGCCTTTTCGGCAATGTTTAAATGAAAAAACGAATCATCAAACAAAAGGGGAAACGAACGGAGGAGTAGAGAGATAATGAACACTCTCTATTGAACCGAGTTTCGCCGCGAATCTTCAAAGTAATCGTCGGAAATAAGGGGCCGAATTGTTTCAAATCGCGGTCAAAATACCATAAATAAGTACAGGGTGCCCCCCCCAAATAAACAGAGGATATTCAATTGTTTTTCTGAGCATTTTACAGTCAACGGAGAAAAAAAGGCCAAAGACCCTAATGTTTTGATGTGATGTTTGGAATATAATAAACTAGTTATTACCAACGTTTCATTTCATTCGGAGAAACCACTATGAAACGGGGATTTTTTAGAGTGGGGGCCCTTTTTTTGGATCTCCCTGTATTAATTCTGGGCACAATTTAAAAAAAAATAAGCATAGTGTGGAGGAGAGAAGAAAAAGAAACAATCTCAACGAACTACAATAACATCTAAATCATGGCTTCTTCTTTTTGCTTATACAGAAATGATTGACGTAAATGCATAGAAATCGCCTACGAAAATGTTAAATTAATTTTCGGGTTTGCTCTGTATAAGTCAGACGACCTTTTATCCGTGTTCTTTTCAATCCAAGTCGGGCACTACAATGAATGCTCACAAATAGTCGACATCAACTTGCACTCGCCCGGATGTTGGCCATATCAGAGAGGGCATGTGTTGGGTAATTCTATATTCTCACCTCCAAGCACTGAATGGTATGCCAACGTAGTTCACTTCGCACTGACTCTTAAAACTATAAACTAACATATTGTATTAAGTGACAGGTTTATCATATCGCGTACTGGAAACGAAAGCACTTCTCCGTCTCAACAACATGCACGTCTTAGTTGCAATATAACAAAGCGAAAAAACTGTATAATTTTTGTGTGAAAGCCTAATGGCCTTTAACAGCAATCCAGTTGAGCTTCACATGACTCAGACACGTTCAAGAGCCCTAAAACGCAAGCATTTTAATTATGTGTAAAGGATAACCATTAGCCATGAAGACCTCGTTTAGACGTTGGTTTCTATAGATTTACGCCAACCGTCTCTGTGTAAGCAACAAGAACACACCTATAATTTATAGGTTATGCGTGTTCGTTCGTATTGTTTCTTTCTCACGTATTCCCTGTACTTTCTTTTATATTAGTAGACACCCCCTTGATATTTGCGGGGTTTTTCCTACGTTTTTAAACGATTTGGGATTTCGTTTCCGACAATTACTTTGAAAAGTGCCGGCCGAAAGACGTCTGAGTAGAGATTTTATTATTTCTCTACGTTTCCCCTTGCCCACCTACTTTTCATCATTTTTTTTAAATTTAAACATTGAATTGAAGAAAAGGGGGAAAATATTTTAATGTGTCTTTTAAATTCCATTATTTATCACAGTTTATCTTCTTTAATAATATATGCATGAATCTAAAAATAATACATCTCCAATTAATATTACTGATCTTGCCTCCCTATTATTCAAAGCTTTGAATAACCCCGGTTATTTTTTAAAGAGATTGGAAAGGATATCTTACGGAGTTCTTTTTAAACTCACTAATCGCCATGCCTATTTAGAACATTTCCATATCACCGGGTGTTTACAACGCTACATATGAGACTTTGCTGAGTATTCCCTTTTATTGTATCTATAAACTCACTCTTAGAGACTCCATGGAATAAGATAAATTTCATCTTTATTTTCGTATTTATTGTTATGACTAAAAAATTATAAATGTAATTGTACAATATCTTGACTTTTCTACTTTATACACACACACACACACACACACACATATATATATATATATATATATATATATATATATATATAATTATTTGCACAGTCAAGCAATGCTGCAGTTCATACAAGCAGTGATGAAAGCCAACAAACCTGAAGTCAAACTCCAGGACTTCTTGATTGTTTGTATTCATTATTTGTGTAAGCTGCGATGTTGCTTGACTGTAGAAATACTTATAAAGTCTTTTATATTCTCTCTCTCTCATATATATATGTATATATATATATATATTTATATATATATATATAGTAATTTATAAAATATATATGGCGATTAAGCTACACTGAATATTCGGCGTTTCGTCCATTCTAGGATTCGTCAGTCTTATGCGCGAATTTTGTGGTTGTTTCCCGTTTTTATATGGTCCTCTTCTGTTGAGGAATTTAGTTAGCCAATCAGCTTTCTAGTGTCCACCGCGCCCCTTCCTATCAGCCAATGGGCATGCATTTTATCGAACAAAGGATCTGTTTTAGAACTAGGTTAGTGGTTTAAGGCAGACCTTTTCCTTTTTTTTTCGAAGCAATCCTGGTTTAAAAAATAGAAAACAAAGATAAATGTACGTTTATACAGTTTGACATCATAGACCTTTATCCCTCGATATCCGAAGAACTTTTTAACATTGCCCTAGAATTTGCCGAGGCATACACTGATATATCCTCGGAAGAAATCAACATCATTAAAAACTGTAGAAAATCAGTTCTAATTAATAACAATAACCAATGGATAAAAACTAAAATGAAAAATTCGGTCGAATGGCGATGGGTGCCAGAGATTCTGCAGAGGCATCAGATCTTGTGGGGTTATTCATTCTTTATACCCTCACAAGCATATTCGATACTACGGATATCGGCCTATATAGAGATGACGGACTAGCTATAATAAAATACTCTAACAATGTCAAGGGAGAAAACTTTAAGAAAATCATACACAAGGAAATGAAAAAATTAGGCCTAAAAGCAGACGTATCAGCTAACATAAAAATTACAAACTTCCTGGACGTCACGTTAAACTTAGATAAAATCGCATATGAACCATACTTAAAAGATAACTCTACTCCAATTTACGTAAACCCTAAGTCCAATCACCCACCATCAATTATAAAACACATCTCTAACTCGATCGTAAGTAGACTCAGTAATAACTCAATCGATGAAAATGCATTTAACAGGTCAACCAATATCTACGAAACAGCCCTAAAAATAGTGGATACAAAAATATCGATATCAAATATAAGCAACAAAACACCAACAACTATAATAAAATTAAAAATAGAAGAAAAAGAACTATAATCCGGTATACAACCCCATACAATCAAATGTTAAAAACAGAACTGTGCAAGAAATTTCTAGATCTTATTGAAAAACACTTTCCCGCAACCAACCCCTTACACAAAATCTTCAATAAAAATATCGTAAAGTTATCCTACAGTTGTTAAATAAATTTAGAGATGATAATTAAAGCACATAATAACAAAATATTAAATAAAAACAATGTAAACAACAACAAAATAAACAATAAAAAGTAGACACCATGACAAAAAAAACACTAGCAGAAATAATAATAATAATAATAATAATAATAATAATAATAATAATAATAATAATAATAATAACAATGATAATAACAAACCAACCCCGGACAAGAATAACCATACCATAAATAAAAATACTAATAACGAACAAGATAAATGCAACTGTAGACACCGCACACTTTGCCCTGTTCAAAATAAATGTCTAACAAAAAGCGTAGTTTATCAAGCAAGGATATTTGCGAAAGAAAACCCGAATAACAAGAAATATTACGTAGGCATGACTTCCTTAGATTTCAAAACCCGATACTATGACTACAAAAGTACATTCAAAAATAAAAAAACGCCGTATAAAAAACAACACTAGCGAATAAATACTGGGAACTCAAAGAAAGCGGACATTCGCCGATAGTCGAATGGAAAATAATAAGACAAGCTACCGGGTGTAGGCATTTAGACGACCCATGTAAATTATGCCTTCATGAAAAATTTGCTATCTTGTACTTTAAAGAACCCAAAATCTTTTAAACAGTAAACGAGAAATAGCAAACAACTGTGTTCACAAAATAAAACTTACTCTAGGATAGCGATACAAATTAGCTTTAAAACTAACAAAAACAATAGAAAATAAACAAATAAATAAATTAAATAAACATGAATATACATAAACGAGCACACATATATGTATATATATGTATATATATATATGCATATATGTATGCACACATGTGTATATTTATATATATAAAAAAGGAAAAGGTCTGCCTTAAACCACTAACCTAGTTCTAAAACAGATCCTTTGTTCCATAAAATACATGCCATTTGACTGATAGGAAGGGGCGCGGTGGATACTAGAAAGCTGATTGGCTAACTTATAACCTAAACAGAAGAGGACCATATAAAAACGAGAAACAACCACAGAATTCGCACATAAGCCTGACGAATCCTACAGTGGATGAAACGCCGAATATTCAGTGTAGCTTAATCGCCATATATGTTTTATAAATTACTAACTAGCTCTACCTACGTATTGAGCACTTTTTAAGGAAATACTTAAAGTTTACGCATAAATCTATACTTTTGTATATAAATTTATGTGAGTAAAGTAAGTAGTTATATATATATATATATATATATATATATATATATATTTATATGTTCACTTATAGAAGCGTTCATATAATTTGAGTAAAATAATATACGCTACAAAGCCAAATTACAACGCAACATTACGAAAATAAACAAAGATTGTACTCGTTTGAAATGTATAATTTAGATATATTTCGGAGTCAAACTCCATCCTTAGATTTTTGTTGGTTGCTTTTTTTCTTATTTGCCATTATGTAACGTTGGGGGGAGCAACAGTAAAGATCCTCGCGTTGTCTTCCAGCGGTTGTATTTTAAAATGTCCGGAACGGTGCGTTTGTTACGCTGGATTAACGCCCGGGATTTGAGTTCCATTATCAAAACGTTGATTTTATTTGAATAAAATAAAATTCGCATCAAGTGAGCTTGAAAACCAATTTACAACGCAATATTACGAAAATAAATACACATTTTACTTGTTTAAAATATATAATTTAACTATATTTCGGACACAAACTTGCGCGAGCCTTTCCTAGTCTCATACAAAAACACGCGTGCACATCTCAAGCTATATTACTTGTCACATACATACGCGCACACAAACATACGCGCGCACGCCCACACATGCACATATATTAACGTTCGCGTACATACACTCACATTCACGTGTATACACACACACGCTAACGTACTCACGGATGTACGACGTCACTTCCCTTTCAAAGGAAATCCACACACGCACAAATGACCACCGGAAACAATTATAAAAGCAAGAGACAAGCTGTTTCCAGCCCTTTTCGACTTAGCTCTCGAGCTGAGCGGTCGTCGGACAATTCGCCCCCATTTCTGGGCGGCCGCACGCGTCACGTCCCCTGCTACTATGTAGGGGGCACGAGCTAACAGGCAGTATGTACACTTTATATGCTTCCTCTCTCCATGAA
>NC_136498.1:46162727-46215227 GCF_053919585.1 Euprymna scolopes
TTTTCGTGAATTTAATATATGCACACACACACACACACCACCACATATATATATATACATGTGTATATATATATATATATATATATATATATATATATATATATATATGTATATTTGTATATATATGCGTATGTATCTTTTTTGTCTTTCTCGTACAATTCCATTTTTCATTAATATGATATACATATATATACTTTTTACTATCTTATTCAATTGAGAGGAGCACTTCAAGTCTATTGCATATAATGTTTTTCATCATGTCACAGAGAACCGACTGCCGAGGGAGTTTAAAAAATAATCGTTTTATCGATGTCGATTTACGTATCAAATCGACAACTTAGCCTAAAAAACGATCGACGTGGTTTGGTGACCGACTTAATTGGCACACTCTTTCCTAGGACGTTAGAATACGATGGATGTAAAGAAACCAAATTATCTTTATCAAAATACTAAAAGACATGTAATAATTTCTATTAACGACAAGCAACACCGTATGTTTAAATGAACACACACGCATATGAGTGTTAAGTAAGGCTGTCGGAACACCGAATAATTTCGAGGAATAATTAAGCTTGAAGTTTGCAGTATCAAAGATCACACCTGTGGCCGGATCGATGATTGTTAATTGATACATATTCTGCATATAAAATCAAAGATTGCTTATTTGGCAGAGTAACAAATTATATCTTAAATACACAACATGCTCTAAAAATCTAATATATATATATATATATATATATATATATATATATATATATATATATATATATATATATATATATAAAGGGCAAAATGCGTGTGACACTTTATGTATGTCTCGCAAAGGCTTTATTCGCCGACGCTCCCGGTGGAGGGATACTATCGCTTAGAACTGTTTATATACGCCCTAGATAATAATATCTAGGATTTGGGACCCCGGGTCGCCTCTAGATTTATTTACGTCGACTTTTATGAGATTCACGCTATTTCGCTCTGTCCGCTTTTGTCCTGCTTTTTAGTATAAATACAGTGAAACTAAATTCAAATGGGTCGTGTTCTCGGCTTTTGCCGAAACGTGCAGAAGCTTTGATCAATGTGGAGTCAAACCCCTTATATCAGACAATTGCTATTCAATCTGGACAATGGCGAACTGGTTTCCCCCTCCCCCTCTATCTTGGGAATGGAAGCTGGGTTCCCCCTCCCCAACATCTTGGGGAGACAACCAGCTGAAGTTGGGTAAACAAACCCAAAAGCTGTCCCGCAGCAAAAGCTTAGTCCGCTACTTCTATTCATTAATGAGGTCAAATAGAAGCAGCAGGGTAAACTTTTATGACGGCCACGTGTCAATTCTGCTTTTAATACTTAAATAAATAAATTCAATTTCCTTTAGTATTTCACGGTGGCCCAATGGTTATGTCGCACGTTTTTTTTCACACTTTAATTTCCAACTTTGCCTCAAGGTGTCGGGATCGATCCTCATACTTACCTACCAAAACTTTTTTTATTTTAACCGCCCCCCTCTCCGGAGTGTGTTATAAATCCTGGATATTTACATTAAATAAAGATTTTTTTTCACAAAGGCATAACAATTTTTCAAGGCCAGGGACAACTCTATAATAAGGGTTAAGAGTGTACAGTAAACAATTGTGCAATATAGTAATCGTTAGTAATGGAAATTCAGTAAATTTGTTAACTTAACTAGAACTGCTCATCAAGAACTTGTTTACGTTGGACTTGAAGACAACGATATTGTAGTCAGCTATAAATAAAACAATGTTTTTTTTCTAAATAGTTTTTATATACCGCACTATAAATGCATGTCTAAATGTTCCATAATTTTTGGTAGTGAATTATATTTTAAAATAATAAAAACTGTTAAGTGGTGTTATCAGCAACAAGTTGTGAGGAACTTATCAAATTACCAATAAAATATCAGAAAATTTCTATCTATAACACTTATCCCCCCTCATTGCATCTTGTTTGAGTACTTATTTTTTCTCATTAATGCTTTCATCTATCTAACTTTTTTCTGAACAATCGATCGTAATAAAAAATGTGGCGAGTGTAAGAAGTTTAAAGAAGAAACAATTAAGTTAGTAAAAAAAAAGTGATATAAGAAGCAGAAGGTGGTTTTGTTTTTTCTCTTTTTACCTGGTTTCAAAAACTCATTTTTCTGATCTGAATATCTTCACTCCAAATTATTAGGAAGCCAAGGGGCAATAACAGTTATTTTATTTATTTGTGACTGAACAACAGCAACAACAAAATAGCACGACGGAAGTAATAGAGAAATTAAAAATGAAAAAAAACACACTGTTTCAAGGCATTTACGAAAATTTTGTAAAAATAGTGGTTTAACTGTATTTGATTCTTCTGAATCTAAATTGAATTTAAATTCCTCAAGTGTTTGGTTGAGGTCGCAAAGCTTGAAAGTGTAGATAATAAAAATATATCGGAAATAGTATGTCCGTATTAATTAGCAGTGATGTGTTACGTTCGAAAGTAACTGTAAATGCAATAAAACATTCTAATATACACTGGGAAACACTGAAAAATATAAAAAATAAAAAAATAAATATTAAGTTATCTATTATTTAATCAAGATTTATGACGAACATAGACGCTTACACTGCATGAACTTCACCCACCCCCTTTATCCATTAACAAGTAAATAGCATGTCCCTAAATCACTTTGAGGAGTGTAACTAATCAGTAGATATAATCCCCAACAAACTAACCCAGTAACACTAACAACGCGGGGTCGCAGAAATACCTGGATTAGAACCTAGGCGCGGAGAAAACCCTCTCAGGGCTGACGGACCCAGTAGATCTTCCCAGATCATCCGTCTAGGAGAAGGAAAACTCTGAAACTAAACCAAAGGGGAGAGAGGCCTCTTCAGTCTTGGATGACAACCTTCCTAGAGCTGGTGACTCAAACAAATTCACCGGTTTGCAAACCTAAATTGCTTAAGGAGTAGATAGGCTCTGTCTATCGCCCGGCTTCCATACTCCTTCTTTGCCTATTAGACAAGCGCAGAGACACTATCTCAGTGATTCGACAGAAACACCCAGCGGTAGATCTTGTTTCCTGGCTAGGGCAATGAACGCCGTTCTTCCCCATTCCCAGCATGCCCCACCCCTAAAACTGAACATTTGGGAGTGCTTGAGTATAAGATATGCCTGAGCAGTTAGATTGGGTTGACCTTCTCCTAAAGGGTTGAGGGTACCGGATTGACAGTTCCTGGCTGCTGTTCCCGACTGGTAGTACAGGAGCCCTAACTCTTTGGTAGCGCTTAGAGCGGCTGCTCCATCAACAGTTGAATAATATCGGGTTGTTTGCAGTGCCATGACGCGCATGGAAAGGGACCCTGCACTCATCCCCGGTGGGCTTTCCTGAGGCCACAATCCTAATTGGAGAAAGGTCAGCTGATGGTCTACTTGTGATGCATGTCTGAAGCTCCGCATAACCTCTTGCTTAGCTCCCCCTTACCGAAACTCTTAAAAAAAAATATGACGACAGTACAATCTAAAAATAAGCTTAAACCAGGATTAGGGACAAACAAATTCAACTTGCCTCCTCCCTTGAGGCTCTCATTCACAAATATCCGTGGGCTTAGAACTAACTTAGCTGATGTTGAAGCATTTCTCTTAACAAATACCCCGGATATCTTAGCACTAAGTGAGACTAACCTACACTCCTCCATTCCCTCTAACCACTTTAACATGCCTGGATATCTCCCACTCTGCCGTAAGGACTCTGACAGACATATGCACGGACTTGGAGTTTACATTCGTAATACCCTTCCCTTGACTAGAGAAACAAACCTAGAAACAGATGATCAAGCCTTTATGTGCTTTAGACTAAACGTGCAACACAGTATTAGCTACTATTATTTTCTCTACCGCTCTCCCTCGACTCAGGACTGCTCCATAATAAACAAAGTATCTGACAGCATAGACACGGCACTGTCCCTCGACACTAGCGCACAAATACATGTGTTTGGTGACTTTAATGTCCACCACAAAAACTGGCTTGGATTCTCTGCTCACACAGATGCAGCGGGCAGCACAACCCATAGCTTCGCTATATCTCACTCCCTATCACAAATTGTTACGTTTCCAACCCGTTTCCCTGACCAGGAAGAACAACACGCATCACTTCTAGATCTGTTTTTGACCACAGTTCCCGATGACTGCATAGCGAAGGCCCACAGCCCACTCGGGAACGCTGATCATGCAGTGATAATGGTTGAAATCGCCCTAAACTCTAGACCCAAAACTGAAGAGCCAGTGCTCAAAACAACGAGATATTATAATAAGGCTGACTGGGAAGCCATCAGGGAACTAATTAGAGATGCTCCATGGAAAAATATTTTCTCTCTCCCTGCTGAACAGTGTGCAAACGAGACCACTGACTGGTTCAAAACTGCAATCGAAGCGCATGTTCCCATGCGGAAATTTTATAGTAAGCCCCACTCTCCCCAATGGTTTACGTCGACTTGTGCAACTGCCATTACTCAAAAGCAGCATGCATACCGTAGGTTTAACCGACATAAGTCCAGTTCAAACAGACTGAAGTATATAGAAGCTAGAAATAACGTTAAGAAAGAAATAGCGACAGCTAAGAGAGAATTTACGGAAACCACTAAAAAGCGCATCGAAGCACAAAAACTAGGAACTCGAGACTTCTGGAAAATCTACAACAGTGTAGTAAATAATGGGCAATCGACAATTCCCCCACTAACCAACAATCACGAGGTTGTCTCCTCAGCAACCGACAAGGCTAACATGCTTGCCAGTCGGTTTGCCTCAAACTCCACACTGGACCCTTCCAACCACCCCCTACCTGACTTTCCTATGCGGACAGACGCCACACTAGACGATCTGAAAACCACCCCTGCTCAGGTGCATGCTATCATAAAAAACCTTGACACCTCAAAAGCATGTGGACCCGATCTTATCCCAGCTGTGCTATTAAAAAAGTGCTCAGCCGAAGTAGCTCCAGTTCTCTCCAAACTCTACAACAAATGTCTTAATGAAGCTTGCTTTCCGGGCTGTTGGAAAACTGCTTCTGTTGTACCAGTATTCAAGAATTCTGGTGAAAGGACAGACCCATCAAATTATCGCCCCATTAGCCTCCTTCCACTTTTTGCCAAAATATTTGAGACCATAATTAACCACGCTCTAATCCATCATCTTACAGATGCTAAACTACTGACTGACAAACAATATGGATTTAGACAAGCCCGTTCCACAGCAGACATCCTCACCGTGATCTCTGAACGTATATACCAATCACTGGACAAAGCGGGGGAAGGCAGAGCGGTAGCTCTAGATATATCTAAGGCTTTTGACAGGGTATGGCATGAGGGTCTCCTCAGTAAAATCAGATCATACGGTATCACTGGTAGAATACTTAACATAATTAAATCCTTCTTAGATAAGAGAAAAATCCAGGTAGTCCTCGACGGTCGCACATCTAAACAATATGATATAAATGCGGGAGTGCCCCAGGGTTCTATCCTTGGACCTCTATTGTTCCTGATATTCATAAATGACCTCCCCGACAACATTGCCTCTGAGATGGGTATATATGCTGATGACACTACACTCTATGGCAGACACGACAGGAAGACGAATGAACACATTTCTAAAGAAATGGCAGAAACACTAGAGGAAGACCTCCAATCTGTAGTGGAATGGGGACAAAAGTGGTTGGTCGCGTTCAATGCTGCCAAGACTAAACTAGTTTCATTCAATAATTACAAGAAACCCTCTCTACCACCAATAGCAATGGCCAACGACTCTTTATCTGAGAGTCCATCTTTCAAACTCCTTGGCCTAACGTTCACAGGAAACATGAGTTGGAACAATTACATTGAAGGCATTGCCAGGGCCGCTGCAAGAAAGGTGGGCTCTCTCTACCGTGCTAGAAAACTACTAACACCCGAAAGTATCCTGTACCTCTATAAGGCCACCATTCGCCCATGTATGGAGTGTTGCTGCCACATCTGGGCTGGTGCATCTGCTACTAGTCTCTCGCTCCTTGACAAGGTTCAAAAGAGAGTCGCAAATCTGATAGGCCCTGAACTGGCATCTAAGCTTCAGCCTCTGTCCCATCGACGAAATGTTGCATCCCTCTGCCTGTTCTACAAGTATTTTAGTGGTGAATGCTCTGATGAACTGCAATCACTTGTGCCCCCACGACGCGAGCACCCTCGACAAACCCGACAGGCTACTAGATCCCACCCCCACACTGTAGAGGTCCCTAGATGTAAAAGATCTTTTTACTCCAATAGTTTCTTCCCCAGAACCGCAAGACTCTGGAATTCCATTCCAGGTCCCTGCTTCCCCAACAGTACTGACGTGCAGAAGTTCAAGTGTAACGTGAACCGACACCTTGCTGCCCAAATCCCTACATAGTACCCCAGTAGTTGTTGCCCCTGATAGTAGCCCCCTACACCAAAGTGGCAATTTGCCTTGTTTGGGGTGAAAATGTAATAAAAAAAAAAAAAAAAAAAAAAAATTAGTAGATGAATTTAGCTGATGATTTCCCAAGGGATAAAACGTAGATACATATATGTATACTACTTCCTATGATAATATTTTCGTAATATATATATATAATAAAACTATAACTATTTCATTTATTCACATAAATTTACTATACGAAAGTATAGATTTATGCGTAAACTTTAAGTATTTACTTCAAAAGTGCTCAATACGTAGGTAGAGCTAGTTAGTAATTTATAAAATATATATGGCGATTAAGCTACACTGAATATTCTGCGTTTCATCCAACTATAGGATTCGTCAGGCTTATGCGCGAATTCTGTCGTTGCTTCTTGTTTTTATATATGTTGAGGATTACTAGTCAGCTTCTAGTATCCACCGCGCCACTTCCTACCAGCCAATGGGCATGCATTTTATCGAACAAAGGATCTGTTTTAGAGCTAGGTTAGGGGTTTTAGTGTAGCTTAATCGCCATATATATTTTATAAATTACTAATAAAACTATATATATATATACATATAAATATATATATATGATAATATTTTCGTAATATATATATAATAGAACTATATATATATATATATATATATATATATATATACACACATATATATATACATATATATATATATGATAATATTTTCGTAATATATATGTAATAGAACTATATATATATATATACACACACACACAAACACACATTATATATATATATATATATATATATATCGAATTCCATTCGTTCGCCAACCTCCCTACTCTCTAATCGCCATATATATTTCATAAATTACTAATAAAACTATATATATATATATATATATATATATATATATATATATACATATTAATATATATATGATAATATTTTCGTAATATATATATAATAGAACAATATATATATACACACATATATATATATACATATATATATATATGATAATATTTTCGTAATATATATGTAATAGAACTATATATATATATATATATATATATATATATATTTATACACACACACACACACACACACACACACATATATATATATATATATATATATATATATATATATATATATATATATATATATCGAATTCCATTCGTTCGCCAACCTCCCTACTCTCCAGACATGGCTCCTTGCTACTTCTGGTTGTTTCCAAAATTGAAGACGTGAAAGGATCTAGTTTTGAGAGTAGAGAAGAGATAATGTGGTATGCAACAGCGTAGATGAAAACTACACCAAAAATAAGATTTCCAGATGTGTTTCCAGCAATGTAAGATCAGAACAACAAGCTTACACACACTCACACACATACACACACGCACGCACACACACACATATATGTATATATATATATATATATATATATATATATATATATATATATATATATACACGTGAAAATGTATTTTGTATGTGCGTGTGTGTCTGTCTGTGTGTCTGCCTTTGTGTGTACACTTGCCTACTAAATAACTCTGTCAATATTCGGTCTGCAGACTCCGGATTTGACATATGGCGGTATGGAGATGTTGGAAAATTTTTCTAACAAGTGTTCGGCCAGATATTTAAGGGGTTAAAGTTCAAGGATTTTACATTTGCGAACCTTACAGAACTCTTCCGCAAATTTTGGGTGTAAGCCCTTTAAATTTTAAATGTAGGTTACTTGGACATATATTTACCTTTATAATCTGATTGGAGCCCCCAAAAAATAAATGTTAAAAGGTCATAATTGGGGTCAAATTTAAGAAACGCTGACCTCTACCGTATCAACCGAGTTTCTCAGTTAAGGTTTGATCTAAACATTTGAAATTTTAAATAAAGTGTATTCAGAAATAGAGCAAGCTTTTTAATCGGGTTTTGCTGAAAATGTGGCTTCCAAGGGGCCAAAGTTCAAAAGATTTTTCGTTTGCGGTTTCTAGCAAACTATTCAGCCAATTTTGAATTGAAATTGTAAAAAGAATTAAAAATTTATACATAAAATGTATTTAGACATACGGCAACTTTTTAATCAGTTTTGGGGCGAAAGTTTTGCTTCCAAGAGGCCAAAGTTTGCAGAGTTGACCTTGCAGATTCTATGAAACTACTATACCAATTTTGGGTCTTAACACTTCAAATTTTAGATGAAGGTTGCTTGGACATACATAAAACTTTATGATTCTATTTCAGCCACCCAAAATAAATGTTATGAGGGAAAGATTGGGGTCAAATTTTGAAAAAAATACGTCTTTGTCTTTACAATTTTTCTCTATGGTAGATAAGGAAGCCAATTTTATAGAAAGTCATTATCGTACATATTCACCCTTTTTAATATCTACATATGCACATATAGTTATGAGCAGTGCATAGGGCACGACCATGCTAGTATATATATATATATATATATATATATATATATATATATATATATATATATATACATGCATGCAATACACATATATATATGTATATATATATATATATATATATATATATATATATACTTATTTCATTTATTCACATAAATTCACATAAATTTACTATACGAAAGTATAGATTTATGCGTAAACTTTAAGTATTTACTTCAAGAGTGCTCAATACGTATATCTATATATATATATATATATATATTGGGTGTTTGTAAAATGAACTCACACTTCGATTATCGATAAAATCATCATGTATGTAAATGAAGTTAAATGAAATAGCTTCGCATACAGCAGAACAATGTAATTTAACAATAACATCGGTAATTTGTTTAATTTGATTAGCATTATTTTGCAAACAACGCTGGTAATCTGCAGTAATGGATTTGCAAACGTCACGAATATAAGGAATATACCTCCAGTGACTTACTATTTCCAATTTCAATGTATCAATTATTGTTGGTTTGGCCCGATTAACTGTAAGGTGTCCTAACCGAAAACGCCTAGAGGATCAAATGGTACTCATTGATAAATCTGAAAACAACTGCATCGATATTACATCACCATGGCCATAAACAGCTGTTTTATATTACTGGCGTTATTAACTAATTAAATTAGTGAAATAAACATTGGCGTTATTAACAGATATCTCTGTAATTTGTGACTGAAATATTTTTGAAGCAAAATGAAGTGAGTCTCACGTTAGATTGTCGTTAGAAATCGGCCTAATATGACCAATACTGATATCTAATGCCAAGGTGTTAGCTTGGTAAATTTACATGGTGATCATCTGTCATATCATTATGTATGGAAACATAGTAAAGTACATTCAAATTAGATATTTGGAACCATCGGATTTAAAGGTTGCCTTATCACTCAGCACAATTGTCTAGGAAAATGCTACATTCTCTGCAAATTTTGCCTCCTATCATTTACAGAATTGATATCTTTCGGTCAGGATCTTTCTCAGTGAAAGCATTGATTAGTTTTCGAGGTGATTTACAGGGCAGTTTCTCGGAGTTATTTTGTGGTGCTCAAATGTAGATTTACGCAGAAAATTCTTTTCCATGGTTCTTGGTTGTCCATCGTTCCTCTGGATATTTCTTGTTGAAGTTGAGGACGCTTCCATCGATTACAAATATATTGCTTATGTGAGCAATAGTCGGGCGAGTTGGTGACTATTTTGTGGCTTGTCTTTTGAATTGTCTAACTGACTTTAATCGCGTTTTTGATGTTCCAGTAACATTTCAGAGGAAAAACTCGCTATATCTAAATCTAAGTTGAGTTCTGTGGTTTATTAATTATAATTAAATACAAATATCAATATCAATATATATATATATATATATATATATATATATATATATATATATATATAATAAATTCCACAGCTGAACAAGGTCGCAGCCCACAAGAGCCAAGACAGTCAACGAACGGGAAGTCCAAGACTCGAGTTTCTTCCTTATTTTGGCTCATCAGTTAGACACATCCGAACTCAGGATTCCAAACCCGAGCCTCTTGCATAAGAGGCAAGCACTCTACCAACTGAGCAAATTCTGAGCAATGGGGGCGAAATTCGAGGCTTGGACATCCGATTCGTTGACTGCCTTGGGTGTTGAGGGCTGCGACTTTGTTCGGCTGTGGAATTTATTATATATCATCTCCCACATTCTGAAAATCACACACACACACACACACGCGCGCGCGCGCACACACACACATATATTAATTCACGGATAGATGTACGACACAGCATATTAGAAAATATGAAAGACTTAGACGGAAGAGAATAAACTATATATAAAATATAAAAAGAGACAAACAACGAATAAATTCGTACAGAAATAAAAGAAAATATAATCAAAATAAGAAATATAATCGAAATAGAAGAAATGATGGGTCCCTTACTTGTCTGGAAGTTTGTACGCGTAAATTTTAGTGTGATAGAACTGACACACAAACACGCGTGTATATATATATATATATATATATATATATATATATATATATATATATATGATATTATAATCATGGTCTATATAATTCGAATGTATACTTTGTTTTCTCTATGAGCATATTGTGTATTCAACAAACTCTAATCCAAGATACATATTTCTATGCGATAGCGCCTGTTGCGTGCAGAGTACAACAATCTATGAAAAAGCTTTAATTGGAATAACAATAGGTGTATTATCGAACTTTAAAAAAAAAACGTATATATATGCATATATATATATGTGTGTGCGTGTGTATATATATATGTATACACACATGTGCAAACACGTCTAAAATATATATGTTTATGTGTACACATATATGTGCATCTATATATGCATATATGTGCACACAAACACGCATGTATATATATATATATATATATATATATATATATATATATATATGTATATATATATATGTATATGACCTTTCAAATTATCAGGAGAATAAGTACGCATAGGTTATGCTATTTTTTTTTACGGAAGTCGAACTGAATAATATATTATTTACTAATAGTTTTCGCTCTTCTCTCTCAGCGCACTTGCGTGATAATATTTTGGGGCTAATTTAAATATGAGTATGCTTCTATAACAAAACATTTCATACTATCAGGGTTACGCGGCGTTGCCCGAGTATTGGGAATTTTTCATTGAGTAACGTATACCACGACACAATAACAAAAGAGAAAGTAATTATTTCTTCCAGGACATGCCGCACATCAACACACCTGCTCTTTCTTGGATATCGAGCACATTGATAATCTAAAATCCTCTCCTATTTCCCACATTAATTTGATGAAGAATGACGTCATAATTTATCCCCCTACTAAAATAAAAAGGAGGAGATGAACTGAGGATTATTTAATTAAAACAGTTGCCAATCCATATGATGATAATTTCAGTTCGTCCCAACTTACCACAATTATTTGAAGAAGAATGATGTCATAACGGGAAGTAATCTTCCAGCCTCCTACCACTTACTCAAAAAAAGAAGACGATAATTTCGGTGTATTATCTCATTAAACACTCGCCAATTTATGTGATGATAATCTCAACTTGTCCCCTACTTACCATAAAAATTTGAAGAGAAATCATATAATGACCGGAATCACTATCCCAACACAAACTCCCGCTACTGGAATAATCAGGGAGAGATAATGTCTGGAAGGATTGTCTAAAAAAATATCGCCAATTATATGATGATAATCGTAAGTTGTCCCCAACGCACCACCATAATTTGGAGAGGATTTGCGTCATCACCCAAGTCCCTCTGCTTATCACACCATTCTACTCGAATAAACAGAAGTAGATAATGTCTGAGAGAATTGTCGCCAATCAATGTGATGATAAGCTCAAGCTGTCCTCCACTACACACATAAATTTGAAAGGGAATGGAGTCATTACCGAGAGTAATCCCCTGTATATCACCTCCATTAAAGGAATAAACAGAAAAATAGAATTCCAGAAGGATTATCTCATTTATACACCCGCCAATCCATGTGATGATAATCGTAAGTTGTCCCCCACTTAAGACTATAATTTAAATAGAAATGACGTCATCACCGGAAGATACCACAACCTGACTAAAAATAAACTACTCAAATAAACAGGGAGAGGTAATGTCTGGAAAAATTGTCTCATTTGTCGTGAATCCATGTGATGCAAATCTAAAATTGTCCCCACTTAACACAATAATTTGAAGATGAATAACGTTTTTATCTATTATTCACCCCCTACTGGAATAAAAGGGAGATGAAGTCTCATCAAAACTGCCGGATATACATGATATGATGATCACACATTATCTGCGTAATTTTAAGAGAAATGACTTCTGGATGACTCCGCAGTTGTTCCTGATTACTACATAAATACAAATGCTTAATTGTAAACAACTGTAATGAATGAAATTGAATCTGAGCATATGGACAAAAAAATGTTTCGTTTAGTTAAAATGAACAATTCTCCTGTTAAATTTCTGAGGTTTGTGCGCGTTATTCATGCATGTAAACAAAAACTTATTCGCTATAAACTATTCCTAGTGACTGGATATCTTTTCTGAGAATGTCAGTGTAATGTGACCAGTAGTTTAAGAGTTTACCTGTTAGGCATTTACACACAAATATTTCTACTGTTTTACTTATATAAAAATTACACTTTTTAATGTGAAAATGTAAAAGCGTTTAACACATAAATAAATCCAGTTTTAAATATCACATTTTGAAAAATTTGAAGAATATACCCGGTCGTGCAAATGTAAAAAGTATAAATAACTTAAAATATCGGTTAGAATTTGCAAAAAAAAAGACTTATTTTAATTAAACGAGGAAAGGGATAAAGCATATTGTCTAGGAAACTAGCCATCGTCAGCTTGAACAAAATAAGGAAACAATATATACACACACACACACATATATATATATACATATATATATATATACTAGCAAAAACAGCTACAGAAAATGACCTCTGATTTATGAAAGTATGATAGGTTATGAAAAGGAAGGGTTGTAAAGAGATAGCTTCGAATGTTGGGGTATCAAAACCAAAGCAAACTATGATGAAAGAAAAATTAAATAGATGAACCCCATACATTATTATACCATACCTGTTCACACTGACACACTTATCATAATATTCTGTGGATCTATATTAAAAAAGCTTGTTAAATGGAGGTCAGGCGCGAACGTACACACCATAATTTTTTTATACCATATTTCTTCAAACTGAAACATAATTATCAAAGTATACTTACGCAGATAGATATAAAAAGTCTTGATTAAAGTTTGTGCCTATTTCCATTCTATGGAAGCCAGGCGCAAACGCAGAACCTACAATTTTATTATACCATCCCTATTTAAGTTAAAACATTCTTATCAAAGTATTATGTAAATGTATATCAAAAACACTTGTAAACATTTTTTTTTTAATTTTTTTATTTCCATACTTTGTGGACCAGGCGCGTACGCAGACCTCGCAATTGTAATGAATCATAATTATGCCAGATCAGGCATACCCATTCCAATACATCTTCTATCATTATATGTAATCAGTTTGCTATAATAGTCAACCATATAGGAGCCTACTCGTGACCAGACACACACAAGGCGTTCAGCTTTACATATATATATATATATATATATATATATATATATATATATATATATATATATATATATATATATATATACCCAGATGACAACAAGGTAAGATTTGATTTCAAATATTTCTTATATAATATACATTGCCTGTTTTGGGGAATAGGGGACAATTATAATTATCTCCAGTATGAAATAATCCTGTGAAATTTACTTTATGTATGAAAACCAAAGCCAAATAGGGTGGATATGAAATTTGAAACTATAACAGAAAGTTTTGTCTCCCCTCCAGTAAGGCCAATAATTTTGGGGAAATATCAGATATTTTGTAATTCATATGAAAAGTAGAAAAACTAATGACTATAATTGAAAGATTTTATGGCTGTAAAAAAACAAAAAAACAAAATAAGGTCTGGATGATAAATAACCTTTTTTACGTAAAGCCTCCTAGACATTTACGATCATTGCCTTTCGAACAAACTTTAATTTGTTAAATTCTGATCAATAGTCGCTGGGATTTTTCCATAGAAGGTGATACATAGGGATATACCTATACTGGTTGCCACATTGAATATTGAAATGGTCATATGTTTGGACCTATGGAACAAAACTACATGAAAATTTACATGCTTTTAAAGATGTAAATACTCTTTCATGGTTAAAATTTTACGATATTATTAAAAGAAAGACGAATCTATTTTTTCAACCCAATAAAATATGCTTAAATATTCCTTCTCTTAGATATATAGTGTCATGCAGGCCAGATTCAATTCTACTGCGTCGGGTGTCTTCTTTTTTTTGGGCCACTTTATATATATATATATATATATATATATATATATATATATATATATATATATATAGTAAACATGTTATGAAAATGTTCATGGCCATTAAGCTACACAGAATATTTCTTGTTTCATTCTCGTGAGAATTCCTCACAAGCTTGACAAATTCTCACGAGAATAAAACGCGGAATATTCTGTTTAGCTTAATTGCCATATATATTTTACTAACTTACTGCCTAGCTCTACCCATGTATTGAGCACTTTTGAAGTAAATACTGAAGATTTACGCATAAAATGATATCTTTGTATATACACTTATGTGGTTTAATTAAGTAGTCATATATATATATATATATATATACATATATATATGTGTGTGTGTGTGTATTTATGTATGTATGTATGTATGTATGTGTGTGTGTTGTTATACTTTCGCGTAACTGATTTTATGAATTACACATGGTATATGCAATATATGACGAATATATGTTTATTAATTATTCATTGGCGTATTAAGGGTATTAACTTAGGCTGTTGATGCAATTCTGTTTTAATTATTAATCAGTACAGTAAGGATTGTGCTGCCGGTTAACACATGAATACGACAGTTGTGATACGTTTTTAAAATCATTATGAATAAAATCTTGTAGTTTCTGATTTTATTGAATTTCGTTATTTTTAACATGACTAAATTTTTCTCGAGGCTGGGAGTTTCTTTTATTTCGCATTTAATAATCCAAACACTAAACGATTTTTTACGACCATCTGATTTTGTAGTCATTTTACTATTTGCAGATTACGTCCGCAGTCATTAAAATTTCAAGCATTATTTCTTATTTATTACTGTTTTGTTGCTTTCCGCTGGAAATAGTTCTTTTTACTCTTTTAGATCGCTAATGAATTCAAATGCTCAATTATATGAGACCATATTTGGGGGTCGTCGGACTTATGGCATTTATATTTTAAGCCGTAGGTATATCGACTGGACCGGTTAATCGTTATATGACTAAGCCAGAAACAAGAATTCCTGAACTCATAAAACAGAAGTTTCTTGTAATTATTTTAGTTTTATCTTCTATTTATGGTATTTATGTCCTGGCCTTGATTTATTCTATTGTTTAAGAGAAACTAAATAAACTCTCTTAATACTTAATTTATCACATTGCACAAAATTACACAAACACAAACTTATTCATCTTTCTCTTTTTTATCACTTTTTCTCTGTCTGCCTATGTGTGTATATGCACGTATACACTGAAAGTTGCGGACAATGTTCATAAAAAACATGGTAAATAATATTAAATAACAACATGTCTGGTTATTGGGGCAATCCTTGGCTTTGTGTGTGTGTGATGATATCACAAAACTCAGAATATGATACAGCGAACCAGTCAGTCTCGTATCATCATGCATATATATATATATATATATATGATGATTGCAACGTCTTGTCAGACGAGTGCCACTCCCTCAGACATTTAAAATCCATGAGCCCAAATGGCTGAGGGAGTATCTATACAAAAATGATGTTACAGAGTCTTAGCTTTGTACGACAGCTAAGTCTCTCTCTCTCTCGGTTCAAAATGTTGAGATCCAGCAACAAGCAAGAGCAAGATAGCCAGCAACAAATTAAACTGCAGACCAGCTTAATGCGGATACTGGTCTCCCGCTTTGTTTTTTAAATCAGAGATTTGCTTCTCCTAGAAAGGTTGCCTTTACCACGGCTTACGGGAGCCCTCTCCACCCCAATACACATACACACACACACACAAATATACACTGTGCTAGTTGGCCGTTGACCCAGAAAAAGAGTTGATTCGCCCTTTGGCGATATATATATATATATATATATATATATATATATATATATATATATATATATATATATATATATACGTTTAGTGGTTAAAGTTAAGTTAAATTCTGAAAATCAAAATATAAACACACGTATTCGAGTAAAGCATTTAGTGTTTGACACAAGGAATATATAGAGGGGAGTTCTGTTAATTTATCTCACTCTTTATATATATATATATATATATATATATATATATATATATAAAGCTAAATATTTGGGCCTTTATAAGTCTTAATATTCACAAATGAGCTCCCTGAAAAAATTGTCTCTGAGATGGGCATATTTGCTGAGGACACCACGCTCTATATCAAGCACGAGGGGAAAACCAGTTGACAGAAAACCAAGACAATCGCGGAAACCCTAGATGAAGATCTCCAGTCTGTAGAGAAACGCGGTCAAAAATGGATGGCAACATTCAATGCAAGTTAGACTAAGCTTGCTTCCTTAAATAATTACAAGAAACCTCAACCACCAATAATTATGGCTAAATATACTTTACCTCGAAGTACTTCGTTCATGTCCTCGAACTAACGTTCACAAGAGAAAATAAATTGTAACATATACATCGAGAGTATTGCCAAGGCTTCTGCAGAGAATTGGTGGGCTCTCTACCGTGCTAGAAAGTGACTTACGTTTAAAAGTATGCTGTATCTCTACAAGGCCACTATTCGTCCAGGTATAGAGTATTGTTGTCTCATTTGTACTGGTGCATCTACTAGTAGTCTCACACACCTGTACAGGGTTCAAACGAAAGTCATTAACCTTATAGGTCCTGGACTGTCATCTAAGCTCCATTTTCTGTCCCATCGATGAAATATTGCATCCCTCTACTTGTTTTAGTAGTATTTTAATGAAGCATGCTCCAACGAACTGCAAGCTCCTTCACCCCCCTCGACGTAAATATCCCTGAAAAAAAACAACAACAAACAGCAAAGTCCCGCCCTTACACAGTAGAGATCCCTAGATATAAAAACACCTTCTACTTTAAGAGTTTAATATTATGTTCTGACTTCCTTCTTCGCAAATGTACTGAAATGAAGAAGTTCAAGTAAACGAACATCTTCCTGCTCAGCTCCCAACATAGTATCCCTGCACTTTATGTCCAATATATTAGCCTCAATATATCAAAGTGGCACTGTGCCTTTTTTGGTTTCTTTTTCAAAAAGAAGTCACCACTTACCAAGGCCTGGGGGCCGCTCGGGGATAAGAGTTAATGAGTGCGCAGTAGTCAATAGGACACTATCATAATAATTGACAAATTGGATTACTAAAGAGGATGGTTCATCAAGAACGTGCTTACATTGGACTTGAAGACAACTGCATTGTAGTCAGTTGGAAAGCAGGTAAACGGAAGATAGTTCCACAGGCATGCAGTTCTAAGAAAGAAGTTTTGTTCATGGAATCAAGGTTTAGGTTTAGGCACATATAAAGAGTGGTTTCCGCTTATATATATATATATATATATATATATATATATATATATATATATATATATATATATATATATATATATATATATTATGCAAATCGCTCGAAAAGCAAATAACATATTGAAAGCTGGTTATTGCAAATACATAAAATGTTTTTCGGTCTTATTGTTTAAATGATTAGGTCTGTAGATAGAGGGGAACAATATCTGCAATATTTTATAATAAACTTTTCGAACGGAAGCTGTATAACAATGAGGTATAAAAACAACTAATTAATGAGTACATAAAGACCAGCGAGTCAAACGATTTAGAATAAAAGAAAACAGGGCATAGACCAGGAAATTCAACGAAGGAAATTCTATAATGGCATTTGTAGAAAAGACTGAGACTAGTAGAAATATGTGAGAGTAAGCTTGCAGTAAAGATGTGTACATCCCATTAAAGTACATACACGTGTCCTCAATTTATCAAGAACACAATTTCACAAGCCAAATATGAAAACAGTACACCGCACATATTAAAATAGTAGATTTGTAGAAATAAAAGATAGCCTTGGGTATGAGAGAGTGTTTAGACCGATACAGAGCACCGATTTTCCGAGACACAGTATAAGTAATGTATGTAATATACGGACCCTAAGAAGGATTTAATGAGACTATAAGATAAATAAGTTTTAGAGTCGATTTCTCATTGAAATCAGAGCTATCCATTAGAATCTCAGTAGGAAAATGGACACGCTTGTGATTGAAGTACAACAGTTGGGCCTTAAATGGATTAAAGGAAACAGCCAATTTCTTAGCCAAATTTATAATAGAACTTAATCATCTTCTAGATTAACAGCATGTATTAGCTGATCCGATAAAGATGAGCGAAAAGCAATGCAAGAATATAGAGTATTTTCATGAGCATAAGTGTTAACATTCTAAATAATATTCTTTGGGGGATCATTTCCACATAGAAAAAACATTGGTGGATTTAGAATATATAGAATAGCAATGATAGGAAAGGAAATATAAGATACTCGCAAGCATCCCTAAGAAAGAAAATACATAATATCAAGAGCTTTACCGGCAATTCCATAATACCGACGTTTATGTAGAAGACCAGGGTGCTACACTCCTTCGAACAGCTTGGAAATGTCAAGCGTAATGACCCTGACCTCAGCCGAATAAATCATAACCCGACAAATCTGTTCAATTGCAACAGTTATTAGATTAACTGTTGAACGGAAACCACTCCAGCAAATGAACAAGTCTGCTGTGACCACACTCTCAAAATCTTTGATAATTACAGGGAGAAGGGCAACAGGACGATATTTAGTTGGTTCAGATCGATTACCACCATTTTAAAAGATGACAACAGATGCTCATTTGAACAGGAAGGGAAACACAATTGACACAAGCAGAGTTTGAATAATTGGGATAGGAGTGAAAAAAAATCAGGTGGGCAACGTTGGAGAATAACAAGAATCAAATTACGAATGGAAGTCTTAGATTGATCAAGACCAAAACAAAGCCTAGCAACCATCCCAGGAGTGACAATTACAGAATAAACAAACTCATAAGTTTTCAAAAGAAAATTCCGGAAGAACAGCACCAGAAACATTGATAAAAGTATCGTCAGCAAGAAGAGGGGCAGATCCTTATCTTTAGAAGAAATAGCAGACTTTCCACGTCTAATAACAATATTATAAATTATTCCAAAAATACTGATGAGTGATGTTTTTAGATGAGATACCGTCGAGAATCCTTTGAGAGTAGCTACATTTAGCATTGATAGCTCTTCCGTAGAATTGTCTAAAATCCTCAGAACAAGCCGCATTATTCTGATCGAAGTATTGATTACGATGTGCAATAACTAATTCACAGACAAAAGAAAACCAGGGAGTAGTAGGAGTTTGGGTTAAAACTGACGATAAGGAATGAAGTTGTCAATTTCAACAAGAAGCCAGTCGGTAACTTCATTAGCAGCATTCGGATACATTGCAAAATAGTACCCCATTGAACGGATACATGTGAAGCTGCGAAACCCATCCCAATCAGCCCTCTTGTAGGTAAATGTATTCTCTATAGAAATGGACGATCAATTATAGAATTTAAAGAAGAATCAATAAATTATTAAAGAGAAAAGTAATACTATAAGATTATTTTTGATTATAATGTCACTTGATCAAATAAGTAAACTAAATTATTCAATCTAATAATGAGCAGTTTAAGGAGTTTGTCCTGTGGTCAGTTGATCGATAAGCAATATTACGAATGGGGGTTCCAATTACAGAAATAAAACAAATGCCAATCTTTTCCATCCTTTATTGAATCAATTCGGAATATAATTTAATTTGTCGACAGTACGTAAGCAGTAGGTTAACATAGCTATGTCTACTTATTATATAGATCGGTTGAATACAATCGCATTCATTTACTATGAGATGAATTAATAAATACGAATATTCTTGGATAGATATATACCTTTACACACATAAGCAGAACCATAAATTGTGTATATATATATATATATATATATATATATATATATATATATATATATATATACACACAATTTATTTCACGACTATCAAGCACAGTGTCTAGTAATCAAATGTGTTCTCGACTCGGACAATGAGAAAACTACTCCGTCAATTTTCAGACTATAGACTCAAGATTTGACAATAGTGATATTTATATTTCAATGGCATATATGGAAAAAAACAAGACTAAAATGTGGTCAATATGTTAGTAGAGCAAAATGTGTTTTAATTAATGTAAGCTCAAGTGTATTGACTTCGTTCATTGCAAATTGTTTCTATAAACAGAATAAACATTATCTAACCATATCGTCACATTATTAAACTTAATGAACTAAGTTCATACACATGACGTTATGATAATAATAATAATAATAATAATAATAATAATAATAATAATAATAATAATAAAAATATATATATATATATAATTTTAACTGTTTTGTCATGATTTACTTTAAATTTGAAGTATACTCATTTCAGAGTTGCTGACAACCCCATGAATTAAGAGACAGAAAATACCCTGTGTGTGTACAAATATAATGTAATAGAGGTTAATTTCAAGACCTTTTTAATCTTCGCATCTTTTATTTTTTCCTTTAGTATTCACACTGAATGACCAATGCTTCCGACAAATTGGGAAGAATTGCTGGGTTTTGTTCGCAATGTATGCATCTAACACTTAGCGTTCACTACATCAAATGGCTTCATTAATTTACTCGAGCGATTTCTTTAAAATTAATGTTATAAGCGTACTAACGGATATGCATAAGTAATACCTTTGTAATTTATTAGCTCTAAGTAATAAATTCATATTCGAAACAGTAAAGAACAATTTAAAAGGGTGTGATTTCGGTCCACTGAAAAAAAGGGTATTACTTATACTGTGCCTTGAATATTGAGGGACACAATAACTTACTATATTCATGCATAAAGAGAAATTGTATTATGTTGTCTCAATATATTGCAGTTACTTAATGTTAGATTTTATTTTCATGCGTGGGTTATGGAAATTACTCTGGTGTAATTTCAATACATATAACAATTATTAACAAAAACTACTTCGATTTCTCATATTTAGATGATAATTGTTTTAGTTTCTATATGTTAAGTCGATGATCTCCTAATTTACTTTTTACTGTAGCATTTTAAAGTTTGACATTCTCTTTCTACACTTACAGTTTACTATTACCATACTCAGTAAATTTTTAATTTATTTTAATCAGGTTTAATGCCTGATAACAGAAATGTATTTCTATTAAAACAGCTTTGTATAACATCCGACTTTTTGTTTAGAATGTTCTCCTTTTATGTGGCATGCCTCCAGTAAACACAGATTCCATCTTTTTTATTTACTCGGTTTATACTTTATAGATTGATGAACTATTGGCAATTTTGATTCAAATTCGTTTCTATTCTTACATAGTTCCTTACCCAAATCCCCGAATGTAATTGTGTTCATCTCCTTATTTTTTTAAAGTTTCTTCGTTCTATCCTTATTGCCATCCTTATTTCCATCCAGATTTTGTTCATTCTCTGGTTCAATTTAAAATGATACAGCACTTATGAATCATTGCAGAAACTGTTAAAAAAAAGTGATAATTCACATTGAGATTCTAAGATCTACTTCCTTATAAAAAAGTTAACTTTAAAATTATAAGTTTTAAATTAAACGGACATGATTAATAATTACTAAAGTTAAAATATTAAAACAAGAAATTGGTAAATTGAAAAATATTTGTATAATTCCAAAAAAAAACTAACGTATGCGTATATATTTCTAAAGGGGGCGACAATAAACTATGTTATACACGTAATCAATGATGCTTCATCCAATATAACATTCATCTAAAATTTGCAAAAACATACTTAACGTACATCTAAACTAATTCCTAATAAAATGGCACATAATATATTTCAAAGAGTAAGACTATGAAAAACGTAAACAAAATTATTAAAGCCACTTAAAAGCAGGGTATTCTTAGAAAAGTTCATATAGTTTCCTGAATAAACCCGACGAATTAAATAACAGCGTTCATCCTGAAATAAGATAACAAAAACTAGAATACAGTTTATGATCATCTTTTTCAATAACTTTTAGAAGCTTTATTAAATATGTGAAACTAAAGTTTAGAAAAGGTCATATAGTTTACTGTATAAATCAGATGAATTAGATAGCATTTCTTGTGTTATAAGATTTAAAAAATGAAATACAGTTTATGTTAATCTTATGTCAATAACTGTTAGAAGCTTTATTAAATATGTGAATACGAAATATTAGGATTGACTTGAACTGATCTAATATATATGAAACTACTTTTGTTATATTATCTGATATATATATATATATATATATATTAATACATATATTTATATATATTAATATATATATATGTGTGTGTGTGTGTGTATGTATGTATATATATAGTAATATTTCCAGTATATACATATAATATATATATTGCCATAGATGAATTAAGTGAGATATATATATAAATATATATATATATATATAAATATATATATATATATATATATATATATATATAGGTGTGTCTGCGTGTGTGTAAGTAACTTTGTGTATATAAGTTCCGTCGTCATAAGTTTAAAAACAGCTGAATTATTTTTTTTTATGTTTCGTAAAAAAAAATTCATCCAATAAATATCGAATATAAAATAAAAACAATCCGATGGTTGTGAGTTGGCTTGAAGCGCACTTGCGGTGTATTTTATTTCATTCAAATTAAATCAACGTTCCTATATGGAACTCCCACCCTTTCCAACATTTCAAAATTCAACCGCTGAGATAAACGCGCGGCTCTTTGCAAACAGAGCTTTCTTTCTCCAACTTTAAAACATGGAAAGAAAGAAGAAAAGAAAAAAGAAGAAAACAACATACTGAGGACGGAGTGTAGCTCCGAAGTATATTTATGTTATACATTTCCAACATGAAAAATATTTGTTTATTTCTCTAAAAATACGTTGTGATTTGGCTTTAAAACTCACTTGATGCCTATTTTTTATTCAAATTAAATCACCACTTCCATATAGAACTCACACCCTTGATGAATATATATATATATATATATATATATATATATATATATATATATATATATATATATATAGTTCTTCCTGTCTCTTTGTCGGTGTGGAAAATGGTTTCTACGAAACTACTCTATCAATTGTTGGTCTGCAGACATGAAAATTGATAGATAGTAAACTGGGGCCTATGCAACAAATTTGATTAGGTTGGTTGCTAGTGATATAACATCTTAGATGCTAAAATGTTAAATAAAAATTGAATTTGGCTGGCATAGTCAAGGAAACATGTACTAACTACGCATGTGAAATTCTATTTATAAAATAAACGGGTAAGTTTTCGAACCCTGATATCTATTTGTAGTAATCTCAAATTGCAACAAATAAGGTGGGAATGCTTTGTATGTTGGTTTTCATTTTATCTGATCTAAGCCTGGTTTAATATTCTGAAACAATACACTTTATAGTCATTTTCACAAGCTGAATTTTCAATGGCAGATTCCAAAGCAGAAAAAGTACGAACACGACGTGGTTGCCTAGTCTAATTTTACTGGTATATTTCGTTAATGCGTGTCTAAATGCTTAACGTGGTTCGACCCATATAGCTAGTTTCATGAGCGATTTTTCTTGCTAAGAGGGAATAATTGCTGTTTACTGAGCGGGCAGTTGTTTTAAGTAAGTCCTCTAAAATATTCATCATCATTCAACTATCAGTCTCTTTCTCTCATTGATATTTATCCCTGAGTGATTTTAGCTGTAATAAATGGTGTTACATTATTAAAAAATAACTCGCTATGGCCAGATTTCATATTTATTTTTACAGAGAAAATTCTCAATTAGTATATTGTACCCAATATATATGGTAATGATTTCTAAATGTTTCTTTTATTTAATCTCCTGGTGAGTTTTTTGGTGAGTATGGCCCCTAGGGTTTGTTGTATAATATTTTACATATATATTTAATTATGATATAACAGGAAAACCGCATGTACTTGCTAAGCAAAGAAGGTGACTGCATTGTTGTTAATCGATTTATCCATTATAAAAGTCGTCTACTTTTTTCGCTGTCTCTGTTGACAGTCATTGTTTCAATCCTTTGCGCTTTTTGTACAGTCATTTCATTTGGAAACAGTTGATGGCATTCTGCACGGAGACAAAACGGCACGCTCATACGGAAACAGACGACGTAAACACGTATATCCAGACTAAGACGGCAGAATTTAATACAAAAAGAGGCAATAATTTTTATAGACTGTAAAGCCTGGAAAAGAACACAGAGAAATACTTAAAATATAATTTACTTTTTTGTTTGACTTTTCGAAAGAGGCTTTTGTGCACTGTTGTTATTTTGATTCTTATTTGATTACAGACAGTAAGTAAATAGCGGATATCGTAGATATAGAGTCGCTGGAAAAGAAAGAAAATCGAATAAAGACAAAGGAGTCACTGATTGACTTATTCGATCAGTACGGCTAGACGAATACGCGAAGCGAGTCTACATAAATAAGATACCATGAGAAATTCAGACTAAGCTTATACATATTACGCATTTTTTTTTATTGAAAGCGTATCCTAGATTTCTGATTGTTTGTTTTAGCTGAGGATTTGATAAGACTTATTATTTGCAGTAGTGAGTTTATTGTTTCATCTTCAGAATTATTCACACAACGTTTCTGACGATATACTCTCCGACATTTTTTAGAATATTTTGTCATAATTGGTAACCTTTCTGTTGATTTAGCGATGTTTATAGCAAACGCGGGAATATGCACAGAATGTTGAAAGAGTACTCTATTTAATCCGCGGGGGTAGTATTCCCTCGTTCTCTCAGCCATCCGGGGACGACTGGCTACACGAGGCTAATACACGATAGCTAAAATACTTGTATAATTTGAGACGCAATTTACATTTTTTGTAGAAGTAAGTTTCATTCCTAACAGGTGCCAACACTAAAAATACAGTTCGAATTATATAGGAGATTCATACAATCACACTCAAGTTGAGTCTTCATAGGAAGGATTTCGGAAGAATTACAGAACATGGCTTTTTTTTCAGTTTCACGATGCCAGGCCAAGAATAACCTGTTCTGAAGGACGTAGAATTAGTTCATTGTTTTTATTTGGTGCGTCTCTACCAGGACTTGTGAACTCGTTGATTTAAAAGTATTTTCAGAATATTCGCGATTATTACCATCGTGGGTATCGCATTAATAAAAACTTAAGAAAATAACGCATGCCAAAAACGTTCTCTTGTGGGAAGACGAAAACGCTGCCTAGAAAAGAAAAATTCTTGGTACTTATTGTTACAATCTAAGATATTGAATCGTGCCTGATCAAATTTCTTGGAATATATAAATCAATTAAATTGATTTATTTTCTTTTTTAAGATTCCATTGCAATTTCTCGCTGGTTGGATTTACTTTAACTTATTTTTCTGCATAAGTTTTTGTTAGTTGTAAAGTCAACAACCATTATTCTTCAAAGTTTGATATAATTTAGTCAAAAATTAAATATACATATTGTACCATTTATCTTGGGGAAACTACACACTTTTTTATACATACTCTCTAGAGTATTAAAGTTAAAGTTATATGTTAAAAAATAAAATGTAACAATTGTTTTGACCAAGTAAATATTTAGCACATACGGTTAGTTTCTAGTCTTCATATCTTGGACAATTTGGTGAATTGTAATTCGCCGATCTTCCAAAATGGCAGCCTCAACTTGACGGACAGATGCCTCATAAAGGGCAGAAGGGGACCGATCACGTCTGAGAGCTGTTTCCACAGACTTCCGGCCATGTTTGAATTCACGATGCCAGCGTTTTAGAAGGTCATATGATGGGGGATTATTACCATAAGTTTCTTTCATTTCACCAAAGGTCTCTTGTGGGGTGCATCCTTTCAAATACAAAAACCGATCACTGCTGCACATTTAACAGGCTCCATTTCACACCTGACTCAGTTCAAACACCTGTAAAACACAAACCACAATTAGTTCAGAGCTGTAATTTGCCACATAACCCGTAGAGATATAAATTATTGCACATGCAACATTTCAGCTAGATCAGGCAACTGGAAGTGGGCCAGGTGCATTACTTATTGCACGATCCTCGAATGTATATATATATATATATATATATATATATATATATATATATATATATATATATATATATATATATAATTTTTAAGTATTTCAGCTAAATCATTTCCAGTGGTAACGAAATTAATGGATCTGTAGGAGGTTTATACAAGGGTGATACATACCAAAATTGGGCAAGGTATATTTCATTGTTTCTTTTACATAACCATTTATCTGTCGCTGCTCATTCATGAAAATGTTTCATTCGGCCAATTACAAGTAGAGACTTTTTAGGATATACTCTCTATGTATTTCTTAAGGCCCTTGTTAAATGTTTCTGACTCCTTATGGGGGTAGCTATTTATTTGCTGCCCACCACAGCAAAATGTGGCAGATGCCGGAAAGTCGGGATCCAAGCAGGCTCCCCTAAAGGAGGGGTACTCTTGCAATTGCAAAAATTGCCCGATTAACACATTGGGTATTCCTCGATCGAGCGCCCCAGGCAGTAAACGATAAACTTACTCCACCGGAAAGTCCGGGTGCTAGGCCTTGGAGGGTGTACCTCAGTCCGACAGTTGCTGGGCCGGTTCCTGGCTCTTTCACCTGTCGGACTGAGTGTCAAGTAACGAAACCTTGACGAGTACTTCTACTCTGTCTCCCTACAGCCGAAGTCGCTAGGAGATCTTTCCCATCAGACGAACTGGTGAGGGTATGACATCAAATATGTCGACGAGCTTTTTTTATAAATGCAAGTCATGGTAAGCAACCAATGAAAAGCTTCCTTTCTTTCTGTTTTACACATTGGCTGTATATTGAAAAGCAACAATTTATTATCTGTATGTCGATCGATATATCTGTTGTTTTTAAGTTCTTCTATTTATGTTTTCTACATCGTAACGTTCTTTTTTCTTTCTTCCTGTGTTCACATTGTCAGTATTAATATTTTTCTTTCTTCTGTGTTTTCAACTTCTATATTCTAAATCAACAATTCTTTATCTGTATGTCGATCGAGATATCGGTTTTTGTTCTTATTTCTTCTTAATTTAGCACATAAAACTACCTTTATATAATTTAAATGTCTATATTTTTCTTTTTTCCGTTGTGTCTATCATTTTTTCACTACAGTAAAATCCAGGTTGGATTTTTATTCTTCAGATTTTTTTTAATCTTTTCATCTTTATGTCTAGTGTAGAATATTTTTTCCGTTGTGTCTATATATATATTTTTCACCGAAGTTACCTCCAGGTTCGATTTCTTCCACACCCACCCTTTTATGGGTGGACTCATCCACGAGCACCAAACTTGTATTTGTTATGTTATTATATCTAATAAGGGGGCCGTCGTGTGATCGTCTAGTGGTCCAGTCTATTTGTTAATATGCCGTTGAGGGTGTATGTGTGTGTATGTGTGTGTGTGGTACATGAATTATTTTGACATACCTTCAAGCGTCGTTGATGTTGGTCCACCTAAATTCATCTCGTATCTTGGGTAGGAGACGGGAACATGTTTGGACAAAGATTCAATCACTCCAAAACGATGAATTGGTTTTATTAACTTTTCAGATGTCTCGCAGAAGGATGGAAATTAATCTCTGGCGTGCGTGGTACACGTCAGCGCCACCCCCAGTGAAGGGGAGGAGACGACTGTTAAGCCGTCCGTCGCCTTCTAAGTCCAAACCCAATCTCCCCGATTCAGCTAACCTGATCACGTGACTCATACGCATCCGATCAGCTGACCCTCACTTTCGGTCAACGTGTCTACAATATAATTTATTCACCGCCTTCTTTCTCCTTCGATTTATTCTCTAACAATATTTGAGCACAAATATAGAACCAAGTTTTTCTTTGAACGGCATGCTAAACAAAAGATATCTACAAGATCAAGCGTCTGAACAGATACACGATTTTACACCTGCGTACGCATGTTGAAGTGCTATTTTTTTTTAAATAAAAAAAACATCCTGGCATATTAACACACAATAGATGAATTGAAGAAATATGTGGTAAAACATATAAAGATAACAACACAGATTGACGATTCGGCCGGACATCTTCGAGTCCTCTTATTGCATGAAATTCTTTTCACATATAGCATAACTCTATCCTTGATTAATTATTGTTATCTCTTGTGTTTTCTCAGCCATCCCTCTGATTCTAATTTCTTCTATTCCGCTTTAAAATTTACTTCGGGATTCTGTTGCGTTGTTTTCTCTAATAAGGGATTAGAAGAGATGGCGTATATTATATATTTGTTTATCATACTGGGGATCATGTGTGATCGTCTAGTAAGAGTTAATGTTGTGTGTGAACGTCTAATCAGAGTTAATGTCATGTGATCGTCTAGTGGTTCCGTCTATTTGTTCATATCTCGTTGTGTGTGTGTGTGTGGTACATGTATTTTTTACATGCCTTCTGCGTCTTGGATGTTGGTCCATCTAGAATCATCTCTTCTCGGAGAGGAAACATGGTACCTGTTTTGGGGCGAAGATTCAATCACTCCAAGACAAGGAATTGGTTTTATAGTTTATTTCACTTTCCAGATGTCTCGCAGAGGATGGAAAGTGAATCTCTGGCCTGTGTTATTCGGTTCTACACACGTCAGCGCCCGCCCCCAGTGAAGGGGAGGAGACAACGATGAAACCGTCCGTCCTCTTCTAAGTCTAAACCAAATCTCCCTCAGCTGATATTGACTTCCGGTCAACGTGTCTCAATATAATCTACACCCTCTCTGTCTTTCTCTCTCTCTCCCTCTCCGATCCATTCACTCACAATTGCTCATAGTGCTCCTATTATTTTTAGCGTTAACTTGACTTTCTTCATATTTCATATCATTTTTATTCTTCTGGCAATTTACATGTATTTGCTCGGCTTCTTATTTTCATTGCCATTACCCATGTGGTTTACTGCAACAGTGAAATCGACGATATGGCGGCGCCTTTTCTTCTTTATTAACTTTTATGACACTCGGTCTCATTGCTTAAATGAGTTTACTTTTGTGTACATCCATGCATCATATAGATGCCTTGTTGTGCATGTATTATTTTTCTTGGTCCTCAAATTGCAGTTGTTTATATAATCTTTAGTGCACTCCTGTCCCCATTTATTCGTTTGATTATTGCATTTTAGATGCATTTGTTGCATTCGCTTATGACATTATTTATTGTTTTGTCTCCTGGTCTACAGAGTCCCCATATCATATCATATCATAATTATTATAAATTCCCTATGTTTCCTCACACAGGTCACCACAGTGATAGCATACTGATAATAACAGGTGCTTTTTCCTAAGGCATGAGTGGCAAGTCTCCACAGATTTCAATGACTTTAATTCTATTTGGATAACATTTTAAATTAGTTTCCTTAAAATCACCAGTAATCTCTAGTTGACAAGAATAATTGTTTTTTTTCTTTAATTTATGTTTCAAAAAACCTTCACAAAGTTTAAGCATTATAGCAACAGTCTGTATCTGCTTATTGCGCTCACTTCATAATCTTGCCTTTTTCTTTGATCATTCAGAACTTTTTACTTTGGTATTTGCCGAAACAGGGGTCTTTTTTTAGGAAAGGAGGCGTATGGTCGTGTTTTATCTGTTTTGTAAAAAATATTATTACTATTATTATTATTAGTAGTAGTAGTAGTAGTAGAAGTAGTAGTATTTTATCTTATTTTCTTCCCATTTTGCTTGTTTTGCTTTTCTTTTTTCTACTGCTTTTACTTCGTTTCTTCTACATCTATTGTTGTTGTTATTATTATTATTATTATTATTATTATTATTATTATTATTATTATCATCATCATCATCATCATCATCATTATTGTCGTCCGAGCTCTTACTTTTATTTTCTTTACATGTTTTGAGCATACTGCATTCTTTTTCATCGTCTTTTTCCTCCGCTGTTCTCTTAATCTCTTTCACATTTTGTTGGTATTGTTGGCGTGTTATTTTTTTTTTAATTTGGATGTGTTCATTGATTTTCTAGTTTCCTTTTATATATTCTAAATTTCTTATTATTTGAAAACCCACTGATTATATACTCACCCTATCTTTTTCTTTTCTATCCTCTCTTCCTTGACAAATCCCTCTAAGCGCAGGTGCTCGCCCGCTTCCCTATCGCTATATATCATTCATATTTATCCAATTACCCGTTCTATTTAGTGATTTAATTACTTATCTGTTTACACATTTAATCGATAATTAATTTTTACACATTTGCAAAATTAATTACAAATTAATCACCACCTACACAGGCATGCGCGCCATTGTTTGCGATCGAACATCCAATACAGCAAACGGACGCGAGGCGAGTTTTGTTGTAAGAATAACAAAAGTTACAGCAAGGAAGAGATTTATTCTTTTATCTTAGCTTTTGTTTCTTGTAATCAGGTCGATTGTATAATCATTAATCGTACTGAAGACTAAGCTTTGCCCACTAATTTTATACATTTTATTCCAGCAGCTTTTCTAGTATAGTAGCAATTTATAGGTTTATTTTGCAGTGTTGATTGAATTATATATAAGAAAAGCTAACAAATTGTCTTCGAAACGGAAACTAATAAATAGGAGCATTTATCAGTCGATTTAAACACCCCCGTATTGCTAGTTGTATACGGTTAATTATGTGTCTGAATCCATCTACAAGAAATTAGGCATCGTTATTTTTGTATACTAGTTATTCATTCCTAGATAATTCACAGATCATTCTGAAATTGGGAACAACGTTAGTAGGTGTACGTGTAGATTTAGTTAAATGTATTAAGCTTGCTTTAGTTTAATTCAACGTAGGATATTTTTACTGGATAAAAAATTAAAATCCTTTTTTAATTCTATAAGTTATTGGTGACTATTAATGCCAGATATAAACATGCATTAATAAATGTTTCCTACGTACACACACACACACACACACACACATATATATATATATATATATATATATATATATATATATATATATATATATATATATATACAAAAATATATATTCTCTCGGTCTCTCTCTCTCTCTATATATATATATATATATATATATATATTATTAAATTATAATTTAAAACCCCTTTTAAGAATACTTAAGGACGAGCACTGTCAATCAACTAGAGTCGATGCAATGTTCACAGATTCCGCTCGCGCGAACACTCTACATTATCTAATGCACTCGCCCGAATTCAGCCTCTAATTGTTCTTAGTTTCCTTCATTCAAGTGGCAATTATTTGGGGGAGTAAAGGCTCTGCAAATAGAGCAAAATTTGGCTTCGTGGGTTCGGTTCTCATGATCGGCAGAAATTGTTACCTTCACTTTTTATTTCGTAAGCATGAAACAGTAGAGTCTGTAAGTAAGATGGAATAACTATTATTATGATCATATATGTGTACATATTAACAAATACTTCGACACTCGCGCCCAAGTACATGTATTTGGCGACTTTAATGTCCATCACAAAAACCGGCTTGGATTCTCTACTTACACAGATGCAGCAGGCAGCGCAACTCATAGCTTCTCTGTATCTCACTCCCTATCGCAAATTGTTACTTTTCCAACCCGCTTCCCTGATCAGGAAGAACAACACGCATCACTATTAGATTTGTTTTTGCCCACAGTTCCTGATGATTGTGTAACGAAAGCCGACAGCCCACTTGGGAACGCTGATCATGCGGTGATAATGGTTGAAATCGCCCTAAACTCTAGACCCAAAACTGAAGAGCCAGTGCTCAAAACAACGAGATATTATAAAAAGGCTGACTGGGAAGCTATCAGAGATCTTATCAGAGACGCCCCATGGGGAAATATTTTTTCTCTTCCTGCTGAACAGTGTGCAACCGAGACCACTGAATGGTTCAAAACTGCAATCGAAGCGCATGTTCCCATGCGGAAATTCTATAGCAAGCCCCACTCTCCCCAATGGTTTACTTCGACTTGCGCAACTGCCATTGCTCAAAGGCAGCATGCATTCCGCAGGTTTAACCGACATAAGTCCAGTTCAAACAGACAGAAGTACATAGAAGCTAGAAGTAACGTTAAGAAAGAAATAGCGACAGCAAAGAGGGAATTTACGGAAACCACTAAAAAACGCATCGAAGCACAAAAACTAGGAACTCGTGACTTCTGGAAAATCTACAACAGTGTAGTAAATAATAGGCAATCAACAATTCCCCCACTAACTAACAATCACGAGGTTCTTTGCTCAGCAATCGAGAAGGCTAACATGCTTGCCAGTCGGTTTGCCTCAAACTCCACACTATACCCTCTAAACCACCCCCTACCTCAATTTCCTATGCGGACAGACGGCACGCTAGACGATCTGAAAATCACCCCTGCTCAGGTACATGCTATCTTAAAAAACCTTGAGACTTAAAAAGCATGTGGACCCGACCTCATCCCAGCTGTGCTATTAAAAAAGTGCTCAGCCGAAGTAGCTCCAGTTCTCTCCAAACTCTACAACAAATGCCTTAATGAATCTTGCTTTCCGAGCTGTTGGAAAACTGCTTCTGTAGTACCAGTATTCAAGAATTCTGGCGAAAGAACTGACCCATTAAATTATCGCCCTATTAGCCTCCTCCCACTTTTTGCCAAAATATTTTAGACCTTAATTAACCATGCTCTAGTCCAGCACCTTACAGATGCTAAACTTTTGACCGACCATCAATATGGATTTAGACAAGCCCGTTCCACGGCAGACATCCTCACTGTAATCTCTGAACGCATATACCATTCACTGGACAAAGCGGGAGAGGGCAGAGCGGTAGCTCTAGATATATCTAAGGCTTTTGACAGGGTATGGCATGAGGGTCTCCTCGGGAAGATTAGATCTTACGGTATCACTGGTAGAATACTTAACATAATTAAATCCTTCTTAGATAAGAGAAAAAATCCAGGTTGTCCTCGACGGTCGTACATCTAAACAATATGATATAAATGCGGGAGTGCCCCAGGGATCTATCCTTGGACCTCTGCTGTTCCTGATATTCATAAATGACCTCCCCGACAAAATTGCCTCTGAGATGGGTATATATGCTGATGACACCACACTCTATAGCAGGCACGACAGGAAAACAAATGAATATATATCTAAAGTAATGGCAGAAACACTAGAGGATGACCTCCAATCAGTAGTGGAATGGGGACAAAAATGGATGGTAACGTTCAATGCCACCAAGACAAAACTGGTTTCATTCAATAATTACAAGACACCTTCTCTACCACCTATAGCAATTGCCAACGACTCTTTATCTGAGAGTACGTCTCTCAAGCTCCTTGGCCTAACGTTCACAGGAAACATGAGTTGGAACAATTACATCGAGGGCATTGCCAGGGCCGCTGCAAGGAAGGTGGGCTATCTCTACCGTGCTAGAAATCTTCTAACACCCGAAAGTATCCTGTACCTCTATAAGGCCACTATTCGCCCATGTATGGAGTATTGCTGTCATATTTGGGCCGGTGCATCGGCTACTAGTCTCTCGCTCCTTGACAGGGTTCAAAAGAGAGTCGCAAATCTGATAGGCCCTAAACTGGCATCTAAACTCCAGCCTTTGTCCCATCGTCGAAACGTTGCATCCCTCTGCCTGTTCTACAAGTATTATAATGGTGAATGCTCTGAAGAACTGCAAGCACTTGTGCCCCCACGACGTGAACACCCTCGACAGACCCGACAAGCTGCAAAATCCCACCCCACACTGTAGAGATCCCTAAATGTAAAAGATCTTTCTACTCCAGTAGTTTCTTCCCCAGAACAGCTACATTTTGGAATTCCATTCCAGGTCACTGCTTCCCCAACTATACTGACATGCATAAGTTCAAGTGCAACGTGAACCAACATCTCGCTGCCCTAATCCCTACATAGTACCCTAGTAGATGTTTCCCCTGATAGTAGCCCCCTACACCAAAGTGGCAATGTGCCTTGTTTGGGGTGAAAATGTAATAAAAAAAAGAAGAGATAAGTATTTTCAGAGTTATACGTGGTGCTAGAAGCATGAACGCGTTGTTTTTTTTTATTTGTTATATTTTATCTTTATATATCAGGCGGTTCTAGAATCGAATCCAAATAAAAACCAGTTTCAATAGTGAAATCATTTTAGTGGCGTTCATTCCTTACCATAATAGTTAACGTGAAAACTCGTAACTGTTTAACAAGAAGAATGTAATATTTTTCAGGAAAATGTTTTTTAAATTCGTGAACGCCTGAGCATTTGATCCAACTGTAATCAATACAAAATAAACCAATTCATTTCAATATATGTAAAACTAACTATTTATGACTAGAGAGAAGCTAAAAGAAAGGTATTCATTAGGAAATAAACATTGACTAAAATTTAAAATTGAAAACAAGGCCCAATATTCGAAACGAACAATTCAAAACTAAATACGAACACCTGGATAACAATTTGATTATTTTAGGAAAATAAAGTAGAACTCTTACGGATCAATCGAATTAATTTTTTTACGGCAGATGTGTATTCCATTAGTAGACATGTTGATTCAGATTTATTAATTATTTTTAGACGTCAATCACAATGCGAAACGTTATATATATATATATATATATATATATATATATATATATATATATATATATATATATATATATGTATGTATATATGTATGGATATATGTATATATGAATATATATGGATATATATACGTATGCATATATGTATATATGGATATATATATGTATGCATATATGTATATATGAATATATATGGATATATATGAAGGTATATATATATATATATATATATATATATATATATATATAAGTGAACGCGTCTGTGTATGTATGTGTCTGTGTATATTTCCCTACACAATAACTCTGTCAATTTAATGTCTACAGTCTCAAAAGTTGATATAAATGGTACTGAGATTTGGGGAAATCGATGTGATCGGGTTTCGGTCAGAAATTTCGCTGTTAAGGAGTCAAAGTTAAACGATTTGACCTTTGAGAACTCTACCAAACTCCTCCCACAATTTTGGGTCTAAACACTGGACAATTTAGATAGTGGTTCCTTGGACACGGATCTAACTTAATAACTTGATTTCAGCCCAAAACAATACATATTAAGCGGTCATAATAGGGGTCAGTTTTAAAAATTGACCTTTTTTTGCTTAGCATACACCTCGAAACACCTGGGTAACGCCGAGCCGAAATCCTTGTATACCTATAAAAGTGAACGTGTCTGTGTGTGTAGCTGTGTGTTTGTGTGTATACATTTTCTTTAGGGAATAACTTTGTCAATTCTAAGTCTATAGACTCGAAATTGGATATACAGGGTACTGAGATTTGGGAAAATCTGTGTGATCCGTTTTCGGACAGAAATTTGGTTATTAAGTAGTCAAAGTTCAACGATTTGACCTCTGAGAACTCTACCAATCTCCCCCGCCAATTTTGGTTCTAAACACTTGAAATTTTAGATATAGGTTCCTTGGACATGTATCTAACTTTATAACTTTATTCGAGCACAAAACAATAAATTTTTAGAGGTCATAATAGGGGTCAAAGTTGTACAAAATGTCCTCTGCGGTCTCTACCAAATTACTCAGACAATTTCTGGTCTAAATATTTGAAATTTTACATAAAGGTTATTCAGAGATAGGACAAGCTTTTTAATCGGTTTGGGTCGAAAATTTTTAGTTACCAATATATAATTGTATGTATGTATGTATGCATGTATGTTTGCATGTCTGCCTAAAACTTTCTACAGAGGCGACGGATTTTTACAATATCAGTATCATTTTGACGTTTGAACTTTCAGACAACAAATATCGAAAAAATGGCTAAATTAATTAATATCTTAATCTTAACTGGACACTTTTCTACAGGGGGTCTCTTTTTTTGCTGATATATTCGAAAGTCATCCTCTCCTTTCGATTGTCTAGCCTACATTTATATCTACGTCACTTTCGGTTTGGCTTTAGTCGTAACAGCAAAGACGTCAGATTTTTCCCCGTTCTTTTTCTCCTTTGCGGTACGGGTTCCGGGACGCCTTCCTACTACCACTTTTTTTTTTGCTTAACATACACATCCAAACCCCCGGGCAACGCCGGGCTGAAATTCTAGTATATCTATAAAAGTGAAAGGGTATGTCTGTGTGTCTGTGTGTATACATTTTCCTACATAATAACTGTCTACAGATTCAAAGTTTGATATTTGTGAAAATCTATGCGATCCATTTTCGGTCAGAAATTTGGCTGTTAAGGGGTAAAAGTTCAACATTTGACCTTTGAGAACTCTACCAATGCCCTCCGCCAATTTTGGTCCTAAACACTTTATTTTAGAAATAGGTTCCTTGGACATGGATCTAACTTAATAACTTAATCTGAGCCCCAAACAATAAATTTTAAGGGGTCATAATAGGGGTAAAATTTAAAATATTGACCGCGTTTTTTAACACAACATACACCTCCAAACACCCGGGCAACACCGGACACCCATGCTAGGCTATTATATATATAAAAGTGAAGTGTCTGTGTGTGTCTGTGTACATTTTCCTACGCAATAACTCCGTCAATGTTCAGTCTACGGACTCGAAATTCGATATACAGTGTACTGAGATGTGGGAAAATCTTTAATCCGTTTTTTTTCTTTTTGCTGAACGCATCAAAACTCCCGGGTAACTCTGGGCGGAAATGGTAGTGTATGTATAAAAGACAGCCTCTGTCCCTCTTCTGCTGGTGTGAATATATCTGTGTTTATCAGTGAATGACAAATTCGTTTATATCAAAACAGTGTATCTTATTTGATGATCATGCGCGTGCATAGCAATGGATAGGTGGGGAGCGACAGGGCGACTCTTAGTATCGCTTCCTCTCTCCTGATACGTTCAACTCGACTTTATCAATTAAAGCCGTATTGTTTCTGAATTATGTCGATCAGGACTAACCTTATTCGGGTTTAATTGGTTTCTGGCAACAAAGGAAGTTTCATGGAAGTATAAAATTCACACGCAGTCTCCAGTCGCATTTATATCCCAGTTAGGGGTGATGACGTCGTTAGGATTTGCAACTCTTGCAGGGAGGTTTCGACAGCCTCCTACATACAGCGCCTGGAATTTCCTAATTGGTCACTCATTTTAGTAATAACCAGGCTCAAAGTTGCTTAACTTCGGTGATCTGACGGGAACCCGTGTGTAAACATGATTATGCCGTATATTCATCGTAATTGATATACAATATATCTAACGTATACGTCACACTGCCTGGCGTATTTTGCATCATCGGTCAGAATCTGGACCGCATTTTTTATTCTTTAACTTTCTCAGTACATCTTTCGTTGTCCGGGATTTTTGTAAATTCAATTCTCATGTCGATATATTTCGACGTTTTTCGACTCTAATTATGTACACGATTTATATGGACATCTTTAAAGGATAATTTGTGATCATTCACGTTTCCCATGATAAACCGAAAACGTGGAGACAGCGTGCACGTGGTCAAGTAATTGTTGAGCATCTTGATGGGGGCAGAGTATGAATGTGTTATCCACAAAAAATACTTTGTAAAATTCGGGTTGAAGTGCAACTCATCTATGTTATATACTACTATGTGTTTTGAAGGATTAGTTGGTTATGTTTTCAAGGAAAATATGTAGTTTGTTATCGTATGCGTTGTTTCTCTTTGATCCTTATTTTCAGTGGTGTACACTTTATGTCTTCAGGGAAATGCATTTTTATTCGGCATTTGCTTTTCGCTTTCTCTAATTAATAATATATACTCCAACACATGAAACAACAGTTCCAGAGCTTAACAAAACATGGATTCAATTGAATAACGAACATTATTATTTATATATAATTATCTATAATATAAATCTCACCGATCTGTTTATACGTATATATGAATGGATGTATCTATGTATGTTTGTATGTCTCGTAAAAAAACTTTTAAAAGAGGCGACGAATTTTTATGAGATTTGTATTATTTTGGAGCTCGACGATTCGGACGACGAATATTGCACAATTGACCAAAAAATGAATTCCTTTACACTCAACTGAACACTTTTTTTTTCGCTGATATTTTCGAAAGTCATCGCCTCATTTCGATTGCCCTGCCTTAATTTACACCTACGTCACTTCCGGTTTGGCGATGGGCGCAACAGCTAACGCGTCACGTTTTTTTTTCACTTTTTTCCTCCTTCGCGATACCACCTGTTACCACTTGTTTCTTGCTCAACCCACGCCTCTAAACACCCAAGCAATGCAGGGCACATCGGCTAGTTTAATAACACAACATATATTACCGAACGTTACCCTCTATGTCACGTTTCAAAATTCAGTCAGTTTAGTAGTATAACCTGCACATACCAACAGGAAAACATAAACATACTTATCTTTATAAGTATATATGCCTATATATGCATATATATGTATGTATTTAGAGAAAGAGCTAGAGAGAATTATAGAGAATACAGACTAACTATAGAAAGAGAGAAGAAGAGAAAGAACGAGGGAAATTAGATGTAGAGCCCAAAGACAAATCATTTACTTATTTCCATAGACATTAAGCTCAATATTACCATAAAAAACTGTCATCTGGGAATCTCCATTTTTTGTCCTCCATCTTTTTATCTATTTCTAAAGAACAAGGTTCCCCTTTGTGTAAATCCGTATTTAATGATTCTCCCCCTCTCTCGATTTTTGTGTGTTTTTCGTTTCTGCAATTATTCATTTTTTTTTTTCATTATTCTTTTTATCTTCCTTGAAGACACCGAGATATTTGTGGCTGCATTTTATTTTTATTTCTTCCATTTTTACCATTCTTTGCAACATTATCAGGTTTTTATGGTATCTTTATTTGTGTTATCGGGGTTGGGGCTTGCGTAGATCGTAGCTTTTCTTTGTCACGCATGCGCATACTTTCATGTCTACAAAGACAACATGGCCGACGAACACTGATTCTATTCTATTCTTAACACTGATGTCTATTTACTTTGTAAATCTTTATAACTTTATTTCTGTTCTCATTTTCTCCCATTGACTCGTCCCGGAATCTTCTGACAATAAAATATTATCAGTGGTTCTATTCTGTTACTAGTCTGTATATTTCTAAAGTAAAATATATGCAGGTTTGATTATGTAATTATACAAACATACACACAAATAAAATATATAATTTAATGATCAATGCTACTTATATATATATATATATATATATATATATATATATATATATAATTGCCTTTTTTCTCATTTTGACAGTGATATTAAAAATCTACCTTTTCTATTGAAAAAATTATTTGAACGATCTTCTTAATATACTCAGTCATGCATATGCGAGTGACTATGTGAATGTTAACTAACTTTGAATATTTCTTTAAGCACGCGCCTTAATTTATTATCTCTTTATTTGTTCAGATTTTCTTTTAGATAAATGGTTTCATTTAATTTTTATGCTGAATCCGACTAAAGCTGGATTGCTAAACATTCTGTTTTCGAACATAGTGGATGGAACCCAATAAATATTCGTTCACGACATTTTAAACTATTATTAGGGCTATGATAAAAGAATATTCTTATCATTGTTTTGACACTGGAGTGTATATCCGATACAGACACAGTCAATCATCCGAGAACCACATCACTATCTAAAAACATAAGATAACAACTGATATATACTCGAAAGTCAAAATAATGTAAAAAATATTCTCTTGCCATAGCCCTAATCTTTATAACATATATTGTAAATACCAATTTTCGTGGGTTTTTGGTATACGGAAGAGTTTCCCCTCTTTGTTCCTAATTTTCATTGGTGTAATGGCTTGGAGTTGCCTCACTTTATCTTAGTGGTGACGTGTATTTTAGAATTGTGTTATCCACCTTTGATTGACTTTTCTATAAAAAGGACACTATGGGGTGTTTTCTCTTTGGTTTATAGCCTTTTTCGTTGATAAATGTAAAATAAACAGACGTCTCTTTGTGCGTCTCTGTGTTTGTTAAAAATGTTAAGTGTTAATTCATTGTTTTCTTTTTTTGCCATCGCCAATACCTTCCGCGATGAGCTTATTTTAGGAAGAAAGTTAATTTTTGTCTTTATTTACTGAAAAAATAATTCAACAAAGGCCATTAATCAAGCCACCTCATATAAGGGGTAAAGAAACCACATATGGACTATATAAAAAAAATAATTTTAACATAATTGGACATCATTTTTTATTCTCTTGAATTTTCGATTATGAAAAAAAGAGTGTTGCTCTATATAAAAATGATTATGGATCCGAAGGTTAGGATTTTCGTGCCCAAGATTGATGGAATCAACTACGCCACATCGAAATTTCAAGTAAAAATGGCCTTGATTAAGAATAGTCTCAGGAGAATCATGGATGGAACGGAATCTGCTCTCCAAAAAGACCTTGGTGCTCAAGCATAAACAACGTGTATGGTAAGAGGAGACGGTGTATTCACCACAATTAGTATTTTAGTGAAAACGTCACTGTTATATTCAATTAGAGATCAGGCTGATCACATGATCGTTTGGAAATAATTGGATATGTTATGGAACAGTCGCCTGTTCTTGTAAGTGAGTAAATATGATATAGGATAGTCGAGGATTCGAACTTGCGAAGCTAGATTTGGAATTGATAATTCCGATCATAAGTTAAAATAAATATAGAATAAATAATGTTATTGAAATAAGTATGTTATTGAAAATATATCTGTTTATAGAGAAAGGAATGTAATGAAATGAAATTAAAATAAGGAATCTACACTATAATAATAGAAAATATTAAACATATTTGTAAAGTAGGTTAGAGAAATCGGAATTGAAACATGTGAGTAACAATGAATGCTTAAACACGGAGGAATGTAATGCCATGTGTCTAATACGCACGTGTTGGCCATGCAATGACGTCAGACGGCTCAATATAGAGAGCTTTGGTCAGTCAGTCAAATAACTCAGTCGGTCGGATTCAGTCAGTCAGGGGAGAAGAGAGGAGTCAGAGACAGAGCTGACATGGAACTTTGGAAGCGAAGGTTAAAAGGAGAAAGAATCATGTAAAGCCATTGACCGGTCGAAATGGAATAAACGAGCAACTTCATCTTTTTGTATCTGCATCTTCGTGTTATGTTATTCAACAGAAAAGGTATTGTCAATTTATATAATAAGAACTTTGTGAAAATCATCATCTCAAAATAGGTAAAGAAATATGTGTCAATGTTATAGAAGCACTCCCATTCACAGAACTGTTAAAAGTATAAATGCCAAACGCACTATCTCTCGGTCTATCTATCAATATATCAAATCTCCTCTCATTGTGTATTACATGTCGTCGGCTGTCCTGCATTAACCTGTACTCTGCGCCTGTATATATACAGAACTGTCTCTCTCTTGATATATACGCGATACATCTGCACACAACATGAACCTCTAAGACCCTCTTACTAAGACTAACAACAACAACAATATATACGACATCTCTTCTAAAAAAATAACACAGATCAATTTCAAAAGAAAAAATTAGCGTTGAATTAAAATGAAGGTGATTCTGTTAATTAACACATCAAAACGACTTTTGAAATGTTTGATAAGTTGGTACTTATTAGTTATCTAATACACAAAGAAGATAGAGTAATGTACTTCTAGGCTGCAATTCTAGATTACTACATGTCCGTGACAGCACTCAAAGCTAATGAAGAAATTCCTAAGTGGATACCAGTAACTAGGCAACTGTTACGGGAAGAATCCAAAATTAAATAAAGGGGAGATAATGATGTAGAATTAAAAGCCATGAAATCAAAACACACCGTCAGCAGAAAGGGACCCAAGTGTTATCATTGTGGAAAAAACAGGACACATTAAAGTGATTGTGGACTGCTTGATGAGGATACTGAAGAAAATTTCAAACGGAATATTCGAAAAGAAAGCGTTTTTTTACTAAGAAAATGCAGGATCATTCAACCGTTGTGGGACTTTTATCACATAACCCGTTGGCTAATAATAAAATGACTAGATTGTAGTTCAAATTACTAGATGGTACTACGAGTTACATGTGTTATGATATAAAGAAATGTATTCATTTTCGAAAATATGATGTTACAGAAGCAATACCAGTTGGTCACGGATTCTCAGTTGAAGCATTAGGAATAGGAAAAATGGACTTTAATATAAGTGTGTCAAAAAGAAAAAATACTAAAGATTCAAGTTGCATGAGACTCCATATGTTCACAAATTAAACTAGAACTTATTGTGTTGAAGGCTACTAAATTTAGGAAGACCTGAATATTTACTGAGACAGCTTGTAAAATTTTGGACAAACAGAAAATAGTAGCTACAGGTCCAAAAGTTTGGAACATATACTATATTGACTCCAGTGACGTAAATGAAGCAGTCAATACAGCATTTAGTGTAACACGCATACACACAAAAAATATCAATATTTGTCGACCATGTTTGGATGGAAAACATCATCCTTCCTCATAAAATATTGATTTGAATAAAAAAATTAACTTTCTAAATTTAATTTATTTATTGCGGACTATTATTCTCAGCTTTATTATTAGTTGTTTCAGGATGTTTCGGCGAACTATTCCTTTGGCCTTCGTTAGGTGATAACCGCGACGGACAGGAACTTCGAATCTCCTAACTGCATTCGAGTTCCTATCCTTCCCGGTTATCACCTGAAGAAGGCCAGAGGAATAGTTCGCCGGAACGTCGTGAAACAACAACTAATAAAGATGAGAATAATAGCCCGCAATAAATAAATTAATATAAATAATACTCATTTTTATAATGAATTCCAATTAAAATAATATTTCAAAATTTAATAGAACATAACATGCATATATTCTTAAAGTTTGTTTTTTAGCATATTTATTGGAAATATTATTTCAATAAGCACATTATGTTTTATAACGACAGCAAAGAAGCTAAATAATGATTAAGCTTTTTTAATACCCCCACATTTCAAAACCTACCAATAAATAAATATAGTTTACAATTTCAATCGCTAAAGAAAATATAACGTATAAAGTACTAACATTAAACCAACGGGTAACAGATTTATTATATAAAAAATGGTGTCTATAATTACATTCTATTATCCATTATTTTTTGGGAAAGAAGAAAGCTTTTCACATGTAGATTTTATTTTGCTGATGTTTGTGTTATATATATATATATATATATATATATATATATAAGCGAAAATGTGTGTGTATGTGTGTTCGTTTTTTGTGTATGTCTTCAAAAGGCTTTTTTCCGGCGGATCTTCGAGGCCGTCGCTAATTTTTAAAACTTTTTATATCACGTCTAAATGATAATATCTATAACTTAACAACGGTGTTCGCCTCTCTACTTAATTTGCCCGATTTTGAAACATTAATTATTCGACATTTTCGGATCTGCACGTGTTGCATTCGTTTTTCGTTATAAAAAAAGCGAAAATCGATTCGAAATACTGGCCCACGGACAGTGGTCTCTAGAAAGCTATGTAACGTTTGGTCAATGTCGGCTTCGTCATATCAGACGGTTGATTTCATTTCGAGACAAGACATTCCCCCTAATAAACAGCGTTTTTTCCAAAGTGAGTTAAAAAAACCGGTTTATTGACCTCATTAAAAACTGTCCCGCAGAAAATGTTAACTGCTGAATAGCTATCGCGTACCATCGCCGCATGTGCATTAAGGTTTTTCGTATAAAAAAACAGACTCGCGTTAAATAAAACTCTGTCCCGCACTCAAAGTTCACGTCAGTAACTCGTCAAAAACGGGTACCTGTTTTTTTTCACACTTTACTATTTTCCAACTGCGGGTCAAGGCTTCGTTTGTTTTTTTTTTAACAACCCACGAGTTTTCTTTATATTTACCCAAAACCACACACACTTCAAAACACCCGGGCCACGCCGGTACCCTTCGCTAGTGTATAAATAAATCCAGAGTAGAGAGTAATTCCCGGAGTTACTTTCGGCCAACTCGGAACTCTTAATTCCTTCAATTGTTTGATTTTTTAGGCATCATATTATATGGGTGATGTTTGTGGCAAAAGGTGTGATTGCTGTTTTGGAGAGTGGAATCTATCCATATAACATTATTCGTTGGTTAGTTAAATTATAATTATATAAATACGCTGATTTATTGCTCGAAGCATGACATCATAGTTTTAATAAATACGACGTCCCGATCACGGAAGACGTCATTTAAAAAAAAACAAGAGGATGTCAATTTTGGGCCGCACGTTTTGAAGATATCTTTGTTTCCTTTCTTCTCTTTTAATTTTTTAAATTTTGTTTTCATAATGGAATCTTATCTTTGACACAATTTCGCATCAAAAGTTTTTTCTTAGCATTGTAAGGTAAATATGGTTGTGAAATATTTTATAATTTATTAGTACCTTTAACATACGTACGTGTGTAATGCGTAAGTAAAAAAAATCATGAACTCTAAGTTAAATGTTTTCTAAATCTATAAACCATGTATTTTCTGAGACTTCTTTAACCAGATTACTTGGATAAATATTTTTACAGTTTTTAGAAAAGTCTATTATAATACTGCAAAGTCTCCATTTACACTGAACGCCCACACAATGCCCAGCAGCAACATATTAAGTGATGCTGGTGTGACATTTCTCCGGGTCCTGCGAGTATTAATAGGTAATCTATAATATAAATCTCTCATGTCTGTTTAAATGTATGTATGTCTGAATGTATGTATGTATGTATGTATGTATGTATGTATGCAAGTCTAAATTTTCTACAGAGGCGATGGATTTTCACGAAATCGGTATTGTTTTGAAGCTCCGCCCTTCGGACGACAAATATCGAACAATTGTCTAAAACATTAATTCCTTCACCCTCTCTGGGCACTTTTTACAAGGTGGAGTCAGTTTTGTTTTCGCCGCTATTTTCGAAAGTTACTATCCTCATTTCGATTGACTAGCCTTAATTTAAACCTTCGCCATTTCTGATTAGGCGATGGACGCTACGACAAATGATGTCACGTTTTTTTTTTTCATGTTCTTTTCCTCCTTCGCGGTACGGGTTCGAGGCTGGCTGCCTACTACCATTTTGTTTTTTTTTTGTTTTTTTTTGTTTTTTTGCTCAATACACGGACAACGCCGGGCACCCAGGTTAGTTCAATATATGATATAAACTAGGCTTTACCTACGTATTGAGCACTTTTGAAGTAAATAGTGATTTAAACTAGGCTTTACCTACGTATTGAGCACTTTTGAAGTAAATACTTAAAGCTTACGCATAAATCTATACTTTCGTATATTAATTTTATGTGACTAAATTAAGTAGTTATATATAAATATATATATATGTATATATATATGAGTACGAAGATGGGACTTAGAGAGAGAAAGAGAGAGAGAGAGGTTCTAAAAATTGGGGAAAAATTCTCGAGGTAAAATAGTCATGCTTGGTTTGCCCTGAACCTCCGCGTTATTCTTGTCAACTAATTTATTAATAATTGTTCGTTCGATTATGCAAACAATACATATGTAATATATATATATATATATATATATATATATATATATATATATATATATATATATATATATAAATAACCGTCCATGTTCTTTATCTGCTATTTTACCAAGCTCTCAAAACAAGAAATAAAAATAAGAAAATGATAAAAAATTAGGCAAATAAGACATATTAAAAAAATATAAGAATACACAATGAGCTAAATAATAATAATAATAATAATAATAATAATAATAATAATAATAATAATAATAATAATAATAATAATAATAATAATTACTACTACGTGTTGACAAGAGATGCATTTAAACAACTGAAGGAAATGTTCCAAGTTGAAAGAAAGGCGTTCCAGGCTGTTCTAGGGAAAATAAAATAAATAAACTGGCTTAATTTCAGCAAAGGTTTAGCAATATGAAGAGAAAACGTAATTAGTTTTGAGGGAACGCGTTGTTTGGTTAAGAATGACTTTATAGAGCAAATTATGTAAATGTAAACTAAATTAAATAGAATGCATACAATGTTTGATTAATATTTGCAGTCTTAAAAAGGAACATAATCGAAGTGCTTTGTTAATAAAAGGTATGCGTCATATCGCATGAATCTGAATATTCTATTGTTGACATTGGTTTCTCCAATATTTTTGTAGTCAGAATTCTTTCTAAAAAGCATCAGGTATTACGAGAGGGAACACAAGAAGGTTATTAACATTATACAATTTTAATTCGAACTAAGGACCTCTATGTAGTCCACTCTTGCCGTTGGCCACTTGCCCTAGATGAAGAGAACGAGGAGGAAAGCTTGTCGCTATTGATGTTTGTTTTATGTAAGGTTCCTTTGTCGTTCACATTACAAAAGGTAAGTGCATGTTAAGAGTGGGGAGTAGGAGTAGGAGTAGGAGTAGGAGTAGGAGTACCGGGTTAACTATTTATTATTTATGGATTACTTAATGCTGTATTCTAAGAATGAACACCAGTAAAGTACGCTTGTGAGGACTGTTTAATTTTCTAGTAATGACATAATTATAGAATTTAGCATGATAAAATGCGGTACTTTATAATTAAAAACGGAAAGTTGTTGTAAAAAGAAATTTTAAATTTAACAAACGTAGCTGAAATGAAATAAATAATATTAAAAGAATACAAGAGTAGCGTACGGTTATTTCTTAGGTCAATATTGAATGGAAAAAGAACAAAATATCCCCAGTAAACTCATGGTCAGTAGGTATATTTGTATATGTAGGCAGTATTCTTCAATGAAAAGAAAAGGCGCAAAGTAAACAAGGAAAATGGTAACAAGGAATGGAGCACTTAACTCGAAAATTGTGGTCCATAGAATATTAGAAAAGAAAATATGGAGAGGACGAGAGCTAATAGTCGTAGAACAATGCATGAAATAATAAAATAACATGAAGGTCTACATCTCCAACTGTAAGGAAAAATCATCAAGGGGATGGCAATTTTTGAAATATTTCAACAAGCGAACCGGTTACCAGTAAAGAATTTAAGAAAATAAATGAATACCAAGACACGAATAAGTGGTCTGGGTAGAGAAACCATGGTCAATTGTGTAGATAGTTTACAAATATGTTGAACAAGGAAAACATGCCAACAATTCTCAAAATGTAGCTTGAAGTTTGAGGCAGAAGTCCTAATATGTACCACATAGGAGCTAGCGCACAGACCAAATTATGTGATGTATAGCATGGATGTAATGCCTGGAAATCTTTGCTGATTATGTTGGCAGAAAAGTGAGAATATACGACACATCATAAGTATTTGTGAGAAATTATCTTAAAATAATACAAGAGGCAGTGTGATAGTATTCCGAGAAAGCTCCATTAGGATATATGTAAGAGATAGTGTTGGTATGAAGTGAAAATTTGTAGTATGTTCCAAAAGTGGTAGTTGGAGTGATTATGTGAGCTTATTGTAGAATATAGATACTCAACGTGATAATGTTATTGAAGCAATGGAGCCAGATTTAAACTTGTTGAAAAAATAGCACACGGCAATAATCATTAACATAGCAGTACCAGCTGATGTGAATGTATAGGAGAAAGAAAAGGAGGCAGTCAAAATTTAACAAGACGTAGAACAGGTAATAAAAGGATTGTGTAGACGTTATACCTGTTCCAATAGGAGCCTTGGTGAGTGTAACAAAAGTCTTTTACAAGGGGATTGAAAATTTTAGGAACTATTTCAAAATTGAAGTGTTTCAGTGTACTGATTTGTTGTAAACCGCTAGATTATAGCAAAGTATTAGAAACATGATTGAAGATACTGATGGGCCATGGGAATTTGTTATAATCCACCTATCAGCCTCAAATCTATAATATCAACTGCTACGCAAAAATGTTGCAACATTAATAATAATACCTCTTGTATACATGGGAGCTTTACACTATCCCTGCATCAGAACCACAGGTAAAGCAATACTTGGCTCGGTGTTGCCACAAACACCAAAAACTGACGAATATCAATTACAAATAATCTAAACCATGCGATCCAGAAGAAAGATCTGCGTGTCATGACAGGCAAGTGCTCCTTCGGTAGCCAGAATGGGGGCCCGATTGTCATCCTACGAATGTTGGTCAACTTTCTAGTTTCAGAAACTCAAATAACGTGGACGCTGAACAGGTAAGTATAACCTCTAATTTCAGGGAACAAAATGATAAGGAACAAACACAGCACAACCATGATCACCATCAAAATAAAAAAAACGAAGAAAGAAATGGGCAACAAAAGAGAATCGACTCCTAATGGAATGCTAATATAAAAGTTATCCTAAATATAGATATGGAGGTTATCGGAAACGAATGAAAGAACTGTGGGACCAAACCAGTGACTACCATACGACAGAACAAAGAATTGCGGAACAAGCAAGACTGATACTCAAGAAAGGTTGGCTCTCTAAACTCGAACTAACAGAAATTAAGCGAAAAATAAATGATGAAACTGAACAAGAAGCATCCCCCTACAGAACCGCATGGAGAGTAACCCCACAAGTTGAAGCCTCACAAGTAAAAACACCAAAAGCCGAGGAACAACAAAGAACGAAGTCTACAAACTTGGAAACCGAGAACAATGAAACAGAACTAACAGAGAATGAAGCAAATGAAATAAATAAAATAATACAGCTGATGAACGAGGAAAAAACAAAGCTTCCATCGTTAAGGAACCATTGGCAGCAGAAATTAAAAACAGAAACAGAGAAGGTTTACAAGCTCCTCCCACATATCTCAACAAACACAATCACAGACTTGAACAACCTAATTTACGCAGGCACCAAAATGGTAAGTATGAAACTCAAATCAGAAAAACAACCGGGGACAAGCAGACCGACAAAACCTGGATGGGAAATAATATTAGAACCCCAAATACACAAACATAAAAAAGAAACCGAAATGATCAACAGGAAGAAAGCAATATGGAGAAAACGGAATATTGGAAATGTACCTGACAGGGAGAGGCTAAACAAGAAACATGAAGCACTAGACCAAAAATACAAGCAAAAGAAGCGAGATTGAGGCGATATAGATATAAATCTGAACAATGCAAACAAAACAAATAATTCGAAACTAAGGAAAGCCAATTCTACCAAAATGTGAACGGAGGCAAAACAAAAACAGAACAACCAAATCCGACAGAAACAAAACTCTACTGGAGTAAAATATGGGAAGAGCGACGAGAGCACAATAGAAATGCCGAATGGCTGAAAGACATGAAAGAAGAGTTACAACACATAGAAGGAACAGTGAATGAAATCAACAAGGAAACCCTAAAGAAAACCATAGGAAAAATGGCAAACTGGAGAACACCGGGACACGACGGGATACATACATACTGGATCAAAAGATTCACAACCTTACACGAAATACCAGCCCTCAACCTGAGAAGATGTTTACATGAAGCAAGCGTACCAGATTGGATGAAAAAAGGTAGAAGCACACTGCTACAAAAGGGCACGGAGAAAGGAATCGTCCCTAGCAACTATAGGGCAATCACGTGCTTACCAACTATGTGGAGTATACTGACAGCACAACTGAGGGAACAAATATACCACTCCCTGAATAACGGTGGACTCATCCCCGAGGAGCAGAAAGGATTCCAAAAAGGAAAAAGAGGGGCAGATGACCTGTTATATATAGATCAAAAGATCCTAAAGGAGGTAAAAATGAGGAGAAAGAATTTAGTCATGGCATGGATCGATACAAAAAAGCGTACGACAGGATCCCCCAAGCATAGATAACAGAATGCCTAAAAATGTATGAAATATTAAGCGGGATTACGAACGTAATAGAAAATGCAATGAAAACATGGAGACTGGAATTGACAGCTGATACACAACACATAACCGAAATTAACATACAAAAGTCATACTCAAGGATACTCACTATCACCACTACTGTTCACCATAGCCATGATGCCTTTGAACAGTATTCTGAGAAAGTATAAAGCCGGATACAAGTTCTCCAATACAGAGGAAAAAATGAACCACCTGATGTACATGGACGATCTGAAACTTTTTTCAAGGACCGAAAAGGAGCTAGAGACACTAATTAACCCAACCAGGATATTCAGCAAAGATATCCAAATGGAATTTGGAATGGAAAAGTGCGCACAACTAGTTATAAGAAAGGGAAAACTTGAAACAACAGAAGGCATGGAACTACCCAACCAAACAGAAATGAGGGCACTAGGGGAACAAGACGACTATAAATACTTGAGAAATACTTGAGAATTCTGGAAGTGGTCACCATTAGGACAACAGCAATGAAAGAGAAAATAGGAAAGGAATACCTTAGGAGAACAAGAAAACTCCTGGAAACGAAATTATATAGCAGAAATCTAATAAAAGATATAAATACATGGGCAGTATCACTAGTAAGATACTCTGGGCCGTTTATAGGGTGGACAAAAGAAGAACTGAGACAACTCACCCAGAAAACCAAGAAACTAATGACCATGCGTAATGCACTACATCCAAAGGACGATATTGACAGACTCTACGTGAAAAGGAAAGACGGCGGGAGAGGACTGATCTGTACAGAAGAATGTGTGAAGGACACGAAAAAGAACTAGAAAAATACATAATGCAAAACGCTGAAAGGATGATTATGGCAACGAAAGACACTGAAAAAAAACAGAAAACAGAGAGACAAACGACAAAAGGAGAAAAGAGAAATCGGAAGAGAAACAACTCCACAGAAGATTCATAAGAATGGCAAAAGATGAGAATAACGAAAACACCTGGACATGGATGCAAAAAGGACATGTTAACCAAGAAACTGAATCTCTAATAACTGCAGCACAAGATAACTCGATAAGAACCAACCATATCAAAGCAAGGAGCGATAAAACACAGAAAACAGCAAATGCAGACTGTGGACAAAGAGACGAAACGATGAACCATATAGTAAGTGAATGTAAAAAACTGGCCCAAACGGAATACAAAAACAGGCATGATCAAGTGTGAGGGGCGGTGCACTGGCAATTGTGCAAACGACTGCATTTACAGACAAATGGTATTAACATAAACCCGCTACAGCACTCGAAAACGAGAACCACAAAATCCTATGGGACATGGACATATAGATGGACAAACCCATCCAAGCAAGAAGACCAGATGTCGCCATAATTAACAAGAAAGAAAAATCCTGTCAAATCGTAGACTTCGCTGTCCCAGCTGACCACAGGGTGAGTATGAAAGAAAAGGAGAAACGAAGCAAATACACAGAGCTAACCACAGAGTTGAAAGGGATTTGGATGATAAAGAAAATCAAAATAGTACCGATAATAGTAGAAGCACTAGGAACAATTCCGAAAAACTTCGAAAAAAGAATGCCAGAAATTGGAATCAGAGGAATAACTGTAAAAGTACAACGACTAACGATAATGAAAACACTGAAATATTAAGGAAAACCCTTGAATGCGGAGAATAATACAAGACAATATAACTAATAACCGTTACAGGCAATGAAGAACACCGAAGCTGCATATCTTCAAGTCCCACACACCCGTTCAAGTCATACACCCCCATTGTTTTATCACCGCTCCCCAAAATAAAAAAGTGATACCAAAGAGCCGAGAAGGGTCAAGAAGGATCGAAAGATCGAGGATAGAGCGCTAGCCAGACCTCGGTTGGACAAGCGCAAAGAGAACTGGGATCTTAGGGAGGCTGAGTGCCACTCAAATTCCAGCATAAACCACTGCCAGCGAGAAATCAATGGTAAGCGGTTGTTGCGATGCTGCAAATTCATTTGCAAATGTTATCGAGAGAGGTGGAGAGAGCTGGACGTCTGGGGAGACTTGTGCCTCTCAGCTTCCAGAGAACACCACAGGTTTCCGATCAGATTGTTTGTTGACTAGTGT
>NC_136498.1:46220227-46245227 GCF_053919585.1 Euprymna scolopes
ACTCGCGCACAGGTTGCAGAATTTCCACAAGCCATTGAGCCAAAGAATGTTGTGCCGGACCAACCATTGATAAAATAGGTTACAGTGGAACACCTTGCTTTTGGATTTTGGGGAGACCATACATTCTAGGACGTTGTGAACCAGAGAGTCTAATCCTGTCATAGACGTCCTTGCAAAAAACTTTCTTTTTAAATAATGCAAGTAGACGTCTTTGCATTTTTGCCTCGTTATTGCAAGTAGTATCCGTCAGTTCGACAGGACCGAGTTTACGGAATTTCGAAACATCATTAAGAATAACTGCCATTTTTTCAACGTAATACGATTTGTCCAAAATCACCATTCCTGCACCTTTGTCTGGTTTGCACATATAAATATCGGCATTGGATTTTAAAGCTTTCATAGAGTAAAATTGCGTTATGTTCCAGACAAAGTCGCTACAATAAACAGGTGTGTTACTGTATCGGTGAGCTAAGCCAACTAAACTAGATTTCATCCCATAAATTCTTTCCGGGGAAATAGGAACATTATGTCTCAGTTGAGAGAACAAAACTTCAGAGGCAGAAATTGTTCGCTCTTTATTTATACTGGTTGGGGGAATACAAAAATCCAATCCCTTAGACAGAACTCTATTTTCAATTTCTTTAAGTTCAGTTTTCGAACGATTGAAAATATGTTTGCTTTCATTAATGGGTTCACACCCATATCTTCTACGAACTAGAAGAGAAAGATGTTTATTATTGTCTTTGGAAGCACGTTGCTTAGCAAATTGATCACCGATGGATAAATACTTGCAAAAGTGGAAAAAGAAAAAAAAAAGGAAAGGACACCCTTAACTACAGACCAGAGGTAATGCCGATTACTAATATACACTTCTAGCTTCTCCGTCAACTTAATAATTACGTTTCGTATAAACGCTCGCTCCATAGACAAACGAGGTGTAACCCTAGGTGCAGCAATGCGTTTACTAATATAAAGTGGAGTCACATCTTCTTCCAGACAAGAACTCAAAAATAACGCATAATATATATATATATATATATATATATATATATATATATATATTATATAATATATATATAATATATATATTATATATATAATATATATACTATGTATAATATATAATATATATATATAATATGCATAATATATAATATGTATATAATAAATATATAATATATATAATATATATGATATATATAATATATATATAATATATATATATAATATATATATTATATATAATATATATTATATATATAATATATATATATATATATATATAGTATATATATAATAAATATACAGGGTGTTTCAAACGTCTTGGGAACATAACGATTTTAAATAGGTTGTAATGTTCCCAAGACTTTTGAAACACCCTGTATAATATATATATATAAATATATATAATATATATATAACATATATAATATCTATAATATATATGATATATATATAACATATATATATAATATATATGCATACATATATATATAATATATATATATATATATATATATATATATATATATATATATATATATATATATATATATATCATACAAAAGGAAATTTTGGTTCTGGGTTCCCAACGGATTCCAGTACGGGGGTGGTCGATTTTTTTAAAATTCCAAACTAATGTACATGACTTATCTAACACTGTTCTTATATTCGTTTTGCATTGGACTTTAATAGATAAGTATCGATAACCATTAATCGAAATAATTCGATAAAATAAGGAACAGGCGATATCGATCAAACTTACCACCTTGTACATCCTTACATTAAAGTTGCATTTTATAAGTTGTATTACAATAAAAGCAAAAAGGCCTGACATATAATATCAACATTAGGCTTTTTTATATGTTAGTGACGTGATCAAAATGAATGTTTCTCTTTTATGTACAATTAGACCATAATACTTGACTTTTTCATTTTAAACTTTAATTCAAACCATTATCACAGATCAAAACGAAAAGACAAGAAGGTAAAATCAAAAGCAGTTTCTTTTTATATGACCATGTGTATATATATATATATATATATATATATATATATATATATATATATATATATATATATATATATATATATACGTGTGCGTGTATAAGTGTATTAAGGTACTGGTAAGTATAACTATTACGATATTAATAAGCACCTGAAGTGTAGTCATCCATACAAAACGGTTCCTTGTTTTTCAAGTCTTCTATGTAGATTCAGCCGCAGCACTATATATATATATATATATATATATATATATAGAGAGAGAGAGAGAGAGAGAGAGAGAGAGAGAGAGGCATATGTCTAATATATAAAAGGCTGTATGTCGGTATGCCTGCCTCCATATTTTCTAAATCTATCTTCTCCGAAACTAAAAGTTGCAAGTAGCGCTAGGGAACTCAAATAATTGGATTTATATGGGCCTTTAGCCGGTTTAAATAGTTTTTAAGGGGTCAAAAATAGATCACATTTTAAAGAAATCGTTTGACATTTTGTACATGTATCATAGTTTATTGTTTTACTTTAAATTTTTGATCAGTTGATATTCGTGTCACGTTAATGCAGTACCAACATCACCAGCTACTACAGTTTCGATTTGGTTTCGATTCTACCTTATGGCACCCAAATTATCTCTTTTTTTAAACTTGTGTAAGCCACAATTCTATACGAAATCTGGACAAATTTAAGTGTAGTATTTGAGTATATTTTAAGCCCGGGCAAATTCGAGCACCCCCCCAAACTCACGCAATATATATATATATATATATATATATATATATATATATATATATATATGTGTATGTATATATATGAGTATATATATGTATATATATACATGTATGTAAATATATATATATATATATGTATATAATCTTTAACAGATATAACAAAATATATATTTGATTTATTTAGTCATCAATAGAAATATTCATTCAGTGTACCATAAGTATTCATGCAAATGTACTTAACTTATTATTAAATAACCCTGAGCAAGCAGTCTATCAATTTCCGCCTGAAAAGCTAGCCATCTTGTTGATAAACACGCACACAGGAAGTGGACATTACGTAAGCAGCTCTGGTCTCCTCTTTCAGTTTTCCGCTACAGCGTTGTCAGGGAAATTCATGACGTCATACACGGTATAGTCTCATCATTTGAGTCGTCATTATTTCATTTATTATCACTTTTATTCCTCTTCGCAACTGTATTGTCTACAAGGAAATCAATAAACGAAAATCGATCCGAAGTTTTTTTTTTGTTTTGTTTTGTTTTTTTATTTTTTGCTGGCGGATGAGAGTAGTGGTACTGTGTTGGGAGGTAGAAGATACATACCCGTGGGATGAAGATGGGGGAGTTGGGTGAGGCTGACTTGTTTTCTCTAAAGAAGCGTTAAGGCATATAACAAAAAAATAGGTATACAAAGACAGATATCTTTTTGGACTGAGATGAAAGAAAACGATGCATAGTCAAATATAATCCTTATATTATTGCAAAGAATCAAAGCAAAACAAGAACTGATAGTTTGTAAGATGCATCCATCTATTTGCGCGTATAGCGATAAAATTTCTATTACGAATTTAAACCTGTCCGAACAAGGAGAGTCGTTTATGGCGACGGATTTATAACTCTTGTGACAGATTGACCGATTTCTTCTCTTATATAGACGCAGATAGATGCACAAACGTATAAGTTTCTATATATTAATACCAAATAGGGTGTATTATTTTCTGTATTACGTTTACATTCGGGTCGTTTAATTGTTATGTTCTTCAATTTCTTGTAATAAATAATTTTACCAAGAATTCTTCGTACGTTTTAGTTTCGGTTCCGATTATAGTTGATGGCATTAGTTCATCTATTTTTTTTATAAATAATTGAATAAAAAATCCCTCATTTCTATTATAGCTGAGGGTGCTCCAATAATCTATTTTTTTCAAATAATCTTATCAAGAATTCTTTGTAAGTCTTGGTTTCGGTTTCGATTATAGCTAAATGAACTAAAGTTTATATATATATATATATATATATATATATATATATATATATATATAACTACTTCATTTAATCACATAAAATTTATATACGAAAGTATAAATTTATGCGTAAACATTAAGTATTCACTTCAACAGTGCTCAATACGTAGGTATATGCATATACATATGTATATATACATATGTATATATATACATATGTATATATATACACATATGCGTATATATATGTATATATACATATGTATGCATATGTGTGTATATATATTTATATGTACATATATAAATATATATATAAACATATATATGTGTATATATGCATATATATACATATATGTATATATATATATGTATATATATATGTGTATGTAAATATATATATGAATATATATATATGCATATATATATGAATATATATATGCATATATATATATGAATATATATATGCATATATATATGCATATATATATATATGAATATATATATGCATATATATATATGAATATATATATGCATATATATATGAATATATATATATATGCATATATATATGCATATATATATATGAATATATATATGCATATATATATATGAATATATATATGCATATATATATGCATATATATATATGTATATATATATATATATATATATATATATATATATATATATATATATACGTATAAGGTGGGCCAAAGTTCTTTTAAGCAAAGGCTTATGGTGAGGTAACCGTAACAGAATCCTCCAGAGTAGCTTGGGCCCTGTCTGCGTCTGCATACATGACCCACCGTCTTGTGTAGTATGTTCTGGTTCCTAGCAAACTAAATACAAGCCATGGATCAAATGGCATGGTGGGTTGCGACGGCTTCAGTAAACCGTGGTGAAGGCCACCTCCGTAGGAGAAGGAAAGCCCTGATATAAAATCTGCGGCGACTGATGCTTCCAATTTTGGTTGACTGTGGCAGTTCTTTAGATAGTTGGATTGTCTCAGTGCAGAGTCTTTCCTCGCCATAAAAAGCTTCAAGCACAGGTATTACTTGATATGCAATGGATTTCACACTTTTCAATCAATGTGTATATCGATAAACGGATATTCAATGAGGACTGATGCAAATATTGGGTTAAAAACAATAAATGCTCTTGAACTTCCGGGGTCGGACCTGGTAGGTGTTCAGGGCACCACAGCTTGGACCCGGTAAACAGTGGGTATGCTGGGCTATAGAATGTTCATAGAGGTGACCGTTTGGTACGTTCTGCTAGTTGCACTCAAGTTTGCGTCATTTGAGCCAGAGATATATTAAGTAATGGCAATAGTAGAGAAAGAGCTGCTGCCATCATTTATATATATATATATATATATATATATATATATATGTATGTATGTATATATATATATGTATGTATGTATGTATATATATATGTTTGTGTGTGTGTGTGGGTGTTTGCGTGTGTTATAAATTTGGGGTTCGGTTTCGATTTAAGCTTATGTACCCAAGTCTTATAGATATATTTTTTCTGAAATAGCAACTTTATAATATATAAAAATCGATAGAACATTACCTCTTCCACGATAATATAAAGGTTGTCATCAATTTTGGCGAAAAACTGGCTGATCCTATTTCAGTAGGAAATGGTGTTAAGAAGGGAAACATTCCAGCACCCGCACTCTTTGCGTTGTATTCCACCATGGTCTTTCGAATGACATTCGGGGGTTGCTCTGATAGTGTCTATATACGCTACCGAACTACTGGGAGGGGGTTGTTCCACATTAGGTACTTCAATGCAAGTACAAAAATACTCACCAACATGATCCGTGACTTGCTCGACGCGGATGAATGTGATCTGGTGGCTGCTGATATGCAGCATCTTATAGACACCTTTGCGGCTGCCTGCAGCTCATTGACTCTGACTATCAATCTGAAAAAAAACTGGCTTAATGTATCAGCCTGCGACAGAAATGCCATTCTATGAGCCATCAGTTTATATCTATGGATCAAAGATAGCCGTTATCGCTAATTTTGTATACTTGGGTAGCAAACTAAGTATGTCCGGTGCCCTGGATTATGAGGTATCGTCACGAATTAGCAGGGCAAGTTTGAAAGTTTGGCAAGCGTTTGTGGAGCTTTCATGGGATGTCGCTACTAACAAAGATTAAGGTGTAAGCTGCATGCGTTCTCTCTGCTCTTCTCTATGTCTGTGAGACTTGGAGAACATACAGGAAGCATTTGCGACATCTCCAGCGGTTTCACCAGATGTGCCTACGGCGAATCTTAGGTGTAGGCTGGCAAATGTATGTCAGTGATGTTCAGGTTCTTGAACGGACCCAATGTCTAAGCATTGAGGCTCTCATTATCAAACATATACTGAGATGAGGTGGTTATGTCGTGAGGATATCAGGCAGTTGGCTTCCAAACAAGTCCTTTATGGCGAGCTCGCCGAGGGAAGACGTCTGGCTTCAAACCCTAAAATGAGATTCAAGGAGTGTTTGAGGTCCACCTTTCAAATATGTGAGATGAATGAGAGAACTTAGGAGCGTCTTGCGTTGGATCGTGGTGAGTGGATGGGCTGGAGCATCAAATTGGTATTGAATGTGAGGTGTGCGGGAGATTATGTCCGAGCAGATCTGGGTTGATAAGCCACCAGACAACGCATCAGCGCAGTGAGCCGCAAAACAGTCCTATGTTGCCAGATATAACCTGTTCCAATTGCGGGTGGACGTGCAAAACAGCAGACGGTTTGAAGCGACATTTGAATATTCATAGAAGTGACAATCAAGAACGTGCTGCTAGTGGAGCTAATGTCTGCACAAAGAATGCTAGAGTTTAGTATAGCTTTAAAGCCACCTTCGTGTCCATCACTGATTTGGTTTCATGTTTCATGGCATTGTTCGAAACCGAATTTGCTGCCATCACACACACACACACACACACACACATTTATATATATGTATGTGTGTATGTGTGTATATATATGTGTGTAATATATCTATATATATATGTATATATATATATATATATATATATATCTTAAGTTTGGGTTTGGGTTTCGGCTCAAACGAATGCACCCAAGTCATATAAATATATATATTTTTTTATATTGGAAATCGCAACTTTAAAATCTATAAAAATCGATAGAACAATAAATCACAAATGATATATCCGAAGTCTGCAAGAATGAAAATATTATATTTAAGTGTACTTTACGCTCGGGGTCCGTCCTAGCTTGAATAATACTTTTGCAGTTTTAACAAAAAGCTTAAATAATATCAAAGCGTCTCCATTTACGCTGAACATTTACAGAATGTAAGCATCAATATATTATATGTGATTAAGTTCCATCTTGAAGTTACATAGGCCCCGCTAGTAAACAATGAAGGTGTGAAGAATAAATTGCTATTATAAATATTCCAACAAGATTGCGAGGTGTGTAAAATAATGCTGAGAAGGTAGTTTTTTTTTTCTTAAGAGAATAGTAGTATCATGAGGTTGGAATAGTAGACAATTCCATTAGACATAGCGTACCAGAATTCAGATTAACTTAAAGGATATTATTCCTGGAAAGAGCGTACAGGGCAGAGTTGCGATATCAATTTTGCTTTCTTTGTGATGTTTAAAACGTCAATGTGATGATATATCTTTTTCGGGGCACACCACCCGGATTAAACGGAAAACTGAAGTCCATCTCGAAGTAAATTTCTGTAATGAACTAAGAAAGATAAACTAAACCAAGCAGACAAACCATTGTTATTTTAAATATTCAACCGCTATCACATCAAGCAGAAAGTAAATGATAAAAAGAAGCCAAAAGGTGAAGTATACGCAAGGCAATTCTGCGATGAATATGACTTAAGAAAGGACTACGGCTTTTTGTTCTTATTAGGAATCGAAGAAGTTCAACTTTCTTACAAGTGGGCATGACAGACGTAAAAAAAGATCTTTACCCCAACGTAACAAGCTAACAAAATATTATTTAAATATTAAACGTGACATATCGAGTAGCGATGATGGCTTCTTGTAATATTAGTTGAGCACGTGGAAAATAGGATTTTCCTATAATTTAAAAAGAAAAAAAATTAATTAATTAATGTGTGACACTATCAACATAAACACTATTTCAAATTAATGGATTACAGAATAACAAAACGCATTTGTGTAAGAAATACACTATAGCAGACCGACAAAAAACATATTTCAATGTAATTTTAAGTAAAAACATACTATCCTTCAATTTCAGATTTAAAAATATCATGATAGATTAGCGAAGACAGATGTGTCCAGTACATTTCAATACAGCAGCTTAAGAAATAAACACAACCTTAAATATCTTATTTATATAATACTAGATGTACCGGGCAACGCGTTGCTATGGTTCACTGTGGTTACACGAACATTAAAACATAAAAGAGAATGTACCTGTTTCTTATATGAGTAATCGATCAATTCTTTTGTGTATTCAATATTTGACAATCTCTAACAACTGCACGCCCAACTCTGGCGGAAATTTATGCAGTTGATGCAAATATGAAATGGAAGTCACTGAGCAGGAAACGAAACACGACACAAAAAAACATCCCATTCCATGGAACTATCTAAGTGTCAACACGTCTTTTTGTTAATATATCAAAGATATTTTTTTCAAAATATATTCAATTCATAGAAATGTAAAGAATAAAGATTTTCGTTATGTTTTATTTTGCAGAGTGTGAAAACATGTACAGTTGTTTTATTTCGAGAAATTTTTTGTTTGAATACTTCTCATGTTAAAATAAATACAACTAATAAAAGTTTGATTTAAAGAAAGTGCTTTTAGTTTTAACAATGAAAAAATAATAAACATTATTTTTTTTTTACATTTCTTTAAGTGTTTTTGGTTTTAAATCTGTAAATTAAACTTTGTTTTAAATCAAGCTCTTTTTTGTTTGAACAATAAAAATAATAAACATTAATCTTTTACATTTCTTTAAGCTATTTTTTTTACAGTCGTATCTTAGCAAATAATAAAAAATAACACTTATATTATTTTTAATACTTCTATAAGGGAAGTCTTTTTTGAAATAATATATTAAATATAATTGGACAAGAAGTTACGTAACTGGGATAGTTTTTAAATTTTTATTTGAGAGGCAACTATTGTGTTGATGTAAAATATACAGTTATAAGGATTTTCACTTAGCTTTGTAAATTTAGGCCGTTGTAGTGATTTTAACTCTCCAATGCCAAAAAAAAAATTTAAAAAACATTTGACAAACATATTTAAACACTTTGAAAATAAACATTTATGCAAAATATAATCAAATATAATATATTTCTGTAAAGTATTAAATGTAGTCAAGTTTCTTATTTATACTAAAACAGAAAGTCCTGTATCATAAAAGGAACATTTTTATATCAATTCGAGGATTTCACTTGAAACCACTTCTAGCAGATTCCGATCGGTCGCATATGCTGTTTTTCTTCTGCTTTTATTGAAATTCACATTTTTAGCAGAAGACTTTGTGTGAAAGAAAAGTAATTACGTCTTTATTTTCTTAGAATTTATATAATGTTTTGTTTGATCTATACAATTATTAAACTCAAATGACCTTGTAACGATGTAGGTAACCCACTTTCCGGTTTACGACATCCGGTTGTGCATGCGCACATAACCTGCTCACTGAAATATTAACGTTATTATTTTTAAATTATTATTCAACATGGGAAAAGTGAGTTTTTTTTTTACAAAGTCGTCACCATTTATCAAGGCCAGGAAGCCACTCAGGAATAAGGGTTATTGCAAGCACATTACGCTAGTGTGGAGATTTGATGAAGTGTTTACTTAAGGGGCGGTTCATTAGGAATTTGTTAACGTTGGACTTGAACACATCCAAGTTATAGTAAGGTTGGGAGCAGGCAGACGGAACAGAGTTCCACAGGCATGCAGTTCTAAGAAACAAGCTTTTTTAAATTAACTTAAACATAATACAGAAATGAACGATGTAAAAAAAAGCAGACAGTATTAATAATTGTTTATTTGGATAATTTAAACGCGAAAAAAAGCACAATTGGGACGCTGAAATATTAACCTTATTATTTCGAAATTATTATTAACACTGGTAAGAGTGGGGTTTAAAATAATTTAAAATAATACAGAAATTAACGATGTAAAAAAGCAGATATATCTAAATTTGAATTTAACTATAATAAGTATTATGGTATCTGTTCAGTGCACATTTACCTATAAGTATGGCCAGCCACTTATAATTCAGTAATTGTATTTTTTTCTCAAAAATAATGAATTATAATAAACAGAACGATTCATAGAAATTTATCTATATCATTTTTTTTCATTTTAATATACTTTCATAGAAATGTTTCTGTTATGTAAAAAAAACTATTTTCTTTACGTCACAAGTGTCACGCTCTTACATGAATTCCATAGCTAATATAACATACTGACCCAACGGGTCACGGGTAGTCTAGTAAAAATTACAATTCTTCAACAACTTGCGTCGCACTGTCCTCTTTTTATTTTATTTTATTGTGAAGTTTATATCTGGCCATGAAAGAAAAACGAATATTTGACAAAATTAATTTCATAACAATGTAGTATTTATATACAACATTGTTATGAAATTAATTTTTAATTTAATTAACTGTGAAGTATCGTTGGTGTTAGTGTTCGAAATCAATACCGTGGGAATTGAACATTCGAACCAGGCAAACATGTTAATACAACAAATCAAACCATTTGTTGTGTTATTTACATAAATGTTTAGTGGCTATTCGTTAAAGCCCAGCAAGTAAAAATGTATAACAAGGGAGGAAAATGTCTGCTCAATCAACAAAGTACATTGGATGGGGAAAGATAGAAGAACTAAGGTCATCCCGTGATCGGTGATTAATTTACTTATATGAATCAACCAGACATTTCAAAGAAAGTCAAATAATTCAATACGTAAAAATTCCGTGGAACATTATAATTAAAAAAATAACTTTATGAAAACACGCATTATCCGATAAACATTCTATAGCTAAATTTAAAGTCAATCAGTAAATTAGTTTTTTTTTTTTTAAGATTATACATTCGAGTCATATGAACAATTACATTTTTATTTGTGTATTTACGTAAACTAGCAGACGGTCTGGGGACGCGTGGTTGTAAATTATGCTTAAATATAATATTATAATTTATTCAGATTTTGCATTTATTATTATAAAAATATCCACTATTGATTAATATATTGTACATAATATATAGTAGCCATTTTAAAAGTTAAAAGTTAAATATGATTTAGCTCTCATCAGCTAGAATCTAAACTAAATTATTTAGCGATCTGTTGGAATTTGCTAACATTTTTACCTTGGGCCACATAAATATCAAAATTATAAAAATTAATCTGGTTAACCTCATATATGTATATCTGCACATGTGTAGAACATAATAACTATTTCGAACTTTTCCTCCCAAGATTACATATTTTTTTCACTTTTGACAAAATATCAACTATTTTTCGAGTAAGAGAAAACAAACTGTTTTCCTCCATAAGTCCTAATATTCTATCTATTGAAGTTTTAAGATTACATATCCTAAAATAAGTTGCATGGTAGAGACCGTTCCGCACGCACACACCAACAAATGTACTTTTGTAATAAACGAGTCACCAATGCCCAATAGCAACTTGAGGATAAAAGTTAATAAATGTACGGTGGTTGAACAGGAAGAACAGCAAAGTAATCGCTAGTAATGGATACCGGGTATATGTTGAATATTAAAGGGGTTCAATAAGAATATGTTTGCAATAAACTTGAAGTCAACCGTATTTTAGTCAACCGGAAAGCAGACCAGCAGAACAGAACCCCAAAGGTGAGCAGTTCTATAAAGACGCCAGGTTCATAGAATATGTGTTTAGACTTAGGCACAGATAAAGAGTGGGGAAGATTGTACATAATAGTTGTAGCAAGACGAGTGCTCTTATATAACTGTGGCACTGTGGTGGCCATAGATTAAAGTTCAGATGAGCATCTACTATGAAAATATAGATAAAGTAGACAGGCTCGCAACGTCCCTTTTTCGGGAACTTTCACTTCGGTCCCAGCTAATTCATTACGTTCCAGATTACAATATTTTTAAATCCACACCAACGCATCAAACCAACGCGTTTAACTCAAAATACACATAAATGGCACATTCATTTGCGAATCGAAGTCATCCTATCATCCACCAGCCTTTCAGTTGCAAGATTTTGTTTAATGACGAATACTATAGTATACAACAAAAATAAACTGTATAAATATCGCCCGTATAACATCTGTAAACGGTTAAATATAGCATGTAGCAGTAAATTATGGAAGTATGACGTTGAAAATAGTTCAGAGACAATTAACTATGATTATGTTATTCCTACATCTAGGTACCTAGACAAGGGAGCTAGTCAATGTGTCATAATGATATGGGACAATATGGTAAAGGAATCAGCGTTTAGAAATTTATATGCCAAATGATATTGAGTTTAACAGAGATGAGAGGAAAAGAACGAAATCCAAAGTCTAATGTTTGAGGACCTTATGAGAGATCTCCGTCATTCTTATAAGTATTGGTAGCAGCCGAGGTCCTTAAAGAGTTTAAAACAACCTGGCAGATTGAACCACAAAAAAACGCATGAAACACAGGTTGTTATGCCTAATGATTATGGCAAGGACAACAGAATATTCTTTTCATTGTTTTGACTCGAGTATGTATCCGTATATATCTTTTATGCTGTTATATACGATGATGTGGTTTTCGGTGTATTAACTATCGACCTGTGTCAAATATATACTCGAGAGTCAAAACAATGAAAAAAATATTCTGTTGGCATAGCCCTTCTAATGATACATTATCTAAATGTATTTCGTTAAAACTCGTCGGCTTAACATTTATAGGCAATATCAATTGGAACAAAAAAACTGTGGAATTGACAAATCTGCTGTGAATAAAGTGGGCTCATTCTGCCGTGTTTGAAGATTATTCACACCCGAAAATATACTGTCCATCTACAAAGCTACTCTTAGCCTCTGCCTAGAGTATCGTTGCCACATATGGGCTGGTGCATCTGCAACCAGTCATTCCCTTTTAGGCAGGGTTTAAAAACGAGTCGCCAATTTGATACGTTCTCCAAAAGCAAGTTAAGTCTGATTTTTGTCCCACCGCCGGAATGTGGCATTCCTGAGTCTGTTTAACAAGTATTTTCATGAAATGTACTTATATGAACTCAAAACATTTGTACTTTAAATAGACCCCCTCACGACAAACCCGACTAGTAGCCAAATCCCATCCCTACATTGTAGATATCACTAGATGCCGACAAACATCTTACTCAAATAGCTTTTTTTCACTCAAACTGCTAGAATTTCCACATGCATCTCTGACTGTACTTATATGCAAAAGTTCATGTGTAATGTAAACAGACATGTCGCTACCCAACTTCTTACAGAATATTTACGTAAACTTGATCCCAAATAGTTTTCCTCTGAATCACAGGGTTACCGTGTCTTGTTTGAGATGAGAATAACAAGAAATATATAAATATACAAAAATATTTTCCACCAGAGTCCTGTCAGAAGATTACTATCTTTTGATCTCATACTTTTCTGGAGTGAGTAGCCTTAAAAGGAAATGGCTTTTCAAGCAAGTTAGCCCTGCCAATAGAAACATCCGGGACAAATGGGTAGTACCTTAGGAAGATACTAATTAATCATCACAGCAGTATATATGTCTTGCAAATATTTTAGCTTTTTAATGCTTTACAACGAATATAAATATGATTATTCAATTTCGCCGGGTGTTTGTTTAAAAAAAACCGAAGCCTTGACGCGCAGTTGGAAAACAAAGTGTGAAAAAAAAAGTGAGACGTTTAACGGCAGGTGCCCGTTTTTGACGAAATAATGAGATCAACTTTGAGTACGGGACAGTGTTTTATTTACCGCGAGTCTGTTCGCTTCTTTTTTTATAGGAAAAAGCTTAATGCACATGCGGCGATCGAAAAATCTTGTAATATTTATCTTTTGAAAGTCGGGAAAATTAAATAGACAGGCGACCCCGATTGCTAACTCGTAGATGTTATCATTTAGGCGTGATATAAAACGTTTTAAGAAGAAGTGAGTCCACCGATCGCGTCTCGGAAAAAAGAGCCTTCCTTGGACATACACAAAAAGCGAACATACATACATACATACACACATTTTCGCTTTTATATTTATAGATGAAGAGTTGAACAATCTTTAATTGACAGTTAAGGAAACGTATACTATTTATTTGTATTTGTTTATTTTTTATTTAGCGAATGAATCCAAAACCTAACACAAATCAATTCCAAATGGTATAAAACATAAATCACCGGAGATAGTGGTCACTGGATACAATTTCTCTGCATATCTTCATTCAGTTAACCTTTATGAGTTGAAAATTGATTATGGCGGCTTCTCTAAACAGCAGCAAGACTACCCCTGTCAATGTGTCCAGGTTATATGCCTTGAATTTGCAATGTATAGCTTAACGAAAACATGTATTTTAGCTCTCGAATTTTTAAAATCGAGAATTTATTGAATTCTTATCATATCTTGACGCACCTTGTAAAGTTGTACACACACACACATATGAGTATTATGTATGTCTGTATATATATATATGTATATATATATATATATATATATATATATTAAATGAACCCTTTTTCGAGGTCAACGGCCAACTAGCCCTGTGTGTATTTACGTGTATTTATATATGTGTTGAAGTGGAGAGGGCTCCCGTAAGCCGTGGTGAAGGCAATCCTTCTAGAAGCAAATTTCTGATTAAAAAAAAACATAAAGCAGGAGACCAGTACCCGCATCAAGCTGGTCTTCAGTTGCTGGCTATCTTACTCTTGCTTGTTGCTGGATCTGAGCATTTTGAATAGAGAGAGCGATTTGGCTGTCGTATAAAGCTAAGACTCTTTAACATTATTTTTGCATAGATACTCCCTCAGACATCTGCCTACAAAAATGGTCATGTGGCGATGAAACAGCTGTAATGCGTGGAGGCTTGAAATGCTGGAAGCATATAATAATTGATCTCAATGACCGTCTTCAGTGTAATGCCTGCTTGAGCGTGTGAATTTGCTGGGAGGACTAAAAAAATGTAATTTTTGGGCTCATGGATTTAAGTGTCTGAGGGAGTGCCACTCGTCTGACAAGACGTTGTAATCATTATCATCATATATATTAATATTTATATCACTGTATATATATATATATATATATATATATATATATACATATATATATATATGTATAGTGTGCGTGTGCACACACGCTTGCATATATTTTTGTATTTTTGTTTGCTTCATCTTCTGTGTTTGTATTTTTTAGTCTCAAAAATTCTTTGAGTTTATCTTTTAATCATAGACAAAAATTCCAAGTGAAAGTGTTTTTCTTAATTTCAGTGTAATTAAAGATATAAGATTCAGATACGATTTCCACAGACTTTTTTTATTATTTTTGCCAAGATCTTTATCTAAGTTATCGTTCGATACATTATTTCTTCTGCATTTGCTTTCTTTTCTACCGATCTCTTTTTTCTTCTAGATGTCACTATAAAAATCTAAATTTTAGACAAGTTTCATAAGATTTACTTATTATAGTATTTGTTACATTATGTTATTTAATGTAAGCAGATAAGAATATAATTCAGAAAATTCAATAAAATGGTGACCCGACGTTGCCAGAAATGGAATAATCATCAGCGAATGTTTCACACTTATATATTTTTATTGTCATCACGATTTGTGAAATCATCCATTTTTTTTTAATCAAATCGATTGGTAGGTTCTCTAGTTAAAGACACCCTACAGTGTACCTCGAGAAAACTTCACACGGCCTGATATAGCCTACAATTCACTGTTGAATATCTGCTGTTTATTTATAACAACATCTGTAAATAATAGCTTTATTTTAATGTTAAAATGTAAAAGCCAAGTATAATGGTTCAATTGTGCTCTCAATAGTAATACTTATTTCAGACGCGTCCCTGTTTTATCCAAAAATCAACTGTTGATTTTAGGACATTATTTTTCCAACCACTTGAATTAAATTTATACTTACAAATAAAGTATCCTGGATCCCTTGTGCTCTAAAAATAATAATTTATTTCAAACATGCTCCTATAAAAAAAATAATATGCAGTTGATATTATATGGCGAACTTTTCTTCTTGTATGGTAATATAACTACTCAAATGCAGTTGCGTGTTAGGTGGTAATTTTGTTCAAATTCGCCTGTTCCTTATTTCATCAGATCATTCCGATTTTTGGATTCTATATATTTATAGAGGACATTTCGATAATACCATATTTAAGAACATTGACAGATGCATATAGGTGCATTTTTGTATAATTTCATATAAATCGGCTTAGCAGTTTCATGCTCTTTAAGAAACCGCCTAATACACAGTCAGTTTTTTTATATCTGTAGAAATTGTAAAATTACCTATAAATGATTGTTATAACTCTTTACCTTTTAGTAACAGCTTGAGAAAATGCTATGTTTTAAAATCAATATAATAATCTCAATTCCAGTTGACACTATCCGATGTGTTCTCACGCAGTATAAACTGAATGCAATGTTATATACTGCAAATGATTTTATTTATATGAAATTCAGAAGTAGGTATCTTATGTGTGTTATGTCTTACTATGAAGACATTCCCAAAAATAAACTCTTATTTTTAACTCAACACGTTGAGGACCCACAAAGGCAGTTGTGGTGCCATTAAAACGAGCGATGTCTCTGTTTCTGAGTTGAATTTTTCACATAGTCAACACTATTATCAAAACCGTTGTGCGCACCAATGAACGATGGTTGTGGATGGGCGTTGATGACACGCTGTCATACAAGGGCAGTTCCCAAATTATATCCTCTTATTTTCTTATTCAAAAAGTTGAATAGTTACGAAAACATGAGCTGTACTGTTAAAACAAGTGATTTGCTATGATGCGTAATTACTTTTTACTACATAGTCATTACGATTTTCAATAATATTTTATATGCATTCTACGAATCTCTGCTTTTGACATACGTCAATGACAGGGATTGCTTCCATAGAGTATCACCTGGTCAACTGAGAGATTAATTCGTAGGGTCATGACTGCTTATGTTCCGTAAGAACAATGCAATTTGTAATCGTAACTGATGCATTAAGGTAGAATGAAGAATACAAGGGAGTATTTTTTTTTATTCTACAGAGTACTAAATTAGTTGGTAAGACTAAGTACTATCTTACGTAATTAAATAAACACTCTGCTATATGATAAGAATAATAATAAAAAGAAAAAGCTAGAAGTAGGAGAAATGTTTCGTGGAATTTTATTAGTGTTGGAAACTATATAACGCCTAAGTTAATAAATAGCGCCAGGATATTTCCACTACATAACATATCCATATATACTAACTTCCACCTCATACTCGCGGTAAACATATATGTATAAAAATAGTGTCTTCGTATTTCACTGATAAATATATTGAAATAAATATTTTCTATCATCCCAATTCATGCACGTTTGCAGATAAAGCCACACTCAAAGGGAATAAAATAATGTTTGTGCTACATAACTGAAAATATGTAGCACTACCTACTTGGCCTTTTGGGCAAGATCAAAGTGTAGTATCTGTCCGACAGATACTGCAAGCTATGACTAGCTATGACTAGCAAAGACAAGATGTGGGGGCAGCCCCACATGCCTGACCATTAACCAGCTCCCATTTCCCACCTCTCGGGAGCTGGTCCCCTTTTCCCCTTCCCCCTCCCTTCACTCCTCACATTAAAAATCGGACTTGTGCCTAATTTGCTCGGTGGGGGAGCAAATAAATACCATCTGTTCCGACAGATACTGCAAGCTATGACTAGCAAAGACCAGATGTGGGGGCAACCCCACATGCATGACCATTAACCAGCTCCCTTTTCCCACCTCTCGGGAGCTGGTCCCCTTTTTCCCTTCCCCCTCCCTTCACTCCTCACATTAAAAATCGGCCTTGTGCCTAATTTGCTCGGTGGGGGAGTAAATAAATACCATCTGTTCCGGCAGATGCTGCAAGCTATGACTAGCTATGACTAGCAAAGACCAGATGTGGGGGCAGCCCCACATGCCTGACCATAAACCAGCTCCCATTTCCCACCTCTCGGGAGCTGGTCCCCTTTTTCCCTTCCCCCTCCCTTCACTCCTCACATTAAAAATCGGCCTTGTGCCTAATTTGCTCGGTGGGGGAGCAAATAAACACCATCTGTCCGACAGATACTGCAAGCTATGACTAGCTATGACTAGCTATGACTAGCAAAGACCAGATGTGGGGGCAGCCCCACATGCCTGACCATTAACCAGCTCCCATTTCCCACCTCTCGGGAGCTGGTCCCCTTTTCCCCTTCCCCCTCCCTTCACTCCTCACATTAAAAATCGGCCTTGTGCCTAATTTGCTCGGTGGGGGAGCAAATAAATACCAGCTGTTCCGACAGATACTGCAAGCTATGACTAGCAAAGACCAGATGTGGGGGCAACCCCACATGCATGACCATTAACCAGCTCCCTTTTCCCACCTCTCGGGAGCTGGTCCCCTTTTTTCCCTTCCCCCTCCCTTCACTCCTCACATTAAAAATCGGCCTTGTGCCTAATTTGCTCGGTGGGGGAGTAAATAAATACCATCTGTTCCGGCAGATGCTGCAAGCTATGACTAGCTAGGACTAGCTATGACTAGCAAAGACCAGATGTGGGGGCAACCCCACATGCCTGACCTTTAACCAGCTCCTATTTCCCACCTCTCGGGAGCTGGTCCCCTTTTTCCCTTCCCCCTCCCTTCACTCCTCACATTAAAAATTGGCCTTGTGCCGTATTTGCTCGGTGGGGGAGCAAATAAATACCATCTGTTGCGGCAGATGTTGCACTTAAGATAATTTGTACCAGTCAATGGAGGGGAAACCCTCTATACTGGGGCAATTATTATTTTTGGTAACCAGAGTGCCCCCTTTTTGCGTACTTTAAGGGGAGCTGGTTTTAACCTCACATTAAAAACGGCCTTGTGCCTAATTTGCTTAGTGGGGGAGCAAATAAATACCATCTGTTCCGGCAGATACTGCAAGCTATGACTAGCTATGACTAGCAAAGACCAGATGTGGGGGCAACCCCACATGCCTGACCATTAACCAGCTCCCTTTTCCCACCTCTCGGGAGCTTATCCCCTTTTTCCCTTCCCCTCCCTTCACTCCTCACATTAAAAATCGGCCTTGTGCCTAATTTGCTCGGTGGGGGAGCAAATAAATACCATCTGTTCCGGCAGATGCTGCAAGCTATGACTAGCTATGACTAGCAAAGACCAGATGTGGGGGCAACCCCACATGCCTGACCTTTAACCAGCTCCCATTTCCCACCTCTCGGGAGTTGGTCCCCTTTTTCCCTTCCCCCTCCCTTCACTCCTCACATTAAAAATCGGCCTTGTGCCTAATTTGCTCGGTGGGGGAGCAAATAAATTCCATCTGTTCTTCAGATGCTTTTTAAATAAACAGAAAAGAGGTTTGCCTTTTTCTGTTGGTCTTGGCCTTCGGGTCAGGATCAAAGTGTAGTATCTGTTCCGGCAGATACTGCAAGCAAAGACCATATGTGTGGGCAACCTCACATATAAGACCTTGGTCAATGTAGGGGCAACCCTTCATACCAATTGTCACTATCCAACTCCCCTACTCCCCGGGGAGTTGGTCCCCATTTCCCCTTCACTCCTCACATGAAAAATCGGCTTTGTGCCTAATTTGCTCGGTGGGGGGAGCAAATAAATACCATCTGTTCTTCAGATGCTGCACTTCTATTTCTTGTTCTCTTTCAGTGGAGGAGAAATCCTTCACGACTGAGACAATTTTTATTTTTGTACCTTTTCTCCACGTTTAAAAACGACCCTGGTATCTAACTCTGTCCCGTGGGGAGGCATAGTAAATAGGTACATAACTGAAAATAATTACTATTTATATATTGTTATTGAATAGGGGTATTAAATGGTTAGTACAACAATACAAATATCCATGTGCAATCTTGTTTTATTGGTCCTGGATATGACCTTAAACTATATCTGATGGTAGGTGGGCAGCTTGCTGGTTTTGAGGAGTTTCGAGCCACCCTTTAACTGGCATTGCTCCCAGGTCCACTCTGACCCAGAGTGATAGTACATGTTATTGGCCCAACTATGAGTTAAATAGAAACCGCCTTGAAAAAAATATATTCTATTAAAAAGGTTTTCTTCAAAATCACTTGATCCGTCATTAAATAACCTGAAAAGGGTTGATATGCCGTAAAACAAAAAAAAAACTTGTTGTATTATTATTATTATTATTATTATTATTATTATTATTAATAATATTTATATTGTTTTGATTTACTCGCTTGAAATTCTCACAATTGTTATGACCAGAGAGTATTCACTGCAAACAACCGGTGGTATTCATTGTAGTTTGTGAGAAATCACGTGTCTCTAGATTCCAAGAAATCATAATCTTTTGATAACATTGGCATTATCAAACAGCCGCTTCCAATTGACTTATCAGTGAAATGATCATTGTATTTTAATATTATTTCGGTTGCAAAACCTCTCTATAATGTACCAGTTCTCCTCAGATTTATCCAGTACAATAGTAACAGATAAAATAACAGATAACTGCAATTTATCTCACAACTTTCGGATGTTATAATCATGCCCAAATTAATTTTATTTTCTTTTGTTGGATTGATGGCTACTATTTCTTCAGATCAGTTAGGGCAAAGTAGATTAATTAATTGATATAATAATTAAATTAATAATTTTACGCTATGAATTGTAAATATCAACTTAAAGGAATAAACTGTAAGATGGTCAACATCACGAAATGTTTAATATAGACTTTCGTCATTTTTGATGATGTAACTATAGCGCTTTAACTTATAATACTCTCAATTGTGTGTATTTCCAAGATCAATATCAGCATTAGCTTAGATAAACCCTAATTACAATATCCATATATAGTATTTTTCTCCTATGTTTACTAAATACCACAATAGAAACAAAAACATAAAGTACCGCTTTAGTAAACATTATATTATCATTAGGTAAATAACAGTACTAGTAAAAGAATAGATACATCACAAAGGAACACAGTTGTTTAAAAAAGAATATTAAATAAAACACCGTAATACGAATTTAGTCTGACGAATTCGTACGGGAATGAAACACAAAATTTATTTTGTAGCTTAAATTCAAAAAAAAAAATATTTCCAGAACTACTAGGTACTTATTACTTGCTACAGCATTATATATATATATATATATATATATATATATATATATATATATATATATATATATATATATATATATATATATATATATGCACGTTTCATTGGAGAGCATAGACAGCTCGTTTTTGTTTCTCTTACAATATTTTTTTTTATTGACGGACTAGTTCATTCTGTTCAAGTTAGAATGCAATTTGCGGAATTCACGAACGTTTTCAACCCCGTAAGGTCATCATCAGGCGAGTGATAAAAAATAAAAATTAAAAAAATGAATTAGCAAGCAAGTTGTTTTGTAATGCGGCACATTTCTTTTTATACTTGAACAGAATGTCCAGAAACCAGCCGTCAAAATGAGAAAAAAATGGATTGTACGAAAAGCAAACTAAAGTTGTTTCTACTATTCAATGAAGGGTACATAAGAGAAGAAAATGCTGCCTAAGTATACTAATTTCATCATATGTATGTATATATATATATATATATATATATATATAGTAATTTATAAAATGGCGATAAAGCTACACTGAAGGGATGAAACGCCGAATATTCAGTGTAGCTTAATCGCCATATATATTTCATAACTTACTAACTAACTCTACCTACGTATTGAGCACTTTTGAAGTAAATACTTAAAGTTTACGCATAAATCTATACTTTCCTCTCTTTTTTTTAAATTTATACTCCATTTGCTAATACACTTTTCGTAAAAACATCAATACATAAACTTCTACACTACCAACATAAATAAATAACCCCGAAAATATGTGTTTATAATTGCATTACAAATAAATAATCAACACGACAATAAAACGTAGTTTTACTGTGTACGTTTTCAGCATCCCAGTTGTTTTTATTTCGCATTTAAATTATACGATATACTAAAATTTGAATTTAACTTTAAATATTATGGCATCTGTTCAGTGCACAATTACCTATAAGTATGGCAAACCACTTAAAATTCAATAACTGTAAGGTTTTTTTTTTCTAAAATAAACAATTATAAACAGAACGACTCATAGAAATCTATCTATATTCTTTATTTCATTTTACTATACTTGTTTTTGTTATGTCCCACAAAACTATTTTCTGACGTTATATTAATTAATATAACATAGTGACCCAATGGGTCACGGGTAGTCTAGTATCCGTATAAAATTATATTTATCCTTACATGACTTGAAACTATATCATTTTAACGATATCTCTGATACAATATGTAATAATTATTTGTACAAAATTAAACACTTTCGTATATATACATAAATAAATTTAAAAGCATTAGTCAACAATAAAAATAGAAAAGTGTAGATTTTTATAAAGCTTATATGTAATCACAGATAATCTTTCTATATTATTACGATAAATCCCCGCTTGTAAATAATATATTACTGCAAGGATGGTACTATCGTTACTTTAAGTTTTGGGCTAAAATGGTCGTTGAAACATCTACGAACAGCATTTAAGTGATTGAATAGTTTAGATACTCGTATGACTGTTGATATGTGAAAGGAAGGAATGTGTATTGTAAACAGTGACCTATTTATGAGTAGATGGCATTTTCTTTTGATGATTCTGAATACATATATATATATATATATATATAGATAGATAATATATATATAGATATATATGTATGCATTATATGTAATATATATATATTATATATATATAATATAGATGTATAATATACGCAATATATATAATATATATTATACATATGTATATTATATATAATATATAATATATATATTATAATTATATTATCCTAGCAAAAAAAGATTAAAAGTGTGGGGTCTGCGTAAGCGCCCGGTCCACAAAGTATGGAAATAAAAAATTTAAAAATAAAAAAAACGTTTATAAGTATTTTTGATATAGATGTGCATAAGAATACTTTGATAAGTATATTTTAACTTAAATAGGGGTGGTACAATAAAATTGTAGGGTCTGCGTTCGTTCCTGGCCTCCATAGAATGGAAATAGGCACAAACTTTAATAAAGAATTTTCATATCTATCTGCGTAAGTATACTTTGATAATTATGTTTCAGTATGAAGAAATATGGTATAATAAAATTATGGGGTGTTCGTTCGCGCCTTACCTCCATAGAATGGAAATATATCACAAAGTTTAACAAGGTATTTTAATATAGATCCAGAGAATACTGTGATAAGTGTTTAAGTGTGAACAGGTATGGTATAATACATTATGGGGTTTATCTTTTTTTTTTACTTTCATCATATTTTGCTTTGGTGTTGATACATCCCCTCAACTTCGAAGCTATCTCTTTACAACCCTTCCTTTTCATTTCATAACATATCATACTTTCATAAACCATTTTCTGTAGGCTGTTTTTGAACCCAGTCAAGTACGCGTACTTTTGCTAGTATAGATATATGTATATATATATATATATATATATATATATATATATATATATATATATATATGTAACCTATTTGTATATGCATGTTTGTTTTAATACAGTATTTCTGAGCCCCTTTCTTTTCGCAAATAAACATCCATGTACTGAAAGGTCAAATTTCTTCCGTGTAAAGGTTACACGCTTATGTATAGAATATGGATGCAGATTCTCAGCTGGAGATGAATAGGAATGTCGTGAGAAATTATGCAATTTGAAAAGAACTCCAGTATCTTCATTTCGTGATATAAGATTCGTAAAACTGGTGGTGGTTCTGTCATAACGGTTACTGTGTTAAAATAATACTGATAAGTAGATAAGTAATGCGTTAATTATATGAAGGAAAAAAATCATATTTTCCAACCTGCTGTTTTGAAGATTAACCGTGTTAGATTTCTGCGTAGGTAATTCGTTTTGTCGTGAAGGTCTAGGATATAGGTAACTAAAAATATGAGGAGCATAACTCCGGTCAAAGTTTTCTCTTCATCTAAACCATATTCGAAAATATATTTCTTGATTACTATTACAAAAGGCGCGAACGAACACCCCATAATTTTATTATACCATATGGCTTCATACTGAAACATAATTATCAAAGTATACTTACACAGATAGATATGAAAAGTCTTTATTAAAGTTTGTGCCTATTTCCATTCTATGGAGGCAAGGCGCGAACGCAGACCCCACAATTTTATTATACCATCCCTATTTACTATTTATTGGCCTTTTGGCTAAGATCAAAGTGTAGTATCTGTTCCGGCAGATACTGCAAGCTATGACTAGCTATGACTAGCTATGACAAGCAAAGACCAGATGTGGGGGCAACCCCACATGCCTGACCTTTAACCAGCTCCCATTTCCCACCTCTCGGAAGCTGGTCCCCTTTTTCCCTTCCCCCTCCCTTCACTACTCACATTAAAAATCGGCCTTGTGCCTAATTTGCTCGGTGGGGGAGCAAATAAATACCATCTGTTCCGGCAGATACTGCAGCAAAGACCCTATGTGGGGGCGACCCCGCAGATAAGACCTTGGTCAATGTAGGGGCAACCCTTCATACCAATTGTCACTATCCAGCTCCCCTACTTCCCTGGGGGTTGGTCCCCATTTCCCCTTCACTCCTCACATTAAAAATCGGCCTTGTGCCTAATTTGCTCAATGGGGGAGCAAATAAATACCATCTGTTCTTCAGATGCCGCGCTTCATTTTCTTGTTCTCTTTCGGTGGAGGAGAAATCCTTCACGACTGAGACTATTTGTATTTTTGTACCTTTTCTCCACGTTAAAAAAACGACCCTGGTGTC
>NC_136498.1:46250227-46257727 GCF_053919585.1 Euprymna scolopes
GGTAAAAAAAAAAATTATAAATCTTACATCTCAGCCAATTTTTGGTCCAAACATTTGAATTTTTGCATAGCGTGTATTCGTTCATAGGGCAAATTTTTAATCGGTTTCTGACTGATAATTTTTCTACCAAGAGGTCAAAGCTAAACAGATTTGACCTTTGCGGTCTCTAGCTAACTAATCAGCCAATTTTTAGTCTAAACATTTGACATTTCATATCATTCAGACATGCAGCAAAATTTTAATCAGTATCTGAGCGAAAATTTGGCTGCCAAAAAGTCAAAGTTCAAAGAGTTGACATTTACAGAATCTATCAATCTCCTTTTCCGATTTTTGGTATAAAACACTTGAAATTTTAGATGTTAGTTACCTGGTCAGGAGTCTAACTTTTAATTAATTAATTAATATATATATATATATATATATATATATATATATATATATATATATAAAAAGTTATGAATAGTGGATAACGCCCGAGCAAAGCTGGGTTGAACTGCTAGTCTTTAATAAACAATATGATCTTCAATATTTTTATTCCTGGAATAACGCTGGTTTAAAATTCGAACTGTTGACAACACAAGTGGATTTCTATCTAAGACTGAAGCACTTTACTTGTTGGCTCGCCACGATAAATAACTGCTATGCAGCGATTTAATAACATTATCCATGAACTTCCCAAAGTAAAATGGTGATAGAAATATGAAACATTTCACAATAAGAAATATTGCGAAATTTCCCTCCCTTGAGATATTGAAGACTTTCTAAACTTATTATATGTCTAAATGAAAGTTATTTTCCTTACGTTTATATATAACTGACACGTTGGTTGACTTTTTACGTGCTCGATCTGAATAATTTGCCGCATGTTTTCAATATTTCAATGGGTTAGTCAATAACATAAAGTATGTATTAATGATAATAAACAAGAAATTTACATAGTTTTTTTTTTAATTTATTTAGCCGGTAATTGTGAGTTTAATGTTTCAGGTATCTTAACTCCCCCTCTCGCTCTCATTCTTTCACGCTCTCTCATTTCGTCTATCTACGCTTTTCTCTTTATATATATATATATATATATATATATATATATATATATATATATATATATATATATATATATATATATATATATATAAAGTGAAAGTGTTAGTGTGTGTATTTGTGTGTCTGTGTACATTTCCCTACGCAATAACTGTCAATTTTTAGTCTACAGACTCGAAATTTAATATACAGGTAACTGAGATTTGGGAAAATCGAGGTGATCTGTTTTTGGTCAGAAATTTGGCGATTAAGGGGTCAAAATTCAACGATTTGACCTTTGAGAACTCTACCAAACTCTTCAGACAATTTTGGGTCTAAACACTTGAAATTTTAGATATAGGTTTTTTGGGCATGGATCTAACTTAATAACTTGATCTGAGCCCAAAACAATAAATTTTAAGATGTTATAATAGGGGTAAAAGTTTTTTAAAAATTGACTTCTGCGGTCTCTTCCAAATTACTCAGACAATTTCTGGTCCAAATATTTGAAATTTTACATAAAGAGTATTCAGTGAAATGGCAAGCTTTTTCATCAGTTTGAGTCGAAAAAATTTAGTTACCAATATATATATATATATATATATATATATATATATATATATATATATATTATTCCTTAATTGGAATTTATTTTTGAGATGAGCATTATATATTAATTTATTTCTATTTCGGACTATTATTCTCATCTTTATTAGTTGTTGTTTTTAATCTTTTATTGGTTTTGTTTATTCACAACGTTTCGGTCAACTATTCCTCTGGCCTTCGTCAGGTGGTAACCGCGACGGATAGGAACTTCGAATCTCCTAACTGCATTCTCAGCCATCACTGCCATCCGAAGTTGTTGTCGTCTCACCACATTTTGGCCAATTAATCTCTGGCACGCTTTGGGTGGGATTGAAACCGCTATCTTCAGACAATGTTCATCTGAAACTGTAGAAATTCAACGTCTCCAGCAACTGCGCCACGGGCCCCGAAGGGCGATCAAGGTTGGATTCTTTGATCTTATAAATCCACGTTTATTTATCTGATCTTTCATAGTCGGGTCCGTACCGATTGGTGTATATATATATATATATATATATATATATATATATATATATATATATATATATATATATATATATATATATATATATATATATATTATTCCTTAATTGGAATTCATTTTTTAGTTTTTTTATATATATATATATATATAGTATGTATGTATGTCTGTTTGCATGTCTGCCTTAAACTTTCAATAGAGGCAACGGATTTTACCAAGATCAGTAGCGTTTTAAGGTTCGATCATTCATACAACAAATATCGAAAAATTGGCGACAAACATTAATATCTTCACCTTCAATTACGCACTTTTCTACAGGGGGGGTCAGTTTTTTCGCCAATATTTTTGAAAAATATCTTTTCCTTTAGATTATCTAGCCTTAATTTTTAAAAATGTCGCTTTCAGTTTGGCGGTGGTCGTAACAGCATAAACGTTAGGTTTTACCTCGAGCCTGCCTTCCTACTACCACTTCTTTTCTCAACATACAACCGGGCAACGCCGGGCGCCCATGCTAGTATATATATATGTATATATATATATATATATATATATATATATATATATATATATATATATATATATATACTACCAACGAGATCCAACGTTACCCAGGATTGAATAAGCATCATCAAATGTTCCACACTTCTAATAATTTCATTTTAATCGATGAAATCGCCCATTCGTCAAGAAAATAGATCGATTGACAGATATATTCAGGAACACACCGCGGTAGACCAGGAGACAGCTTACATGCTTGCTACACTGACTTAATCCACAATTCATTATAGTCTACATTGCACTATATGAAAGCTAATGTTTATTTTATGAAAAAAAATATCTTCACAGAAGTTGTTTGGTTTTTGGTAGAAGTAAGATATATGAAACTAAACGATTTCCAAGTAGGAAGGATTTACAAAAGGTAAGCGGTGTCGTAGCTCAGCCAAAGGAAAATCATAAACCGAAAAGAGAAACTAGTGATATATTTTTTGTGCTGAAGAGATTGAAAGGACCAGAGGATAACGAGTTATACTAGATTGTGGAATCGATAGTATTCTCTGAAAAGCCAGGAAAATGTGATCCGCTTATTACCTATATAGGTTGAGTATTATTCGATCTAAGGGCACACCTACTTCTTATACGTGTTGAAAGTGCGGTAATCTCTGCATGATCAAACTATTTTCCATTAATGTTTTGTTGTGTAACTCTACTAATTAAGGTCTAGAGTTAGGGTTAATACAAGAAGCTTTCTATAGAGAATTTAGACTTTGAAAATTGAAAACCCTGGTCTCTATCATGAAAAAGGAAGAAACATCATTTTCGGGGATTAAAATTAAAAAGACTCTTTCATTTAATTGCACAAAATTATCTAGTTCAAAAATAGAGTAAGAAACGACCTTATCATTAATGCTCTAAAGTTGTCTTGATACGTCACCCAATGATCTCAGAACATAATTTTGAACATCGTTTATGAATAACATTCAGAAAATAATTCCTTGGGTAGGTAAGCATTTATGCTATGTGTTTTCGATATTTACCGCCAACGACTACTTTTCGAGACCTGTTAGAGAAAACCGATTGGAAGGCTAAAGAATATTTTCAAATGTGTAATAAATAATGTTTCATCGAAAGTTTTGCCGGCCCCTATAGATGACTCATGCATATATCATGAGTAATCATTCAGGAAACGAATCCCACATCGACGGATTCACTGGCTGTGCGATATCACAATCGGAATGAGCTGAAAATCTTGTAGGACAGATATTATATTGTTTGTTAATTGAATTGTTTTCGTTGAGGTGGTTGACAAAGAATGATTTATTCTGATTGAAGATACTCATTTATAACGAATGTGGGGTCGATCTTTACTGCAATGTAAGGGATAAGTTCTAACTTTATTTTCTTTTAAAATACCGGCAAGACCATTGGTGAAACGTGTGATTTTAGCTACTACTGAAGTTATCACTGCACATCCATTAATGATGGTTGGAAGAGAGGCTCTGCGTCGGTTCAGGACGAGTATTTAACCATCGATTATAGACTAAGTTATTTGAGTAGAAGGCTTCTTAGTCTTCTCAATAACAACTTGCTGTTGTTTCTCTTAAAATCAACCAAAAGTGTCCTTTACTAAGACAAAAGTGACAATTAGTAAGGTGTGCATAATCGCAAGCTTTTTTTTTTGTTTCTGTTGGAATATTTCGGAGTGTAGGAACCATTACATACCATTGGTAAACTACTCAGACATTTAAGATTCGATGTATGATAATTGCTGTTTAGAATAGTCATGAGAAGAATTTCAGACTATCGATTGTACCAATAGCGTTAAACTTTGCTGTGTAAAGGTACATTGGGAGCGTGTTGAAGTAAAGTTATGGCCTCTCTCATAAGTCAGCTCTTCCGGAAAATAGCGACGGGGATACACAACCGTTTTCCGGGCCTAGAGCATCTAATCCCTGTGGGCTGGCCTAGAATACATAGCCTCCATCGTTGTGACACAACTTTCTGTAAATGAACAGATTAAAATAGGGTTCAAGGACGTCTCAGGACTAGGAATTTATCGGGAAACATAGTAGTGTAATCGCGTATGTTTCCTTTCGGTTGCAAATATATATTTGCATTTCACTGTAACATTTTGGGTTTTCAATCTACTTAAAAGGTCAAAGAGACGAACTTGAAATGGTACACATTGACAAAAACCCAAAACTCCCCCAACCGATAAAAATGGCTTTCTTTTATGGGTGTTGATTCCTCTTTTCTATGAATCAGTCGATCGTAATCACCCCTGAGTCAAAGCATTAGTTTGGCACCAGTGTATTACATAAAGCCTTGGATTTATATAACGTTGTAGAGTGTTACTTTTCAGTTTCCAGTATTTATCTCAAGTAAATCCCTATAAGGTCAGAGATAATTACTAACAAATACTACATTATTATTTCGAAAACAAAAAAATAGCACAAATTAAAATTAAAGTGAATGCTTTTCATGTCAGTATAAATTAGCAAATCTATATAAATGTATATTTGTACATTTATTCTTTTTGCATGCGTATACACAAGAATTAGAGTTCGAAATATGCATAACAATCCTTGCATACAAACAAAAATATGCAGCGTACATAAACAAATCGTACATTCATTGGTATTTTCCTTGCTTTCACTTTCTATTTGACTCTCTCTAATGGTGCATTTCATTCTCTCCCCTCTCTCTTTCTCTCTCTCTCTTTCTCTCTTATATAAAACCGTCCGATTATACTTGAGGCTTTCTTAATTGAATACATTTTGAGGGGGTTTTATAATAATTATACAACTTTTAAGGTTGCGCATAGAAATTAGTAAAGAAAAACTGTGGAGTAGAAAGGAGGTGAGACAAGGGTAAGGGACTAGAGAAAATATTTTCAAAATCACCACCAGTATAATTATTTAAGCTTTTCTTTTTTTCTTTTTACCATTTTTCTTTTTCCCCCCTTTGTTCCCTTATATTTCCCCTATCTATTAATCTATTTATAAGGAGGCACATTACTTGTAAGGGGGTTATACAAGAGTCCGTTTATAGATTAAACGAATAGAAAACACATTTACCTTTTCGGTTGTAAAGACGACTCGAGAAAAACTTACAAAATATAGATGAATTCTTTATTCTTAAACCGCGATTAGTGATGCCCATGGTATACTCTTCTCCCTTCGCCTCTAAGGGGCTCCCACTCTTCAACTGACTCTATAACCTTGTGTGATCTGCTCTGATTATCTGATCCTAATCCGACTGACTTCCTAACTTGGAACCCTCGATTCCTATATTGAGAAATTTCCTTTGTTTATAACGTTAGAAGTGTGGTTCCCTACGTGACTACTTTCACGTAAATTCTATTGTGTGTCTGTCCAAACACATTTTGGCAAACAAAGAATCCTCAATTCCAAGTGTTAAATATCTAAGCCATGTTTAAACAATATCTTTTAACTCGCATTGTCCATTCTTTTAACTGACATATTAAATATCCATTTATTCTAATAGAATGGACACTCGCCTTTTCCGATATAAATAATATTTAGCCATTTCTAAAAGAATTAACATTCCTAGAGTTTCAGTTATCCACTTGCCTACAGGGTTCGATTCTAGCCTTTTCCTAATATCATGTTCACTTATCTTGTCTGTCGTCTGACTTACCTGAAAAGGAGGCAGCATTTTCATATAACATATATATATTATATTATATTATATATATATATATATATATATATATATATTATAATACATACATTTTATATATGTATATTGCATATACATTATGTATATTATATATATATATATATATATATATATATATATATATATATATATATATATACCTGGATAGGGATCGAAAATAAGAGAGAAAATGTAAGAGATCTAAAAAGGAGGGAAAATATATGGTCTAGAATACAACCCCTATCTCTGTCTCTCTGTATATATATATATATATATATATATATATATATATATATATATATATATATATATATTATACTGAATATAAACTAAAATTAATGCTCTCTAGAGAGACAGAATATTCGAAAAAAGGAAAGGTATAACAATTCCGTATAAGAGTGAGGACGGGAGGATAAGAGAGGTAGAAGCGAGAATGAGGGCACAAAGAGAAAGAAATAGAGAAGGGATAAATAAAATGAAAAGATAGAGATATAGAAACGGCGAGAGGGAGAGAGAGAGAGAGAGAGGCTGAAGGCTGAAATAAATTATTCTCGGAAGGAAACAGTCGTGCAGTAAGTGCGATAAATTTAAAGAAAGCAACGCAAAGATTGAGAAAATAAATACATAGCCTGTCTATAAATATCTGTAGTTAAGGTCTATAATTTGTGCTAGCAGAATGCGCTTTGAGAGGGCAATTAACTCCTCCCAAAATTGCATTCGACGTGCGGAAGCTGATCAGGGGGTTGTCGGTGGAGAGGACATTAATTGAAGCAAATAGGTGTTTCCATAAAAGCGACGTAGATAAAACGGGCATATTGTCGTCCGGACCGGCCAATCTTCTATTGCAATTCATATGGATGGTAAAAAAGTTTACAAAACATTGCTTAATGATGTAAGGCGGAAATTCTGAAATAATTTATTGGACTGAAATATTTCACAGTATATTAAGAAAAAAAATTCCAAAGAATTAACATTTATCTCGATTTATACTTCCGACTAATTGCTCTAGGAAACATAAACACACATACATACACGCACACACACATACAGACACACACGCCCACATAGATATATATAGGAGACTATCCATTCATGTGTAATCACCTTTTTCTTCACCATATTCCCTGTGCTTCACTTTTTGTTATCAAGAGCTTTGACTTACGTGCAGTTTCATCAAATACTTTGTATGCAAAATCTGATCCCGCATTTTGCTAATTCCTATCTTCACGAATTAA